>NC_068437.1:25264664-25589551 GCF_023373465.1 Oncorhynchus keta | reverse complement strand
TCCCTCCCTCCCTCCTCCCTCCCTCTCTCTCTCTCTCTCTCTCTCTCTCTCTCTCTCTCTCTCTCTCTCTCTCTCTCTCTCTCTCTCTCTCTCTCTCTCCCTCCCTCCCTCCCTCCCTCCCTCCCTCCCTCCCTCCCTCTCTCGCTCTCGCTCTCTCTTTCTCTCTCTCGGTAAAGTTGATTGAAGTGCCTGTTTGAATCATTTATAAAAAGTCCATCAAAATAGGAGTGAAAATAATGCATTTCTGACTGATGGTGCAAATAATGCTTGTCTTGTGATGCCTCCAAAGCACAGAAATTGTTTTACGTGAGAAATGGACCACACACTTAATTTGAATGTGAGTAAAAAAGTATGCTTTTTTGATTCTCAAATGAACATGGCTTATCATACACCCTCATTGTTTGGTAATAGTTTTTTGCTTTTACATTAACTATTAGCTTTCAATGATGCACATTTTCAGGCAGACAGTTTCTTTGAAACGGTTTGATTTTTTAATCACAGGGGTAGAATAATGCATTAATATGTTTAGAGAAATAGATAGATTTGTTCTCATGCCAGATCAGTCAACCAAGAGTGCATGTCTTAGGGATGCAATTGCTTTTCAGTCTCAATGGACACATTTCAGTAATCAACTCAAAACCACAAACTTTGGCCTTTGCAAGTGCGTGGTGCAAGCGTTATTAAAAGTAATTGTTTATTCAAAAAATCATTTTAATTTCAGAAAATAAATGTTATGGTTAGTTGTAATATTGGAGAAAAATAGACCAAAACACTTTCTCTCTTGTAATTATTATTAGCTTAAAATACAATTATATCAAATCTCGATAATTGATTCCACTCAATTGTTTAGATATAGCCTACGATATTGATTGGCTTATGAGTATTGAATGAGCTAAACAAGTTAGTGTGTGTTAGTGAAAGTGAACAAGGTAGTTGATTTATTTGACAAAAGACACACTGAAACAGATGTTACTGCAGGTGGACAAGAAGATCAATAGACGGTGGAGAGCAGCTAGATAGTTACCTGAGATGGCAGAACTTGTAGCAGATGTTAAACAGACTGATGCTTGGGTAGGCAGATCAATGGACAGGAGGCAGATGGAGGAGAACATGTAGGAGCGTGGGGAGGAAGTTTACTAGACAGAGACATGAAATAATGGGAGTCACATTTGATATGCAGATGGGTGCCTGTCCACAAAGTCTCCCATCTACAAAACAAGGAAATAATAGGTTGCAACTTGGGAGGAATATTTTTGAAACCTTTACTCTACCTCCTCCACTGACTACAGTGTCATAATAATTACTGCTAGATTTAGTCCTTCACTGTCACTGTCAGGACTGTGTGAAATCATTTAATGTCCAAACTTTATTCCTCCCAACAACTTCCCCATGATGACCATTAATAGTTCTGTGAATTGTGAGACTCAGCGATTTCTGTGCTTTAAAACGGATCTAATTAGCCACTGGTAACGAGTATCACGTCAAGCTGTGAAAGAACCCACTATCCCCTTTGACTCCTATTAGTTGCTCAAAGACTCAAGACCCAGGATATATCAGGTCCCAGGATATTTCAAGTCCCAGGATATCTCAAGTCCCAGGATATCTCAAGTCCCAGGATATCTCAGGTCCCAGGATATCTCAAGTCCCAGGATATCTCAAGTCCCAGGATATCTCAGGTCCCAGGATATCTCAGGTCCCAGGATATCTGAGGTCCCAGGATATCTCAGGTCCCAGGATATCTCAGGTCCCAGGATGTCTGAGGTCCCAGGATATCTCAGGTCCCAGGATATCTCAGGTCCCAGGATATCTGAGGTCCCAGGATATCTCAGGTCCCAGGATATCTCAGGTCCCAGGATATCTCAGGTCCCAGGATATCTGAGGTCCCAGGATATCTCAGGTCCCAGGATATCTCAGGTCCCAGGATATCTCAGGTCCCAGGATATCTCAGGTCCCAGGATATCTTGTGGACGTGAGTTACATTCTACACTTCTCCATTCAGGTAGGCAATCCATTGCATTTGGCTCGATAATCATATTGTCTCAATATTGTATTATTTGCCTAAAAGGTTGTTTGCAAGCATAATGCAATGGTTTGATTCATTGACAGACTCATGGTAAAATGTAATTATAACACTGTATATCCATGGGTCAACTAACAGTCATCAGCCGTAGGTCAAAAATGGACCTGTCGCATATGTACTGTATTATGCCATGCATTTACTTGACACAATGAGGAATATCTCTGCCATATTGAACTCACAATTCAACATAAACAGGCAGTTTCAGTCTCTCTCTTTCATACTCCCCCTCCACACATACGCAGTCACTCAAACACGGATCCCCTACATGCCATGTCCCAGTGGCCTTGCTGTCCGAGAAGCAACTTGAACTAGGCGATAACCTGACAGACTTTATCTTGTCTTGTCTGGGTCTCAGTGAAGCCTGAAGAAGACACTTCAACTGTAAGGCATCCCCCCAGAGTCCTAACCTTCCCCTCATCTCCCCTCGGCAGCCTCAGTGGCTGGGAGATGTCAGCGGCCTGTTGCTTATTGATGTTTCTGCATGTTTTATGTCTATCTGAGATATGACGGCCCTGACACAGTGCTGATTTCAATCAGCCTGCCACACCGCACACAGTCTGACAGCTGGAGAAAGTAAGAGAAGACATAATCTATGGGGATGTCATTGGCTCAGATCAAGACCGGCCTTGTCTCTGACCAGGGGACTCTCCTCCCTTCTAATGAAAATGTTTCATTCACATCTCAAATGAACGTGCTCCATGCCTCCCTGGCTGATGAATTCAATAGAAGAAAAAAGAGAAACGAATAGGGAGGGAAAGAAATGCAGCTTTTGTCAGATTGGAGAGGCAAGAAGAGAAAATGACCCCTGAGCCAAAGGTTCTGACACTGCATCAATCCCTTTAGGGGTGAGGCCTGCTGGACCAGCGCAGGCTGAAGATTACTTCAGCACATCTGAGGGATGACTGCTCTATCTATTTCACACATCATATGCAGACAACAAGCTTGTATGGTCTGGATCCTGAGATGCCCACTAAATTCGGGTCTGAGATCATTCCATGGAATGAGGGAACCCATCCAAGGCAATTCAGTTCCAAACCATTGACAGAGAGCCCAGTGAAGCCTTGAGAAAAGAGGCTCATCTATTCCCTCATTTTTCTTTATAACACAAACTAGAATAATATACCATTGGTAATCCCAATAAATCTCCTCACTCGCATATTGAAGCACATGCACACATATCCCAGTAAGACTCTCCCATGCAGCTTTTTCACCTCGATTCAAATCACCTTACGTTGCTGTTAATTGTGACTGATTGTTGTTATCAATAAAGTATTATTAACTCATACCAAAAAATGTGGTGTGATGCTGGGGTTTGCTTTAAAGCAAAACTCAGTGTCAGTCTCAAAATTAAATGCAGACTGAAAAAAACGTATGTCCCATATTCTGTATATTCCCATATTCTTGTAAATGAGAACTTGTTCTCAACTTGCCTACCTGGTTAAATAAAGGTGAAATAAAATATATAAAACAATTCTGGGCTTGTCTTTGCACATTTCTGATCACTTTTCTTGCAAACTATCAGTATATGTATGTGTGTTTATTTAACTTAGTATATTACCTTTGTACATGTATGTGTTAACTGTTTGTTATGTTTTTTTTTAACGCATTTGTATGTTCACCATCTAAGAAACGTATTCAAACAGCAAGAAACTGGAATGATGATATTGCTTCCTGAATAAGTACGGTCATATAGGTTACAGAGGACATGTTTTAATACCAATAGACAAATAATATCTGCTCGGCAAAACTTATTATTGCTATCACAGTTTATTAACACTTTCTTTCTGCTTGAAAAACGACAACTGTCTGAATTATAGAGATATAAAATGAATAGTATTAGCCCCAATACTTCATGTTGAGTGTATTTCACTTCCAGGGTTTCACGGACCAAATTTACTATAATGAGATTGCTACAAACAAAGAATAAATTAGCTGTCATTGAATTACTTAAATTTCCTTATTCTAATAGAAAACTGTGACAAGTGTCGTGCTTCTCTCTATGTTTGGTTACAGGCTTCACAACATGTTAGAATGGATAATTGATCCATCAAAAAACATCAAGCAATGGCATTAAACGCCTTGAGACTACAGCACTGAACATGCAGAAAATCACATTTAACCCCATGTTGACTAAAACACTCCCTTGCACTGTCGATCAAGCATGTCTCTCCTTGACAGCTCTGTTCGCATGTTGTTAAATAATCTAAAGGAGAAAAAAAAGAAACATGAAAGAAAAATCTGTCTCAGAGGAACTGTCACAAAGAAAAGAAAATGCCAAGGGGGGGGCGAGGAATGCCTTCAGTCGCCCAGCTTTTCACATTTTAATTTCAGTCTTCAGGACTGACTCATGGTAGCGCCTGAGTGAGCGGGGCCTGGGAGTCAGGGCCCTGTGCTGACCCCTGTGCATAGACAGACCCAGAGAGATGTCAGACGGGAGCTCCCGAGGATCACCAGGCTGCCAAGCGCTTTGAAAGCTGCTGCCAATTCAGCCTAAGTCTCAGCTGAATGGCCGCCACAGAGAAGGGGAGCGACAGCAATAAAAACAGGTTGCAAAAGGAAGAGAATTCGCTTTCAAAATGTATTTGGCCTTTGACCTTGCATCCAACCCTTCGCCCACTGTCTTTGAAGCTGAGCAAATTTTTTGAGGGACATTGAAAAAATTGAGGGTTTTGGGGTTGGACTTGGGGCCTGTCAGTATACATATATTAATAATCTGACAGCTACATCTGCTTTTGAGGGCCAGCCATGACAGCTACACAATGGCCGTCCTCGTACATGTCTAGCCTCCCTGTCTGAACAACACAGAGAGTTTATTAAGACATCACAGTCCTGTGAAGTATGGATTTAACACCAGTCTCTGTCACTTACTGTATTAGCCATATCAAAGTTCCCAACTAAACAATGAAGGCTTCACATGCAACCTGCTACTTTCGTTTCTCAGGAAGTGATGTTTTAACGCACATTATGCAATCTAATCTTTCATGTCTAAATGTTATGTGATCAAAACTACCTCTAACTGATTTATGGATTTTTTAAACGAAAATGTGTCATCAGAAATGCTGTATCATTAAATGAAAATGCTTATAATGTAGCAATGAAAAAAGGTATTAAAGAAAATGTCCAAAAAATATAGTCAAAATAAAGGGCTTGCTGGCCCAGAGAGAGATAGAATACTAAATTGCTAGAGGAGTCTGTCTGTCTGTCTGTCTGTCTGTCTGTCTGTCTGTCTGTCTGTCTGTCTGTCTGTCTGTCTGTCTGTGAAAGTCCTCGCCTCAGACAGTGGATCAGTCCATTGAGAGACACAGGGAGAGGGGTCAGAGGGAGCGCAGGTAATTGAGGTGTCCCCTCCCCACCCTTTTTTCCAGGGCTCCTCAACCCATTCTCTCACCCCGGCCCTATCCACACAGCGGGCACAATTACGCTCCCCATCACCCCTCCAGCTGGCCCCCATGATCCTGCACTTCTCACTAAACGCGGCTCCGCTGGTCCCCTCCCTCTTAACATCGCAGCACCCGCTCTAGGGGAATGGGGGAGGCTGCACATTAGACCATGGAGAAGGAACTTAGAGTGCTCTGTTTTACAGGCAGCACATGGCAAAAACAGTGAGAAATTGAGCTACAATGTAGGTAACACATTGAGTATCGATAAATGTCTGTTTGCAGATGTTGGGACTTGTGTTATTGGAGAACCAACACAGATACACAAACATATGTCTGTTGAAAAAATAAAATGGCATTTCTTATAACAGTGTCTTACAGTTTTTCTCAGTCGCTTTGGTGCATTTCTTAGATCAAAAGTGCAATTCTTGAAACTACTTGTACAAATTCCAAATCATCTAGTCACTTGTGCACATCATTAAAGCAATTTCTTATTCCTTTGAACAAATTGCAATTGATAATGTACAAGTGTCAGCTTTTTTCCACATTATCAATTGCTCATGTCATGTTGATCAAAATGTAGTAGTAGATGGTTCTCTTTTGAATAGTCTTACCCCTCAAAACATCTCGGCATTAGTTCCTTGCATAAGCCATTACATGCAAAATTGTTGAACTATTTGTCATAAACTGTCAAGCATAGTTTTACACATTTCTTTTAGACCTTTTGTACAAAAACGTGAATTGATGAATCGTGCAGGTGAAATTGACCCTCACTCATGAAGGAATGTAAAGTGTTAGTTCAACCAACAATCAACCAGTTGTCTAAATTTCTCAAAGGTGCATCTCATGAAGAATCAATTGGCAAGCATATATAGACAGACCAAAAACACAGAGTTGCAATTTTCCAATAATGGATGGACTAGGAAATGAACAGGGTCAACAGCCAAGAGGAGGAGGAAGAAGAGGAGCAAGGATGCATGGTGGAAGGCAAAACAGAGGAAGAGGCAGAAGAGGACATAGGCTCCACCCGGCACAGCCAGAAGAGGACTAGCCACCCCTCATAGCCTG
The DNA here is from genome assembly GCF_023373465.1 of Oncorhynchus keta. NCBI lineage: Eukaryota > Metazoa > Chordata > Actinopteri > Salmoniformes > Salmonidae > Oncorhynchus > Oncorhynchus keta. The sequence continues at coordinate 25,583,026 of NC_068437.1, read as the reverse complement.
GTTCCTCTCTACCCAGTACAGCCAGAAGAGGACTGGCCACCCCTCATAGCCTGGTTCCTCTCTACCCGGCACAGCCAGAAGAGGACTGGCCACCCCACATAGCCTCGTTCCTCTCTAGGTTTCTTCCTAGGTTTTGGCCTTTCTAGGGAGTTTTTCCTAGCCACCGTGCTTCTACACCTGCATTGCTTGCTGTTTGGGGTTTTAGGCTGGGTTTCTGTACAGCACTTTGAGATATCAGCTGATGTAAGAAGGGCTATATAAATACATTTGATTTGATTTGATTTCGGCGCATATCTGATGACATAAGGGCCACTATTGTAGACCATGTTGTCAATCATAGCCTTACAATGGCTGAGGCGGGTCGAAGGGTGCAGTCGAATATTGGGAGATCAACCGTGTCCTCAATAGTTCAAACGTTTTGAAGAGAGAACAGGTATGTCCACCAATGTACAGTGCAATGTTACTGTATATAAGCAGTATACTGTATACTTCCTACAATGCTTCATATTACAGTAGTCCACTTGTATTTCACAGCATACAGAAATATACTCTATACAGATACATACTGCACCTTACATGCACCCACCTGTATGTTTTACAGTAAAATGTGTGTTTGCATAGTTTTTGTGAAAGTGTGCGATGCATCACTGTATTTTTCCCCACATAGGATTGCAAGATTACCTCAAACCGGTGGCAGAGGACGCCTTTTCACACCTCAACAGGAGGAGGCTATTTGCACCATGGTTCGAGCAAACAATGCCATGAGACTCAGGGAAGTACAAAGGACCATTATAGAAGACAACGATGTCTTTGAAAACATCCATACGGTTCGCATCTCAACCATCGACAGGGTGCTGCATAGAAACCAGATGAGTATGAAACAGCTGTACCGTGTACCATTCCAAAGGAATGAGGACAGAGTTAAGGAGCTACGGTACCAGTATGTACAGGTAAAACATATATCTATGTAACTACTTTACAGCAACATTTTATAGAGATACATAGTACAGTAGTCATGTGTGCATAAACTGCACACATTTCCATTGCTGTGGAAGGAACATGCAATATATGTACATTTTTATGTCATGCTCTTCCTCCTTACCAAAACAAATTCAACTGTGTGTTCTGGGATATAGCGTATAATGGAGTTGGAATCAAGTTAACCCTCCCACATGCAGAAGACGGGGTCGGAATATCATCGGTCACAGAGCTACTGTGGATTTGCCAGGCCAACGGGGAGGAAATATCACCATGTGTGCTGCATGGTGATATTTCGGAGCATGGTGTCCTAACCCATATCCCCCTTATAGGGCCATACAACACCCAGCATCTACTCACCTTTTTAGAGACTCTCTACAGGGCTCTCATCCCTGATGATGAGAGGGGTCTTTTTAGAGAGGATTTGCCAAAGTATGTGGTCATTTGTGATAATGTGAGTTTCCATCGATCAAACATAAGGCAATGGTTTGTGACCCACCCGAGGATGCTCATAAAATTCCTCCCACCTTATTCACCATTCCTTAAGCAAATTGAGGAGTTATTTTCAACATGGAGGTGGAAGGTGTACGATCGTCAGCCACACACATAGATGACCCTGCTGGCTGCAATGGATGCAGCATGTGAGGACATCACAGTAGATGCCTGCAGAGGATGGATAAGGCATTCCAAAAGATTCTTTCCACGTTGCATTGGAAGGGAAAATATCCGGTGTGATGTGGATGAGAATATGTGGGTCGACAGACAGGAACGTCTGGATGTGTAGAGACAGCACAACAGTGCTGCAGGCAAAGTTGTGCCTTAGGGGTGGTTTCCGGTGTTTCTTTCTAATTTAGTTTTTTTTTTGTGCCTCTTGGGTTGTCCAGTCTCTTTCAATCAATAACCCACATACAGTAATAAGTAAATAGTACTGTTGAAATTGATATATGCCATAGAAGTGCAGCCTTGTGCATTTTCAATATAGTAGCAGTCATCCAAACTGTAGCCTAAGTTTACATCAGGTAATACTGTCAAAGTACACAGTTACATTGACAACATGCCTAAACATTTTGACGACCTTGTTCGTGAACAATGACTCAATGACTTCTTCATTCTGATGACACTGACATGATCATTGGCATGAATATTTACTTTTGAGCGATGTACTAAGGATTTTTAGTGACTGACTAGTTTTAGAAACATATCTATTGTATGTTGCAGTTTGTACAAATTGTTCTGAGAAATGCACTTATTATTTTGCACATGTTAGGGATGATGTGAAAAATGCACCAAAGCGACTGAGAAAAACTGTAATACAATAAAAACCATATAAACAGCATAACATATGCTAATGCTAAAGTGCCCTTTTACCCATATATATTTTATCATAAATGTAGCAGCAATCAACATCTTGGCTAATTGAGTCACAACAAATAGATTTCAATGCCCATGTGTCCATTCATATTTCTCCAACAATCTCGACGTGTCTCTAGATAGACTTCAGCTTACAATCCCATCCCTTCACATTAATGAGAGGGAAGCCTCTACTGTGCATTATTACCTGAAATAATACCATATGGTAAAATGTAAACACATCTGCATATTCATGTCGTAACTTCATCTGTTTAATTAGTTCCAGCAAAGCAGTTTAGCCTCCTTGGCCCTCCCTGTCAAAGCAGCGCTGCTACAGCCGTGCCCGGCTGTCGGCCCTGACAGTTCTTCATTGTTCAACTGACGCTCACGCCCTGCCAGTTTAATGCCAGGTGCTTTCTTACAGGCCATGGATCAGGTGGGCAGAGTGTAGGGGGTGCTGTCACATTGATGGCAGACCTGACACATTCCTCCCTAACAAGGAGACCAGATACCAGTAATTTCACAATGATTTTATTATATCTCAACATGGCTTTTTTAAACACCTAGGTACAGTACCTTATACCAAAATGATATAGTTTTTTTTGCTGACATGCATCAGATTTCAGTAACATGTCTCACAGGCATGATCAAATGCATGTCTCAACTTTGAGGAATCACAATGCAAGATAGCACAACATACTGGCAATATACGGGGCAGCAGTTATCCTAGTGGTTAGAGCGTTGGCCCTGTAACCGAAAAGTTGCAAGATCGAATCCCCGAGCTGCCAAGGTAAAAATCTGTCATTCTGCCCCTGAACAAGGCGGTTAACCGCCTATTCCTAGGCTGTCATGTTAAATAATATTTTGTTCTTGACTTGCCTAGTTAAGTTAAATTAAATATAACATATACTGTGTATTAATTTACACACATATGTCCTCTGAATACTGGAAGAATACCTTCAGGAGAATCTAAAGGGTTCCTGCTATTTCATCAAACCGACAACATATATTTGATTTGAATACAGGAAAAAAATTAATATACAGTTGAAGTCGGAAGTTTACATACACCTTAGCCAACTACATTTAAACTCTGTTTTTCACAATTCCTGACATTTAACGCCAGTAAAAATTCCATGTCTTAGGTCAGTTAGGATCACCACTTTATTTTAAGAATGTGAAATATCAGAATAATAGTAGAGAGAATGATTTATTTCAGCTTTTATTTCTTTCATCACACTCCCAGTGGGTCAGAAGTTTACATACACTCAATTAGTATTTGGTAGCATGGCCTTTTAAAATTGTTTAACTTGAGTCAAACGTTTTGGATAGCCTTCCACAAGCTTCCCGCAATAAGTTGGGGGAATTTTGGCCCATTCCTCCTGACAGATTTGGTGTAACCGAGTCAGGTTTGTAGGCCTCCTTGCTTACACACACATTTTCAGTTCTGGCCATAGATTTTCTGTAGAATTGAGGTCAGGTCTTGTGATGGCAACTCCAATACCTTGACTTTGTTGTCCTTAAGCCATTTTGCCACAACTTTGGAAGTATGTTTGGGGTCATTATCCATTTGGAAGAACCTTTTGTGACCAGGCTTTAACTTCCTGACTGATGTCTTGAGATGTTGCTTAAATATATCCACATAATTTCCCTCCCTCATGATGCCATCTATTTTGTGAAGTGCACCTGTCCCTCCTGCAACAAAGCACCCCCACAACATGATGCTGCCACCCCCGTGCTTCACGGTTGGGATGGTGTTCTTTAACGATGGTCATTATGGTCAAACAGTTCCATTTTTGTTTCATCAGACCAGAGGACATTTCTCTAAAAAGTATGATATGTGTCCCGATGTGCAGTTGGAAACCATAGTCTGGCTTTGTATTGGCGATTTTGGAGAATTGGTTTCTTCCTTGCTGAGTGGCTTTTCAGGTTATTTCGATATAGGACTTGTTTTACTGTGGATATAGATACTTTTGTACCTGTTTCTTCCAGCATCTTCACAAGGTCCTTCGCTGTTGTTCTGGGATTGATTAGCACTTTTCGCACCAAAGTACGTTCATCTCTAGGAGACAGAACGCGTCTCCTTCCGGAGCGGTATGACAGCTGCGTGGTCACATGGTGTTTGTACTTGCGTACTAGTGTGTGTACAGACGAGCATGGTACCTTCAGGCATTTGGAAATTGCTCCCAATGATGAACCAGACTTGTGGAGGTCTACAATTTTTTTTCTGAGGTCTTGACTGATTTCTTTTGATTTTCCCATGATGTCAAGCAAAGATGCACTGACTTTGAAGGTAGGCTTTGAAATACATCCACAGGTACACCTCCAATTGATTCAAATGATGTCAATTAGCAAATCAGAAGCTTCTAAAGCCATGACATCCTTTTCTGTAATTTTCCAAGCTGTTTAAAGGCACAGTCAACTTAGTGTATGTAAGCTTCTGACCCACTGGAATTGTGATACAGTGAATTATAAGTGAAATAATCTGTATGTAAACAATTGTTGGAAAAATGCCTTGTGTCATGCACAAAGTAGATGTCCTAACCAACTTGCCAAAACTATAGTTTGTTAACAAGAAATTTGTGGAGTGGTTGAAAAACAAGCTTTAATGACTCCAACCTAAGTGTATGTAAACTTCCGACTTCAACTGTATATACTGCGTACTGCATAAATACTTCACTGTGGGTTTGGGCCCTTTGTATAAAAATAAGTTACGCTGTTGTACCTTACGTTTCAGTCTCTACCTATAGAGTTGCAGCTATGGGTCCTGTGTAGTCTCAGTGCTAACAACTAACTGCAACAGAGTTCTTGCTAGCAGTATTGTTAAGGAGCAGTGCAAGGTAGCATGGAGGGCTGGAGGCTTACAGGGCATTCATTCTCTCTAATTAAATTCCCCTTCATCAGGCACTGGTTTGTGCACAAGCATTAATACTTTTGACCCCATGTTGCCCAAACACTAACGTGCCTGGGGAAGGGAAAAGACGAGGGAAATGAAAGAAAAAACATAAAGGAATATCTTATTAGGAGAGTCAGACATGTTTTAGCCTTCATTTCTTGATGGCTGCTCCTGGTGCCGCGACCTACTGGCGTCTAGCTAATACGGCAGTACGCACCAGGCCATTGTTCTCAATCAATAACTAATTATCATAGTACTGGCTCTGACTGGTATTGTCCTCCTTGCTTGGAACCCCTTGTTGTGGATTGGAAAACCGAGAGGGAGGAGAAAGGGGAGAGAGGGTGGCTTTTGGCTTCATAGTGATGCTGCCGCCACAACATCCTCGCTAGCCTTTCAAGATACACTGTGCCGTCAGCATGAATTAGCATCCCCTACTAATTGATATAAATTAGAACAGAAGAATTCTTGTTGCTGCTGAATGTCATAATGATATCCTCAAAGTAATCATGGGACACAAAAAGGGAACAGTACAAAACACACATGCAGACCCAAAAAGAAAAGAGAAATTAGTCTGACTCCTGCTAGGGACTTTGCAAACGAGTCTCCAAACAAAGGAAAAGGAGAACCAGACTGACGCCAAAATGTACGTTTCATTATTTCAATCTCATTTGTCAGTGTGAATCAGTGTTAGTTTCTAAAATATGGAAATATTTTCCTTACTTTTCTTAGCAATTCTTGTCTTTCCTTGGACAATCACATAACAGTCCTACAGATCCAAATACAACAATGTATATTTACTGGTACTATTTTCCTTTACAAACTTTTCATTGTTTGTTGCCTTTTGCAAATGAGCTGACAGAAATAGAGGAGCCCAGTAATTCAAAGTTGGCAACATGGAGGATATTCTGTTCTGGTGCCTGGCTGTCTGTGTGCTTCTGAACAGAGAGACAGAGAGCTGAGGCTGCTGTCATCCCACGTGGCAACACAGTTCACTTCTCCCTAGTCCTGTTGGTGCCACTGGCTCCAGGCCTGGGGGTTGAGGCCCCAAGGAGCCCTGGGGTGGCTGGTGTCCCAGTGGCAAGGCAAGGGTCAGCCTAGTAAAAGTGCTGCCCTCAGGACGGGGAGTATAATCCCTGTGCAAAACCCAGGCAGCTGGAGCAGCCCGCTCCGCTCGGCCCATGTAATGATACGGGTTGCACTGGAGCTGATGTCTGACCTCATTATCAGAGTTTAATTGCGCTGTTACAGAGTTTCACTTCTTCTTTTCTCTGGCATCTTTTTCTTTCTGACAGCTCTCCAAAATAATTCATAGGTTGCTGCAAAAGTAAATGAATTACTTGTGTATTTTGTACCTTATATACATCTGTGAAAGTTGTATTAGGACTCAAACAAATGGGCTATTATAATTCTCATTTCATTTAATGGTGCGGTATTCTGTGCGATCTAAGAGCTGATGTCTTTATTAACTCACTCAATAGTTACTAGTAATGACGGCTGTCTATTGATATGGAAATGATTTGAAAAGGAAGGAGAACATTGAATCAACAGTTCATTAACACCTTCTCTAAAATCGTACCTGTTCCTCATCAAGTTGTGTTTATTAGGAACTGGTGTGAAACATGTTTGTGAGTTCACTACATATGTAGATAAGTGTGGGGTTGTTCACACTTATAATTAATTAAGATTTCTTTACACATAATGCACAATTATAACCAATCATTTAAAGGTGATAAAGACATCCTGAAATGCATATTTCATTTGATTGAATAATTTGTCATTTATTTTCCACCTAGCTCTAAACATACACTACAACAGAGTAGAGGACTTAAAATCTCAGCGGTTACCAGTCCATTCTATACAGACAGCACAATGTTTTGCTGCTTTGAAGCCAGAAAACCTTTCTACTTGCAGCAAGCCTGGTGACCTGTGAGCCATGCAGCAACCTGCCCTCCATCACATCCTGTATACAGCTCTCTTTCAAGGCATTATACCACATCAAATATGAATTCTGAAAACTGCCAGTGTAGCAGTGTAAATAGGAAGCATGACTGGTGCTCAGTTCTGCTGTAGGAGGCTCTGCTGAGCTCACCAGACCTTTTCCTCCAACCCAGCTGAAGAACCAATGTCATCTCTATTTCCTGCTCCGCGTCCCAGCTTCACCGCTCTGTAACCCCAACACCGGCGCAACCATGACTGGGTCACAGGCGAATGGGGCACCGCGGTAAATGGGGTTGCTCTTTCAAAACATCAAAACACGAGTAAAAGGATCGCTCCTCTGTGTATTATCTGCAGGGAAACTTTAAGTAAATGTATCAAAAGGCTGAAAGGTTAGCGGCTGGGAAGAGTTTGGTGTGTGTGAGTGCATAGATAGACGAGCATGTGAGGATGTATGGAACTATATGACTTGCTCCTGTTCTCTTGGAATCACATCACAATACATCCTTGAAAGTAGCTTCCAATTTAAATCCATGCATTGTGTTTGTGGATAGATTTTCCTGTGTTCTCATCATGAAAGTGCAATTATAATTCCACGATGTATGAACACACACTCCATGAAGAGTGCCCATCCTATTCCTATCCTATTGTCAGTTGTCAGTTGGAGGATAAATGTTGAAAAGGCCTAATCCTGAGATGGGCTGGGCGGCAGGCTTTAATGAGGAGCCTGTCTCAGAGCCTGTCTTAGGCAGAGCCATGTGATATCCCGACTGGGGCTGGGGTTGGGGTTGGGGCTGGGGCCGGCCCGGTGTGGAGTGGTGGTCAGGTCTTAATGGAGGGGTCCATGGCTTCCCCTCTGGAGAAGGGCGGAGCCCACTTAGGTTAACACATTAAGTCAAGTTGCTCTCCTCTGACCCTCCAGAAGATGCCTAGTTGTGGGAGACCATCAGGCGAGCTTCAGCAAACAGATTGGCTGCCTGCAGGCAACGGGGTACAAAAAAGAGCCATGAACAAGGGAGGCTGGAACCTGTGAAAGATGTAAATTCAAAGTAAAAGGAGCCGAACTTTAACCTATGGGCTATTATACAGCAAGTGAAACAGAGCTGCCGCTTGGAATTAAGAGGACAATAGAAGGTTTAGGCCAGGGGCATTTAACCAACGGGCAGCTACTGTATCAGATCCCAGTCTTAGTGACATTACTGGCCGCAGCCTCGCATAAACTCTGATCTCTGGTGGCACAAAGGAGGGGTTGGCTGCCAAGTGGGATTAGGACAAAAAACCGAGGGAGAAAATAAAAATATACATTAAAAAATATGGAGGGAGAGAGAAATAGAGAGAGAGAGAGAGAGAGAGAGAATGACTACATTACTGCTGGACTTCACAGTGATCCAGACGGGAGAAAAGCTGTGCAAACAGTCACAGGATCGCGCAGTCAATAATACGTGCAATCTTCAGAGACAGAAAGCTATAATCAACAAAAATCCATATTGAGGGTGAATGCCAGAGTTTTTTTCAAATGTCAGCCCAGTGTGTTTGCAGAAGGGCAGGGATGACAGCTGAGGAGCAGTGAGGAGCAGGGGTGTGAGCAGGCGGGGACAGGCGGGCTCTATGCTGATGAGGTCCTGGACACGGGGGCCAGCCAGAGTGGAGTGCTGGGCCAGGAGGACATAGTCCCACTCCGCCTCAGCCTGCTCCCACATGATAAGGCCAGAGGGATGCTTTACACTGTTGGTGCCTTCACTCACAATACATAATTATATTGATTGTGATAATGATCTGATACAAACATAGTACATGATCTGTAACATATTATAAAATGCATCTGTATATTTTTTCATACAGTGGTCAGAAGTGTTTGGAAGTACCAAGCAACTTGGTTTTGGAAAAAGTGTTACGATTATGGTACATACAGTACATGAGCACTTTTGTTCAGTTTACAGGGTATAGAAACATTTTCCATTTGAACTTTTATAGAAGTGCAATGAAATGTAGGTGTTTTTATGTCCGAATTTCACTCTCATCCACCTCTTTCAAAAGCAATGTCTATTCTTTTTCTGAGGTCTTTTAAGTAATTCTTATTTTTTTCATTTTCTTTTTTTTCAGTCTTCTTGAATAAAATAAGTGCAGATTTGCTGAAAATCAGGGTCTTTTGTGTGTGGCTGCAGGAGCATGGTGAAATGTTTGGACACTAATACCTATTCATTTCGGTAGCTCCATAAATAAAAGCGGCCAGCTATGCTGCTGCCGTGAAGTGGTATTTTTTGGTGCCCAGCAGGATGTCCTGTTCACATTAGCACAGCGGGGGAAACTGTCCGGAACAGCCAGACAACTAAATCAAGACATTTTCAACTTCTGACAAAATTGCTGTAGGGGGGGAGAGACAGTTAAAATAGGGATGTGTGTTGTTCTGTGCATGTCTCTCAATGTGTGTGTGTGTGTGTGTGTGTGTGTGTGTGTGTGTGTGTGTGTGTGTGTGTGTGTGTGTGTGTGTGTGTGTGTGTGTGTGTGTGTGTGTGTGTGTGTGTGTGTGTGTGTGTGTGTGTGTGTGTGTGTGTGTGTGTGTGTGTGTGTGTGTGTGTGAGAGAGAGGGATCTTTAAAAATATATATATTCTAATACAATGGGAAACTCCATGTGGTTGACATGAATGAGGAAGTACTGTAGTGCTAGAATGAAAACACAATGCTAAGACCAAGCAAAAACCCCTCAACAACACTCCTCTCTTTTTGTCCTGTTTCCGTTTTTATGGCCATTTTTAAACTATCAAAGGGATTAGTGTCAACTAGGTATTGTAACAAAAATGAAATTGCTAAGGATTTAAATACTTTCAAGCTTACTTTCTTGTCATAGTCAAAGACACCTCAGATGATGTACTTCATAGATAGATAGAAATTAAATATTTGATGTCATCTCAATATTACCAATGCATTCCAATCATGATGTTCATGAATTGTTGTGTGATGTACACTACCATAGACAAGTTTTGCTTCAGTTGTGCAGAAATAATTATGTTGCTTATGCTCACAGGATATCCCATTCCACAAAGTGTTATCATACGTAAAGCTGCTTTTCTGAGTTCATCTTGTTCTATGTCTGACAAGTTTCTTGCCCCCTTCATTCTGGAGCACACAAATAAGCACCATAGTCTATTGCCTGTATGTATAAACTGGACTATTCCCAATGAAAAAGGATCGGAGAAATCTCCAAACATTTGTGGTAAAATTACAAAAGGTCAGAGAAAACTGCACATGCGGTGGCAGAATGTCACAAAGGATGCACTTTTAACAGAATCACAGCCCTGAGTTACATTTGCAGGTGGTCGATTGCCTCGTCTTCACAGAGGTTACCTCTTAAGGAGTGTTAAAAGCTGCAGGTCTGAAAGAGAGGCCTATCATCAGAGGAGACTGCAATAGTGCCAACAAGACCCAGATAATGACAATCCTGACCTCAGTTAAGTATATCACACAGCTAGGGCTCTTGGATGTGATGCCCGGAACAATGCAGGGGGAGACAGGACCAGCCACGCCACTTGCCAGGGCCACAGCTGGGTTTTACCATGCCAATGGACCTGCCATCTTGATTAGGGAGCAAGTTAACCTTTCAACTTAGTGAAAGGGGAAAAAAAGGTTTGTGGTCTGATTCCTTTTGCAAATCCTACTTGACTAAATGTGGTTCAAAACATCATTGCATATGAAAAATAAACCAATACTGTACATGTCACTGCCCCCCAACACATATTGAATATTGTCTGGGGAAGAGCAGATGAAAAAAGGTTTGGCAGTGCCACCGTGAGGTTGTGGCTGGATTTTGTTTGTCTTGGGGCAACCTGGACCCCATCCAGACTAGCCTTCTTTTGGAATTCTGTGAACTGGAGATGAGAGGAGTGCTCCCTCTTTCTGTGGGACCTGCGTCTGAGTCTTTGCTGTAGGGTTCAGTGGACTTTGATAAAACACCAGCAAATCTGTCCCCCCCCCACTCCCCTGCGGGGCCAAAGTTGGCCGGCCACTTCTGAAGCTTCAGTGACCCAAGGCCTGAACCCTGCTGCACTCTATTCCCTGTCCTACGCAGCCACTGGGAATCTATGACCTCGAGTTCATCAAGAATCACACAGTCACATGGCAGCATCAAAAGCCATGGCAGTTACTGTCATGTTAGTAAAGTACGCTGGTCGCAACGTTGGCTTAATTCAAATGTGCAACAAACATTTTTTACTTACAAAAATCAAATCACTGCCTGAATACATTAGAATTTCAATACAGACTTTTATAAATAAAATATGATTATTCAATCTTTTTTATATAGGGTATGATTTTATCATATTTATCCTATTTCGTCCAAGCCCTGATGACCCTTAATGTATTGGCAAAGGGAGCAAGGGGTCTGCTTTGAGGCGAAAGTGTGTGATTATTGCTGTTGAATTGCTGCTGTGAAAAGCTGGCTGCATGATGTAGAGATGGAACAGTGTGAGAACAGGTTACACAAAGGAACCACCAGCCAAGCGCATGGGGGGCTAGCCCTGAAGAAAGAGAGACTGAGTTGTCAGGATCAACACAATCCATGACCAAAAAATGAAGACTACATGTGTGTGGGCATTTATCCATGGAAGGTTTCAGAGAGTATGAAGTATCATTAGTCCATCTCCACTGGCTAAGCTGTCATGTATGCTCAGCTGTTCTTTGAAGTAGAGAAAAAGGAAAATAATGGAAATCACTAATATTCCACAATCCTGGAGTCTATGTTTAGGACCAACGGCAGCCCTGCTACTTGGTTTGGAACAGGACAAGCTACATCATAGAGAATGAAAGCCCTCTCAAATTCATAGACTGAGCTAGATGCAAAAACAGATGGAGTTAGTACTGTAGCTGCTATTACTACTTCAACTATGACAACTACAGTGGCGGTCGGTGCCGTTTAAGATGAGGGAGGATGATTATTTTTTTATGAGCATGGCCTTATTCTATTACAGCATATTGGATGACCGTCACTCATATTCCATTCACCCAGCTCAATGTAACATCGATAGGTTTAGGCTACTACATGATACTTCAATATTCCCTATACCCATCATGAGGTTTCTACAACCTAGCCTATGAATGAAAGTTTACAATGTAAATGCACAGGTCGAGATCATTTTGAGTAATCAAGGTGACAGACACTGACATTCAGTACGCCTTGCACACAATTGCCTGCATCTAGCTGACCTAGGGTTGACAAACTCAAGTATGTTAATTCCCGTTTTGTTCCTTTTACTTCCGTTTAAGAAAAGTTTTTCAACAGAGTCGGCAGAATGAGTGATCCTTGATCACAAGGAAACAGTTAACTTTCATAGCAGCCACAAAAAAACAGCATGATTGCTTTTCTCGTTGTATATATCATTCTTTCTTGCAACTATCTACATGCTCTCTTCCTCTCACCTTTTCCCTTCACTTGTGGACAGCACATCATCAGTCTGTGACCAGGCGAAAAAACCTTTTCAAGCTAAACCTTCATATCATGACTGCTAACCGCTACACACATCCTACATTGTTGTCATGTCATTGTCAAGTAGAACTACTAAGACTAACTTGTTTGTAAACCCGCTACAATCATACAGTACAGTGTACAACCAAAAAAATACAAACAAATATAGCTAGATCTCTCTGTCTCTCTCTCTCTCTTGCTTTTCCTTCATTTTGAAATATATTTTTATTTGTTATAAATTATTGTCTTTCTCTGTCTTTGAGTCACCTACTCACCACATGTTATGCACTGCTAGCTAGCTGTAGCTTTTGCTTTCAGAACTAGATTCATTCTCTGATCCTTTGATTGGGTGGACAACATGTCAGTTCATGCTGCAAGAGCTCTGATAGGATGGAGGACGTCCTCCGGAAATTGTCATAATTACTGTGGAAGTCTGTGGAAGGGGATGAGAACCATGAGCCTCCTTGGTTTTGTATTGAAGTCAATGTACCCAGAGGAGGACAGTAGCTGTACTCCGGCTACACCATGGTGCTACCCTATAGAGTACTGCTGAAGCTACTGTAGACCTTCTTTGCCAAACAGTGTGTTTTAATCAACTATTTGGTGACGTGAATATATTTAGTATAGTTTTATCAAAAAAACTATTTAAATGTTTATGAAATTTGTTGAGGAGGACTATCCTCCCTTTCCTCCTCTGAGGAGTCTACACTATGTGAACAACTACTAAAATACTACTTTCTAAAATGTTGTCTAAAATATTGACTTGATGATTCTTTACAACAAGCACTACATCTCAGAGTATCTCCATAGAGCCACATGGATCCAACACCGGTTTCCCCCACACCTTTAATCACAGACATGCACGTATGTTTTTACAATACATTGCATTGAGCTGTCTTAGGTTAATATGACACTGCTTGGTCCTTATGCTCTTTGAGGAGAGATATGACTGAAAAAGATGAAGACCTTACACATGTGCAACACTTGCAAGACGATGTCTTTAAGAGCAAGGGGCAAAATTAACCTGTGTCAAGTTGATAGGCCATGGGAGAAGTTGAGCCAGCCATCAAATCAACGGCGGTTCAATACAGGATCCCATTATTAATGACAGTAAATGGCTGGCCTTGGCGAAAAATCTCCAGTGCCCGAGAAGTTCAGCTGTTACTTGACTCATTAGAGCTTGTGTCTCAGCCAAGGAGACCGCTCTTCTGTTGTCCTGAGCGGGGTGGAAACGGGAATGTATTTTGATCCTGCCAACACTGTCACTTTAATGTATTATTCTGATGCCCAGTCTTGACACCTGGTAAAGGTTTGAGAGAGAGCGGTAGGAAGGGATCATAAGAGAGCCCTATTTAAAGGGAGTGGTTGACACTAGTGACATTTCTTCCTTCTCCTTTGCAGCTTCAACATCCTCTCCTTATTAAAAAGAGAAAATGTGTCACATTAAATGCAGAAATGTTGTACATTCTTTGAAAGTGCAGATAATGATCAGTCATAACTCAATGTTCTTTTACAATTTGGTCAGGCACTGACACTATCACCTGCATGTTTAAAACTGATCACAAATGGCCATAGGGATGATTGTAGATATTCAAATATCCCTGCAATAATTAAAATTAAAGATCCAATCTCTTACAATTTATTAGTGACTCAACTCCAAGGCAGAATGATATTTTATTATTCATATAGTTGGAAACACACTGCACTCAAAGACTATGCACAATTGGAAAATAATTTGATGTTTTCAGAATAGTTTTTGCATCATGTTTTGCATCTCACTATTGAAGTGGACGGACAGACTAAACTAATGTAGCATAATAGCTGTCAATGGCTGTGCAGTGTTAATAATGTAACATGCCTCTCCCTTAGGGGGCTGATCTCCTCATCTGGGTCATGGGGAGTATTAAAAGGTTTAAGGGTGCACAGTAAATATATTGTGGTTCTTCCAGCACCAACGGGCCAGAGCACTAATGGATGACCTTGGGGTTTGGCTGCTCCAGACTTGGGGAGATCATGTCTCACCACCCTCCTAGAAGCAGCATGACCCCATCCCTCTCTGCCCCTGGCCTCAACCTTTAACTCGCTGATCTTTGACCAAATTATTAAGCAGACACCTGCTTTCCGGTGTTTGGTCAGTGTGGGGGATGGACTAGCCCAGGCTACTCTAATTTGATGTAAATGTGTGGTGTGACAGTATCCACCTCTCCAAAGACATCCCATCTGTTTGACTTTCTAACAGTATGGTACCACTGTCTCTAACCCTGTGTTACTTTGGGGAAATCTTGCTTGTATTCTCCAAAAGTAAGGGTTGTTTTCAATAATATAACAGAATAAAACATTATATCTTATATAGCTCATGGATATATACTGTGTATGTGTACTTTGTTACCTGCAAAATAAGTTCACTGGCTTTTAGAATGTAGTGGTATTATGAGACACACATTCATATGTAGTTTCACTATGACACATTGTATACCCCCACCAAGCCATGCTCACACAGTGCAAACTGCTCACACAGTTTTATTTGTTTGGACAGGTACACTGTGGAGGGGACAGGTATTTATATGAGATAAACTGTGTCCCCATGGCGGTTGGCTCCCAAGACATTATTCCCTGCTCTGTCTAATATGTTGTGAGAGGTGAGTCTGCTTTCAGGACTGGACTTCAGGTGTGTTTCTTGGGGGGAAAGATGCTCACTGTATTAGAGCAGCTCCTAGTGGCTCATAACTGAAGTAAGTAGGTAAATTAATCACCCTCATTATTTAATTACACTAATTTAGGGTTTGTCATAGTTCTGAGGTTTGTGGGCTTATTGGTCTGCCTGTGCACTCTTTAACTTGTTTATGGTAACATAATATCAGATGCATACATCCTGCAATATTTGGTCTATTATTTAACTAGCTAATTATACAGATTTTTATTCCACAAATTATTGAAATTAGGGGCACCGTTTTGTATTTTGGAGTGGTGATTAAAAACACTAAAATAGCACGTGATGATGAAATGGTAAGAGAAATTTGGTAATAGTGCCATTATATCCACTGGACAATGTAGTCCTCTGTCAAGGGCACGTAGGTAGTAACTCAGACCCCAAAGACCCTTCTGGACCTCAGGGACTCATATGCGTCAAACTTCAGAAAAAAACCTCAAGCCATTAAGGTATAGCTTGGGAATGACACTGACCTAGGTCTGCCATCTTGCATTGTCCCACCATCTGCACAAACGTGAACTTTGCCTTTAAATCCTGCCTTCTCAATTAACATGTCCAGCTGGGTGGAGAATTCCGTCAGCTCCCTAATATCATTACTGCCACACCAGACTGAGATATTAATATTAAAAAAGTGCCCAGAGCTCTTTCCCTTGCTATGGGAGAGCTTCTGTCTTTAGTGCAATAATGAGGTACACAGACAGCAGGGTAATTCTAGAAGCCATGGTCTGATTAGGGTCTGTACAGGGCAAAAACGGGGAGAAGGTGAATGTCTTGGGCTGGCTTTGTTTGGGACTTCTCCTCTTCTGCTCATGGGAAGCTCAGACACAGTGGAAGCACCTATATGGCAACTTGATTATAGACAAACAGCATCATCCACTGTTCTCTGACACTGAGTCTCAAGCCTTGTGAGAGATACACCGGTGGACACAGACAAAGAGGGTTTAGAATGTATCATGTCTGCTTCCAAAACACTGGCTGTATGGTCTTTGTGATAGCTCCATTTAAAGCATGAAGGACACTTCATTTTTCCTGTCTTTCTGGGCTTGTGTCTGTCTGTGTTTGCTTGTGAGGATAACTGCATCTCCCAGAGAAAAACCCTGAGATCTTAAATTTAGGGAAGTCTTTGATTGTCGGACACTGCCGCTGTACTGGTTAATCTCCCCCACGGCTTTGTAGATGGCAGTGGATTTAGGAGTTGGCATCATAACTGACCAGTGCTGTTTGATTAGATAACAGGGGCTCTACTGCAGGCATCAATGGTCCACCATGCTGAAATGAAACGGTTCACGCAACGGTCCCCGTCCATACTGCTTAGAACACGATGGGGGTGACTGTTCAACAGTCTGACGCCATGGGCTGCCATGGGCTGCCAAGCAGCGTTTGCCATGGTGATACCACGGAAGGCACCAGCTTGCACCAGATGCTGGGAATTAGCTGTCCCTATGACGGTCAGGGTTTGTGTCCGGAGCGTCTTCTAGGTAACAGATTGGATGGCGTTGCAGGTTCTGCCTCTGTGCCAGAAAGGCCACAAACACAGTGAGGATATACTTACTTACTACCCACATGTTAATTTAGTGTCGTCCTTACCTCATGATTAACACTAAGATGTACTGTATATGGAGGCCATGTGTGTGGTACACACAGCACCAGGCAGGAAGTGTGGTTTCTTGGCTTTGGGGACACAGTCACTAGGTGGCCAAATGATGCAGACTGACTCATTATGCTTGGTTAACGTACTGACCAGATGAAGACCCTTTTCTCTTCTTTTGTTGCCAAGAGAAGTCCAGCTACACATGGAAGGACACCAAGCAGACAGACTACAGAGCCAGGGAGCCCACATTTGCCACCAAAATATAGTGTGTACAACAATCTCTATGACAGTGAAAACCAATAAATACTAGCTATAAACCCCACAGTTTGATGCTTTAGGTCACTATAGCAGAAATGATAGAAATAATTGTTTTCTTGGACTGCATGTGAAGGTCATTCTAGCCACCATGTTCTAACTACGCAGCTGTAAATACAATGGAAAAACTGCAGTAGTTGTTTTTTACTGTTGTAGTTTTTGTCACGATTAAGTTCCTTAAATCTAGCCACTTGTGAATAGCAATAACCCATGTTACAGGCAATCTTGTTCATTTTTCTATTTTGCGACATAGGTGTTGAACTTTAGCTGTTCTCTTTAGAGACTGACCTCTTTAAAAAGTGACCCCTACTCTAGGTGAAACAGGAAGGCCATAGAATGAACGTTCATACTGCATTCATGGGTTGGATCCAACATCTGATAGTCTTCATACTCAGTCCAGTACTCTGCTGTATTTAATGGAAAATCACTTAGAACCATATCCAAGAGGGTACAGTATATGGATTTTATTCATACAAAACAAAAGGTTGGATGTGATTTCAGCAGCACGGCGTTGACTGGTAATCTTAGCCCAAGATGTACAGTAGAAGTGGCCCTCCCTTAGACCCCTAGAGGCAAATGCAGTCTGTGTGTGTGGGGGTGGTCGTCACTTTAGATAGACATGCATTTAGGGTCTGCATGAGGGGAAATAATGTACAATGATATATTTGATTATTGCAAGAACTCCCCAACACAGGAACTGTGTCGAGTGTGGTTATCATCAACCTATTTTCTATTCCCCCCAGCACAAATCATTCCATGGCTCCTCCATCCCCATGCGCTAGAGCTGGGCTTCAAAAGCAATTTCAGCTGAAAAATAAGGTGCTTTTCTTCAATTTTCAAGCCATTTGTATCGGGGTTAGTGTTGTTTACCTAGCTAGTACACTGGTATTTACATAGCTCTTTAAAGAAAAAAATTGCTTGGTATGATTTATGGACTGCTGCAAGAGCACAATTTTCCATGTTGTGCACCTAATCTGAGAGGGTATGGAGAAAGGTCACATTGACCATACAAATACCATGGCCCTTCCAGGGAGACTGGCTGGAGATTCATTCTACTTAACATTATGTCAGGTGGGCCTGCAGTGTGAGAGTATTATGATATGCAATGACTAGGGATTTGAAAATATCTTTGATTCGACTCTACATGGCACAAAGATGACAAATATTTGAATATTCAAACTATTATCTCAAATACAACTCTTAGATTATTACTTAATTACATGGATATTATTGTCTCCTTCACTGCTCTTGAAACTATGTTATGTTATATGAGAGAGACAGAGAGAGAGAGAGAGAGAGAGAGAGAGAGAGAGAGAGAGAGAGAGGGAGAGGGAGAGGGAGAGAGGGAGAGCAACAGAGATATGCTGTCAGGTGTTAGGATCAATCCAATGTTTCATAGTTGTAACCTTAACCCTGTCCAATGACTTAGAAGGTATAAGATACCATGGGTATGAAACAGAGAAGAAAAGTACATTTAAAAGTACTTAGCGAATATGATACGTCTTTGGGACTTTCTGTCTATTTCTTCATTTCCCAAACACATTGGGTGTGAAACCTATCTTTCTTTCGTTATGTTCTATCTTGAATTGTATCTGCTTGGCAGGGAAGAACAACCTACAGTCAAACCTCTGTGATTTATCAAACTGTCATTGGCTAACAAGATGGCATCCTGCCTGCCTGAGGTAACACTCTTTGAACATCCATAGTTAACAATAAATGGGAATGCTTTTTATTTATTATGCATTAAAGGCTGACATTGTCTATGTACCATCATAAATGTTAACTTTGTCTTCTTGCTCTGTGGTGTGGTATAACCATGTGGCATGGACTTATGTTTCTGCTAGACGGAAAAAAAGAGAAAACTCCTGAAAAGGTCACATGAATCACAGAACTGCAGAACAATGGGCAAAATAATAAAGGGCATCACAATCAAGCTATCATATCGGGACAAGCCTCTGGTGTTGAAATGACAGAGAAGCCCGATGCATTGTAAGCCTGACAAAATGCATGAATTATTTCCAATGAAAAGCATTGTTTGCTGGAAACTACATTCCATGCCATTTTAATTGCTGGGTGGAAACTGTAATAATAATTGGGGTGCGTTTAGATCTGGGATGTAACTTTTATTTCTATAGTTAATCACAACTAACAGCTTATATCAGATAAGGGTGCATAAAATTAAACTTTTTGTGATTTATTTTAAAAGATGTTACTTATGAAATGCTTTGTTTAACTGAGATACAGACAAAAAAGCTAAAATAGTGTACTTTCATATTAACTGGACTCGCCAATTCAGCTTGAGTTTCACATATAGCATAATTGAATGATATTACTACAATAGTACATCATATGACTAGATTTACATTGTAATACAAAGTGTCAAGGTTATCTTCCTGCCTTGTGTTTAACAATTCTGATAGGTCTACCATTGCTCATTATTTAGAGTGAGTGCAGTGCACCCCCTCTTTAGAATGGCCGGACCATTTCATTGGAAAGCAGAGGATCAAGTTCAGTCCTAATGACAACCCCTCGCTGACCTCCAGAGAAAACAAATGGAAACTCAAGGTGATGTTTCAATTTCACTAACCACTTGGGTGTCCTGGGGAAAGGAACAGATGTAGCCCTGAGGATGGGGAACGGGTGAGGTGCAGGTCAAGGTCACCATACGCCAAGGTTAGGGTCAGATAAGCACGGCTGGTTCAGGGTCTTCAGATGTCCAAAGGCCATGAGAGGGAGGGGGTGGAGAGTGGCTCAAGATTCATGGATCAAGTGTTGCTCCTCTGAGGGTTTGAGAGGTGGGTGAGGGGTGGGTGAGGGCAGGGCAGGGCCACCAGCGTTCACCACTGTCATCTGCATAGGGCTATACAGTTGTCCTAGGAGCTATCATCTGTTTTGGACAGTAGTTATCAAAACAGCTACCATACAACTAAGTTTTTATTGTGTATTTAATGACAATACTTTACAGCATGGAGCCTTCAGAGTAAAACATGATACAACACATTAACATGTCAAGGCAAAACTGTGGCCTAATATAATTAAATATAATTAAATATAATTTGAGATTTCTACATAAAACATGTTTGTCACAGGAATAACCATTTACAACGTGTTGAATTATAATAATTCAGAAAAGAAAACAAAAATAGACAAGGTTTCGACACCTTTATCAAATTGCTTATTAGCAAAACATGTTATCTATCAAACTGACTTGATAAAAATATGTTATTATTAAAATCAATGGTATTTAATTGCACAATTAAAATATGTTAGCTCAATATATTTTTTAAGACAGTAAAATGCCAATGTGAGCCACTAGTTGCAGTAGGGGATCCCAGGGTATTTTGGGAGAATACATGAGATCTGGCACACTTATTTTGACTTAATTAATAAGATAACCTATGCGATTTGTTTGATTCCCTAGTCTGTAAGGTGCAATAATAACCTATGAGTGAAATTTGCTAAATGTGTTCAACTGCAGAAAGAAAACAACGCTGGAGTGAGACTGCAATTACTGTCATATTCATGGGGAGGAGGATACTAATAAGGAGGTTTTTGCTGGAGATCAAATCAAACGTAAAGGTATCCTGGCAGGGTGTGCTTCCCTTAATTAGAATAGGCTAGTTATTTGATAAACTATTGAAGATCCTTAGTATAGGTTATACTAGTTGTCATTCATGGCTAATACACTTATTCTGTAGCTATGCACACAGTATATGATTATATTTTGTAATATCATGTTATATTGTTTTACATTGTGTAATTTGGAAATGATACACCCACTACAATTGTCTTGAGGGTAGAAAATCTCGGAAAGAGAAATTCAATACCTCTATTCATCAACTTAAACTCAACGGAACAGTGAATTACGCTTTCAGAAGAATGTTGATCCTCCATTCATCTATTATATAGTGTTCAGGAGACAACAATGACTGACCTCCATATAACACAGACTAGATGAAAGAAGACTAGACAGGATAGCATTAATCCGATTTGGTAAGATATATATCTGTGGTGCTGAGGAAAACTGTATATTGAATGAAAAGAATTGATACTGGAATCCCATCTGATTTTCTCTCCACACAACATAATCAAAAATGTACACTTTGCTGAGTTTACATAGAAACTAAACGATCAGCGGATACAAAGCTAAAGTGGGAAAACAGGTCATCACAAATGTTCACATATTTCCATCGTGTCCATGTGATATGAAGCCTCTGAAACCCATTGTATGCTGATAAAGCTATAATAGTGGCATGTTCACGAGTCACATGCTGGTTCAACTTTATTGTCCTCCTGCTGGCACTGGTAATGGAGCTGATCAGAATTGACACAGAAAGGTAGTTTTGTAAGGGAGTTCATTAGCCTTATTATTAGCTTAATTCCATACATTAAGCCAGTGAATGGCAACCATATTTGAGGAAAGTGGGATACAAACTGCTACCACAGATCACCATGATGTGTAAATGGAACATAAAGTGCCCAAAAAATAACTCACCATCACGTAGGACTATAATGGAGATAATGACGAATAAAGAAGGCAATGGAGAAGATAAACAATGTACTGTTTGATTGGGTGAGTGGGATATGATATCTTTACATTAAAGACAGAAAAATATGATAAAAACAAAGCATTGAGGAACAAATGCTGCAAATAAATTAGGAAGAGATGGAAAGAGTGAGAGAGAGACAGAGAGAGGAAGAGAGGGAGCGAGGGAGACAGGGAAAGGAGGGGCAGAGAGAGAGACGTGCCTCCAAAAAGGTCAGTACTTCTTTGTAGTCAATAATTGACATTTAAACGTGCATTTCAAACGTCACTGATAATGTTACGCGAGATAATGGAGAGAGACCTGCTTCCACTGGCATGCAATTATGAGCATAATGAGATGCAAAAATGCAAATGTCTTTGTGCATGCTCCAGCCTCCTTTTGTGGGCTGCCGTGGCGTCTGTGGTGGATGATAGATGCCACGCTGGCGGTGGCAGACAGAATGGTGACATGTGGGAGTGGGAGCAAGCAGAGAACAGAATTGGGGCAAATATGCCACGCACCCTCTGAAAAAACAAATCCCACTACTGCCCAAGCTAATGCTTTCCTGAATGCTCTCCAAACCTCCACTTTGCTGTTGATTAATTGTTACAGACAGACAGCTCTTTGAGTCAATTTATGACATGCAAAAATATATACATCTTACAGCGTTTCATTTCTGCATGTTCACATGTGACTATGGAAAATCGATTACACCTATCATTCCAAAGCAATATAAAAAAACAATAATAATTGCAAGATACAGTAATCTTCACCATAATTTGCAAAACAACAGATTTCTGGTCAATGGTTAGGTCAAAAAGCAAATTTTCTGAATCCCTGCCAAAATGTCCTTTCCTGGTCACTCTAATTGGGATATAATGTATGCCTATTCTGGATGAGGGCCAGAGTGACAGCCTGTGTGAGGCATACAAATCTGCCTTTCTAAACTTGACTAGATGTGTTTAGTTACATATGGGAATACAGCAGCTCAACATTAAATTTGATCTAAAATTTGGGTGAATTTCCTGTAAGCTTTGTAGCTTACGTGATTTTGTATAAGCCATTGTTAGTTTATGAGCTAACGTGGCACTTTATTTTTTAATTGATGATGGACCAGAAAAGTGTTCCAGAATTACTGCAAATGCATATGACTGAATTAATTAAGTGTATTAGTTTAATTTGCACAATATTAGTTCAATAATGCACAATATATTTCACCAGATTTATCTACACTGTGCTAAACAATGTTGCTAGCTAACTAACTATCTTAGCACTAGTTGGGTCTTCTCCAGATAAGTCTATGAGGGTTTGTCCAGATGACTCATGTAAACCATGGCCCCTTGGCATGTTGTGATGACACTTTTGATCAAGAATGTCTAAAACATATTGCCATGACTCCATCCTGTATCCCCCCTGCCAGACCTTGCCTCGCTCCGACCTCCATCTTGGGTGGGTAACTGAGTGGCACACAAAACTTGAGCAGTCATGCTGTTTGTTAGAAGCAATTAATTTCTCTGGGGCCTTCGATCTATTCAGAGTAAGCTTTTGTGCTTAAATCCTGGAATTCTAAGCTTGTCTTTTGCCACATAGAGGGAGATGGAGAGAGGAGGATAGGGTGAGAGAGAGAGGCTGCGACAGAAAGCTTTGGATGAGAGATTATCTTGGGCCAGTTAAGCATGTAATTGCTCAAATGAGTTAAAATCCCTTCAAATATCTGTCTATGCACCTCATCACACAACTTCATAGACTCCAATATTTGACAATTGACAAAGATAAACTTAAAAGGGATCTTCATTAGTTGCCAACCACCATGACAAGATTCTCTCAGCCAACGAAATACATTCACTGGATTTGTAAAAGCCACAAAAAAACTGCTGGAAAGAAAAATAGATTACTGTCATCTATAGATATTCAGACTTTGGTCCTCATTCAACCGGTGTTCTTCCTTTTGTATGTATGGTCCCAAGATCATGTCCCTGGTTTTGCCACGCCCTGATCTGTTTCACCTGTCCCTGTGATTGTTTCCACCCCCTCCAGGTGTCGCTTATTTTCCCCAGTGTATTTATCCCTGTGTTTCCTGTCTCTCTGTGCCAGTTTGTCATGTATGTTTCAAGTCAACCAGTGTGTTTTCCCCGTGCTCCTGATTGGTCTATTATCTTTTGTTAGTCCTCCCGGTTTTGACCCTTGCCTATTTCTGAACTCTGTACCAGCCCGCCTGCCACACTGTACTTCCTGGACTCTGATCTGCTTTTTACCTTTTGCATGTCCACGACCATTCTCTTGCCTACCCTTTTTGGATTATAATAAATATCATATAATAAATAATAAAGACTCAAACCATCTCCCTCCCGTGTCTGCATCTGGGTCTCGCCTTGTGCCCTTATAGGTATTCAACTGACTGCTATATCAGGTCAACAGAAGTATAGTACACAAATTAACTGTCAGTATCAGTGACTATTTGACAACTTTACTAATTTATTACAGTATACATCTTTTATTATACAGTATACCCAGAAGGATGGCTCACTGCATTATGTTTGTATGACCACAAGGAGCCTTACTATTAACCACGTTGGCCAGTCTTTGAGTAAGCACATTGCAATTTGATTTCAATAACTGTAATCGAAATAGTAACTTTAAATCAGTCATGCAGAAAAACAACATTTCCTGTTTTCATATAATCGCCTTGTCTGTGACTGTAGTACAGTGTTCATAGTGGTATCAGTGTGAACTGAACAGATTGGAGAAAGCTGAGCAGTGGTGTTAGAGATCATGTAACAGAATGGATATCTTAACTCATGAGACAGAGGGATTGTGACGTACAGTGACAGACACAGAGGTCCACACACTGATCTGGATAACATGTGCCTTGCTCTTGCCAAGCCTTTACACATAGCTCCTGTTGCTCCAGGCCTTGGCTGGTTGATCCATGGCTCCTAGTGAATGCCTGTTTCATGCCAGTGCTTCTGAGGGACTTGTAGATATCAGAAAGTATTGTTGCCATCGAAGAAATATCATTATTTGTTGTTTTTTGCTCTTAATGTAATCATTATTTTGGTAATTTAACAATACTTCTATAGGTTGTTTTCTCACAGTTCAACAGGGTAGCAGGGTAGCCTAGTGGTTAGAGTGTTGGACTAGTAACCGGAAGGTTGCAAGTTGCAAGTTTAAACCCCCAAGCTGACAAGGTACAAATCTGTCGTTCTGCCCCTGAACAGGCAGTTAACCCACTGTTCCTAGGCCGTCATTGAAAATGAGAATTTGTTCTTAACTGACTTGCCTGGTTAAGTAAAGGTTAAAAAAAAAAAAAAAAAAATTAAAAAAAAGGATAATATTGCAGTGCCTTACTCTCCTACATTTCTTGTGGCGTCTGTATTTGATAAAACCTTCACAGCTTTATAGCTTAATTACCACTTCTACTACCTATAGTGACGAAATCCATGTCAAACACACCGCTTCAATAAAAACGTTTTTAACATGTCGTATTATGAAGACAACACCTCATAGATTTAAAGCACATACATACTTGAGTTAGGATGAAAAGTAAACATGGTGACTATGATGAACTTGGGCCAAGAGTTTTGCCAGGTGTATCTGGGTCTTGCCAAATCCCACCCTCAGAGCAGTGAGGGTGCGCTGCTTTGCTTCCCTGAATGAATGTTAATGAGGGCTTGTGTGTATGTCTCAACGTTATTCACACCAAATCAAACTGTGCCTGCAAGGAGGTGCAAAACTGGGCCTGGCAAACTCCCAAACCAAAACACCCTGGAAGAATGTCAGTACATTATATGGGTTTAGCACATACACGAGTGGAACCTGTCTACTACAATGGAAAGTTGCTGTTTTAACAGTGGTCCAACCATCAATGTAAACTACAAATCTTGTCTACTCAGGAAGTTGCTTGATTTCACACACTTTGAATGTATTTTGTTAATTTGTTCAAATTGCCAGTTGGTACTGTTGCCACAAAGGAAAGCCAGAAATTGTGCAATCCAAGCAAATAAGCACACCTCTAATATCTGGCTGTACACTATGTGATATTCTCACCTCCTATCTTCTCTTGGAAAAAGTATTATTGTCAAATGCATCTGCAATTCTGGAGGTTTGACTTGTCTTGTTTAAAGCACAGCTAAATAGTTATTTGCATAATTTGACACCACAATGAATTCAGTGCAATGTCAGTATCATCTGAAACAGAAAGCCCTGCTGTGCCTGCTCTCAGAGATGGCATACAACCGGCAAGGTTCTAGTCTCTATTCAACATTAAGCTTAAATGAAAGTAAATCTGTAAATCCTTAAAGGTGTACTATGCAGAAATTGCTCTGCCATTTCATGTTGCTAAAATTCTAATACAGTAGTTGGCCTAATTTCCGTTTATGTGACAAAACAAGCAAAGTATAGTATAGAGAATCATTGTATGATCTAAACCGGGGTGAAAGATCTTTTTAATAATCAAAAATTGTGTTTTTTCAGCTTTTTGAAGCTGTTGTACAAAGCCAAAAGTAAAAGAAGCAAAAATGAAACATAAGAATGGGAAGCACAGAAATAGCGCACATAGAATCGATCTACCACTTCTTGCTTTCAGACTTGCTTTCAATGAGAATGACAAATCTATAACTCACATTTATATCTGAATTTGGTCGGGTCGCCCAAAAAGTGACCTATTGCAGCTTTAAATGTGATGCTGTTTAGAATGTTCGTCAACACTTGTGAAACGTTTCCTGTCTCCATATCTCTTCACCTACTACTTAAACATACAGAGAAAGTGAGGCAGAAGGAAAGTTGTGCAAAGAAGAGTAAAGGTTGCTGAATTTGCTCATCAAGTACTGCACAACTGGGTGAAATAATATCAATGAGAACTTCACATTCCTTTTCATCATAATATACAAAAACTTAATGGGAGATTTTTAAGTGGAGTTATTAAACTGAATTTGAATCAACCTGTCACCATACCTTCAATGGAGATTAATACAATTCAGGAAAGTATACAATGAATGCTTTTGCAGAACTTCAGACCAGCTTTGACAATGCAAAATGTAATACAAAAGCAATCAAATACCGATTAAAGTCATTTCTTAAAGAGGGTGTGCTTCACTAATGTAGAATATACCCAGGATAGGGTTCATTCTTCAGTATTCCGATTTAGTGACAACTGACAAGCTGACAAGGTCATTGGATGTACAAGCTCTCATTTAAAACATAGACATGAGAGCAGGACTGGGGTTAGTTGGGTCTATCAGAGCTGTCAATCAGTTAATGACAATTATTGAGCAAGGACGCCCGTGGATGGCGAGAGGGGGAATGAGAATGACCGTGGAGGAACAACACAGGGAACAGGATAAATTAAGGAGATTGGAAAATAATGACCAAACCTGAATGATATTACCAGCCCACACATGCAGATCTCTCACTTCAGAGTCTCTGCCAAATGGGACAACAGAGTGTCATGACAATAATCTTCCTTTTTTATTTCAATCACACGCAATAACAATGTGTAACAACAGCACAAACTTGTACCAGAATGATTTGCAAACCAAATCATAGCCAGGCTATTCACTTGAGAGAAACTGAATCAAATGGCTATTCTGCAATTAAATTTGATAGCTACTGTGCAGCAAAATAATCCTACAGCAACAGGATTTGAACATTTAGTCCATAATGTTGCTTGATCGTGGTTAGGCTATTAGCTGGGAAAAATGAGGCTACATGAAAAGTGCAATACTGTTACTATAACCGTGCAGGTTTTTATCTTTTCAAATCAAGAAGCTCATCTGCATTTTCTGTGGCACGGGAAAATTGTCAGCAACAAAAGAGTGATCACATTACAATCCTACATCTGTATGTATGTCGACATTAGTTAAAGTTTACAAACCAAGTTTATCGTGTAATTGAATAAAAATGACTAATGAAGTTGAGATGGAGACAAAGGTACAGAAACAAAGATAAACTGGCACATATGACAATCTATACACTTTAACATAAACAATAGAAATGCGACATCTAAGCAACCTTAATAGGTTATGCAATTGTAACCAGGGGGATCATGCATAACCATGTAAAATACATACCCTTTGATTAATGAGAGGGGCTACTATTGAAAACAGGTTAGTACATTTTCATGAATAAAAAGGACACCAAGGAGACTATTTGTGGGGGGAATAGATAGTGGAGGGATGTGTGGTGCTCATATAAATAAATAAGGGACTGCACATACTCAAATATAAGGGGAGTGAAAGAGGAGGGAGACAGGGTTTTGAAATTCTCCAGCTGGCAGGCTTTAATTTTCCACCATTCTAATTAAAATGCAAATTAAATTTATAATTAGCAACCACAGTTTTTGAGAAACCACCTTGTGTGCAGCCCAAACATATGGGGCAACCAGCGGTGGGCAGCACCGTCTCTCCGAGGCAGTGGGGGCGGTTGGTTGGGTGGGTGGTGTTTCAGCCTCCTCCACTCAGAGGGGCTGTGCTGCTGGTGATCATGGGGTTTGGCTGGACACTCCCAACTCTGGATCTAGTGGTTAACCTAGCCTCCACAGCTGGAAGCCCTCTGAGCGCTGTAGGAGACAAGTGGCAGGGGAGCACGGCACAGTTTACTCTGCTGTCACTGTCCATGTCACAGGTCATTGCCTCTGTCACCTCAGCTCTGGCCAAGTGCACTGGCCACTGCTACAGGGGTCAGATCCTCCAGATCGAAAGGTCTCGGACCAAAATGAACCTCTGCAGACTCACAGATTATTAGGGGGATTCATAGTAAACAGCTTGCTTTGATGGATCTGTCACCATTACCTGTCAGATATAGAGGAGGATGCCAAACAGCTCTTTTACATGCATACTTATGTCATTAAATAGCTGGAATCATAAAACAAGCGTATGCGATTATTTGGCACTGAACAGAGGCTTGTTGTGATGAATATGGTAGTTAATACACAATATTTACTCACAATGATAGTTTTCTTTCGAATACTTGTTTCGATATATCACATATAGGATTTGCTCGGCGGATCACTTATGAAGAGACCAATCACACAACGTATGTTGGAGACAGATAGGTCGAGTGGCAAATGAGGTGAGCCCTCCTTCCTTATAAGGCTTCACTCCCACGTCCTCTAGTCATTCCCACCGCTTTTCCTTGTGGAAGTATCCCTACAGCTCCTGAAACTCTCTATAGGCACGACTTGAATCCTATTTTCTTAACAGTTCTCAGGCAAGAACTGCCGAACATAGGACCTCAGCTCCTGTTTATACTTTTTAGTAATCGGTGGTAGCTAGTGTCACACGGCTAGCTATTGAGACTTGGTTAGCTCACACCGCAAGGCTTAAGTTAACTTGGCTGCCCGGTTTAGCCTCACAACTCCATGGCCGTGGGAGAACAGCTACCCGAAGCCATACCTTGCCCCTTCGCCGTCCTCTTCAGCTAGCACTGTGCTAGCTACAGCACACCTTAGCCACAAGGTAGCTGCTAGCTAGATATGTTTTTTAATATATTTTTTTATTTCACCTTTATTTAACCAGGTCGGCTAGTTGAGAACAAGTTCTCATTCACAACTGTGACCTGACCAAGATAAAGCAAAGCAGTGCGACACAAACAACAACACAGGGAATAAACAAACATACAGTCAATAACACGATAGAAAAAGTCTATATACAGAGTGTGCAAATTAGGTAAGATAAGGGAGGTAAGGCAATAAATAGGCCATATTTGCGAAATAATTACAATTAAACACTGGAGTGATAGATGTTCAGAAGATGAACGTGCAAGTAGAGATACTGGGGTGCAAAGGAACAAAAATCAATAAATAATAAATAAATAACAGTATATGGATGAGGTAGATGGGTGGGCTATGTACAGATGGGCTGTGTACAGGTACAGTGATCTGTGAGCTGCTCTGACAGCTGGTGCTTAAAGCTAGTGAGGGAGATATGAGTCTCCAGCTTCAGTGATTTTTGCAATTCGTTCCAGTCATTGGCAGAAGAGAAGTGGAAGGAAAGGCGGCCAAAGGAGGAATTGGCTTTGGAGGAGAGCAGTGAAATACACCTGCTGGAGTGCCTGCTACGTGTGGATGCTTCTATGGTGACCAGTGAGCTGAGATAAGGTGGGGCTTTACCTAGCAAAGACTTATAGACGACCCGGAGACAGTGGGTTTGGTGACGAATATGAAGCAATGGCCAGCCAACAAGAGCATACAGGTCGCAGTGGTGGGTAGTATATGGGGCTTTGGTGACAAAACGGATGGCACTGTGATAGACTGCTTCCAATTTGCTGAGTAGAGTGCTGGAGGCTATTTTGTAAATGACATCGCCCAAGTCAAGGATTGGCAGGATAGTCAGTTTTACGAGGGTAAGTTTGGCAGCATGGGTGAAGGATGCTTTGTTGTGAAATAGGAAGCCGATTCTAGATTTAATTTTGGATTGGAGATGCTTAATGTGAGTCTGGAAGGAGAGTTTACAGTCTAACCAGACACCTAGGTATTTGTAGTTGTCCACATATTCTAAGTCAGAATCGTCCAAAGTAGTGATGCTGGACGGGCGGACAGGTGCGGGCAGCGATCGGTTGAAGAGCATGCATCTAGTTTTTCTTGCATTTAAGAGCAGTTGGAGGCCACGGAAGGAGAGTTGTATGGCATTGAAGCTCGTATGGAGGTTAGTTAACACAGTGTCCAAAGAAGGGCCAGAAGTATACAGAATGGTGTTGTCTGCGTAGAGGTGGATCAGAGAATCACCAGCAGCAAGAGCGACATCATTGATGTATACAGAGAAAAGAGTCGGCCCGAAAATTGAACCCTGTGGCACCCCCATAGAGACAGCCAGAGGTCCGGACAACAGGCCATCCGATTTGACACACTGAACTCTGTCTGAGAAGTAGTTGGTGAACCAGGCGAGGCAGTCATTTGAGAAACCAAGGCTGTTGAGTCTGCCGATAAGAATATGGGGTTAGCCAGGTGGAAAGCATGTCCAGCAGTAGAAAAATGCTTACTGAAATTCTCGATTATTGTGGATTTATCGGCGGTGACAGTGTTTCCTAGCCTCAGTGCAGTGGGCAGCTGGGAGGAGGTACTCTTATTCTCCATGGACTTTACAGTGTCCCAGAACTTTTTGTGCTACAGGATGCAAATGTATGTTTGAAAAAGCTAGCCGTTGCTTTCCTAACTGCCTGTGTATATTGGTTTCTAACTTCCCTGAAACATTGCATATCGCGGGGGCTATTCGATGTTAATGCAGTATGCCACAGGATGTTTTTGTGCTGGTCAGGGGTAGTCAGGTCTTGAGTGAACCAAGGGCTATATCTATTCCGGGTTCAACATTTTTCGAATGGGGCATGCTTATTTAAGATGGTGAGGAAAGCACTTTTAAAGAATAACCAGGCATCCTCTATTGACAGAATGAGGTCAATATCCTTCCATGATACCCGGGCCAGGTCGATTAGAAAGGCCTGCTCGCTGTAGTGTTTTAGGGAGCGTTTGACAGTGATGAGGTGTGGTCGTTTGACCACAGACCCATTACGGATGCAGGCAATGAGGCAGTGATCGCTGAGATCCTGGTTGAAGACAGCAGAGGTGTATTTGGAGGGCAGGTCGGTTAGGATGATACCTATGAGGGTGCCCGCGTTTTCACAGATTTGCCTCACTAGCGTCAAAGCTATACAGTTCTTATACTTCTCACCCTAGCTAGCTATTAGCCTTTTGTCTTTTTACTTGGCTAGCTCACACCTATTCAGAGCCTCACTGGCTATCTCGTTGCTTTTTAAAACAGGCATCTCTTTATGAGCAAGCCTTCTTCTTTATGGCCACTGCTACCCCATCCCAGGGAGAGTCGTGACCAGCACTTGAAATCACACGTTCTTGTGTTTACAGCTCCATGATTGCGGGGAACGATTTTCACCTTCTATCCATCAACTGCTTGGGAAGGGAACACTCAACATCCCTGAGTATTGTGAATAGTGGCGGTTCTAGCTTGTATGGCTTCCTGGGCGAGCCCCCCTTCCCCTCCAACTTGTAGTATATAAATACAATTAAAGAAGTGAATATAATTTTTACACTATTACTCTATTGCTAACAAATACACACAAATAAAACACAATTATTCAAATCCTATATCACACAAATACACAAATAAAATAACACACTTATAAAGAAGAGAACCTGATTATTACACTGTTGCACTTCAAACAAGACACACATATACTGAATTGCACAACTAATTGTATTAGTACTGTACAAAGTTAGAGGTGAGCTATTTGATAGATTAACCCACTCCCCCTACCTCGGGCTTCCAGTGGGGATACCTGAGGTCAACCTACCCCCGCCCCCTCCCCGTCTCGTACTTCTGAGTGGGAGACCTTTCCAAGGTTTTCCTTTATTTGTACTATTTTCTACATTTTAGAATAATAGTGAAGACATCAAACTATGAAATAACACATATGGAATCACGTATTAACCAAAAAAGTGTTAAACAAATCAATATATATTTTATAGCCACCCTTTGCCTTGATGACAGCTTTGCACACTCTTGGCATTCTCTCAACCAGCTTCATGAGGTAGTCACCTGGAATGCATTTCAATTAACTCCACAGGATCAATGGGTTCCCCACGGGACGGTTGAGCTAATATAGGCTAATGCGGTTAGCATGAGGTTGTATGTAACAAGAACATTTCCCAGGACATAGACATAGACATATCCTTCTGTAGCTCAGTTGGTAGAGCATGGCGCTTGTAACGCCAGGGTAGTGGGTTCAATTCCCGGGACCACCCATACGTAGAATGTATGCACACATGACTGTAAGTCGCTTTGGACAAAAGCGTCTGCTAAATGGCATATATTATTATTATATTATATTATGATATTGGCAGAAAGCTTACATTCTTGTTAATCTAACTGCACTATCCAATTTACAGTAGCTATTATAGTGAAATAATACCATTATATTGTTTGAGGGGAGTGCACAGTTATGAAAAGTGAAAAGGAAAAGTTATTAAATAAACCAATTAGGCACATTTGGGCAGTCTTGAGTTTGAACAGAAATGCAATGGTTCATTGGATCAGTCTAAACCTTTGCACATACACTGCTGCCATCTAGTTGCCAAAATCTCAAATGCAGCTGGGCTGAAATAATACATTATGGCATTTATCTTGCATTTCAAAGATGATGGGACAATTATTATTGATTTAAACACAAAGTTTTTTCTTTGTATTATCTTTTACCAGATCTAATATGTTATATTCTCCTACATTAATTTCACATTTCCACAAATATCCAAGTGTTTCCTTTCAAATGGTATCAAGAATATGCATATCCTTGCTTCAGGTCCCCTTGCTACAGGCAGTTATATTTGGGTATGTCATTTTAGGAAAAAATTGAGGGGGGCGGAGTCTTGTTAAAAGTAATTTGTGGAATGTCTTTCATTCTTAATGCGTTTGAGCCAATCACTTGTGTTGTGACAAGGTAGGGGTGGTATACAGAAGATAGCCCTATTTGGTAAAAGACCAAATCCATATTATGGTAAGAACAGCAAAGAGAAACAACATTCCATTATTACTTCAAGACATGTAGGTCGGTCAATACAGAACATTTCAAGAACTTTGAAAGTTTATTCAAGTGCAGTCGCAAAAACCATGAATGAAGTGATGAAACAGGCTCTCATGAGGACCGGCACAAGAAAGGAAGACCCGTATCCCGGGAAGACCCGCCTCCCGGGTGGCGCAGTGGTCTAAGCTGTGCCATCAGAGACTCTGGGTTCGAGCCCAGGCTCTGTCGCAGCTGGCCGTGACAGAGCCTGGGGGCGTGGAGCGACGCACAATTGGCCTAGCGTCGTCCAGGTTAGGGAGGGTTTGGCCGGTAGGGAAATCCTTGTCTCATCGCGCACCAGCGACTCCTGTGGTGGACCGCTGTGTTTCGGAGGACGCATGGCCCTCAACCTTCGTCTCTCCTGAGCCTGTACGGGAGTTGTAGCAATGAGACAAGACAGTAACTACTAACAATTGGATACCATGAAATTGGGGAGAAAAAGGGGGTAAAAAAACAGGGAAAAAAGAAAGGAAGACCCAGAGATACCTCTGCTGCAGAGGATAAGTTCATTAGAGTTAACTGCACCTCAGATTGCAGCCCAAATCAATGCTTCAGAGTTCCAGTAACAGACACATCTCAACATCAACTGTTCAGAGGAGACTGTGTGATTCAGGCCTTCATGGTTGAATTGCTGCAAAAAAAACACTACTAAAGGACACCAATAAGAAGAAGAGACTTGCTTGGGCCAAGAAACACGAGCAATGGACATTAGACCGATGGAAATATGTCCTTTGGTATGATGAGTACAAATTTTTGATTTTTGGTTCCAACCCCTGTGTCTTTGTGAGACGCAGAGTAGGTGAAAGGGTTATCTCCACATGTGCAGTTTTCACCGTGAAGCATGAAGGTGATGGTGTGGGGGTTGAATTCAATGCATAGCTAACCAGCATGACTACCACAGCATTTTGCAGCGTTACCCCATTCCATCGCCATCCCATCTGGTTTGCGCCCAGTGGGACTCACCTGCTTGGTAGTTGGACTACCAAGAAGGAGAGTGCTCATGCTCCATCAGATGACCTGGCCTCCACAATCAACCGACCTCAACCCAATTGAGATGGTTTGGGATAATTTGGATCGCAGAGTGAAGGAAAAGCAACCAACAAGTACTCAGCATATGTGGGAACCCCTTCAAGACTGTTGGAAAAGCATTCCTCTCGAAGCTAGTTGAGAGAATGCCAAGAGTGTGCAAAGCTCTCATTAAGGTAAAGGGTGGCTACTTTGAAGAATCTAAAATATATTTTGATTTGTTGAACACTTATTTGGTTACGACATGATTCCATATGTGTTATTTAGTAGTTTGGAAGTCTTCACTATTATTCTGCAACGTAGAAAATAGTAAAAAATAAAGAAAAACCCTTAAATGAATTGGTGTGTCCAAACTTTTGACTGGTACCGTACTCCTTGTAAATAGCCATGTTATTGTTATTTTATTGTGTTATTATATCCTTAGTTTTTTATTTATTTTACTTTTTTTGAAATGTTTTAACTCTGCATTGTTGGGAAAGTGCTCATAAGTAAGCAGTTCATGGTAAAGTCTACACCTATTGTATTCGGCGCATGTGACAAATTACATTTGATTTGATTTGATCTACAGTGAAGGGACTCTGAAAGCAATTATCAGCCAGAATGATGACGGATGCAACCTGTAGTTGTCATTAATCTAGTCTGTCCACGCAAATCAGTCAGGTCAACACAGGTCAATATGCCATCCCTTTGTACTGACACTGCTGAAATGGCACCACCAATCATCCATCAGCTGTCAGATGCTGAAGTTGAGGTCACAGCCAGTCCATGTCAAAGGAGAGGCCACTTCACGTCTCCTCGTCTGCTTTCACTGTGGACAGTCAGTCTGGTGACACTGTTCTGTGGGACCACTCATCTAGAGGTCTAGAGCTACTCTGTGATGGACTGGCCAGTGAGAGGGTCTCGGATGACCTCTTCAACATCTGTATCCCTTTGTCACCTGAGTGGGACACCTACTCCTGTTGCACCAGGGAAGCCAGACGTATCTTGAAACCTGTCAGGTGAGTTAACAAGCGGGCCCAAGCTTTGTGTGGACACTGTGATGTGGCCTGGTGTCACGGGTGACAATGTTTCCTCTCAGGTTGCTCTCTGAGAGCCATTCCTCCCCGCTCAGAAGCATGCACTGACACTTTGTCCACCACAATGATAGTGCAAGAGAAGTGTGATTTTGCTTTGCCAAGCATTTTCAACTTGACAATTGTTTTGGCCTGGATGTAAACAAAACTAAATCCTAAACCAAACTTTCACTCCCAAATGATCAAGTATTATGTTAAATCTCTCAATACCATTATCAATATTCAAAAATCCAATTACAAAATTGCAAATTATGGATGTGAACTCCAGGGATGGGTTCAGCACTATTGAATTTAACATTATCTTAACTAAGTAGAAGAGTTAAAGAGTTGGACCCACTGAGTAAAGAGGTTAATGTATGTGACTCCTATTGACACATCTCTCTATAGAGTACCTTAAAGGAAACCTTTCAACATGTCCTAACAGCGATATCCAGACTGCATTGCCATGCAAAAAAGTCAAGATGATGTATGGTTGAGCCAAGGTGGAAGACATTTTAGGACAAAACCTAGCTCCCCAATACAATCGTTCACATTGTTTCCCTCTCTCTCTCAGAAATGTTTCTCCATAGCTGCTTGGCTGTGCCACCTGTTGCCTTGTTAATCATCAAGATACTCATAAATCATAACATTCTGCAATTAATCAAGCTGTCAGCTCCCAGGTCAGAGGGCATGTGTGGAGAAGCCATAGGTCATCTCTGGGATGTGAAAGGGTCATGGTTGTGTGGCATCGCTTATTCTTGGGAGGTGTCAGGAGAGGAACCAATAGAACAAAGGAGAAATCAAAGTCCAGGGGGTGGGGGGAGGGGAGACAATCACACCAGGCCCAGAGAGGAGAAGCTGGGTCCAGAGCACAAAGCCAGTCAAATTGACCTGTCATTACATCAAGAGAGCCAGACTGCAACACTATCACACTCCACCATACCCTTTCAAATGACAGAGTTCCCGCAACCTACCAGCTTCCCACAGCACTCTATTTGCATAATTAACAAGTCATTTCTCTTCGTTCATAGGACGTTCATTCATTTGTCGAAGACTTCAGATGAATTGGCAGACGGTATATCAAGCATCTTCAATAGCAAAAAGAGCACCATTTAGAATCTGATTTTAATAACTAGAAATCCCACCAATTAAGGTCTACTAAGAAAAATAAAACATGTACAATCAAATCTTTTCAAAATTGTACAAAGCCAATTGTGAAAGGTCCCAGGTTCAAATCCTGGACGAGCCTTCAAATAAACCATTTTACTTAGTACTGGCCATTTGGCCACAACAATTGCATTGTGAATGTGTGCTTGCTTGCATGTGTAAATGTGTATTGTTGTGGCTACAGCCTCAGTCTGAAACACTTTAGGTTGACTTACCTACCACCATTTCACCCCTGGCAGACTGAACTGTTATCTGGCACAGACACATAAATGGGAATGTGGGTTTGCAGATGGTGGCTTTGGCATGGCTGTCAGTGAAATTAGCCCACATCAGAAATCCAGCATGCCGTTTTGCAAAACTGGCACTTTCCTGGCTCCAGTAACATTGTTGGGTGAAGGCCTGTCTGTCGCCGAGCAGAGTTCAGGAAGAGGCCCTGAGATGCACTGTTACCACAGATTCTCAGAGCTGCAGCCAGGCCTGAAACTACCTGTGTTTTCCATGCTCAAATCCTCATCAACAGACATTATTGGACCAGCCCTGGCCAAGTCATAGGGGTCCAACAGCACCCACGCAGGTGTGAGGTCTATAACGAACCCGCGGGTTGTAACGAGAGCCCTGCAGACTACATGAAGGCAGCTGATATAAGTGTCCTTAAAATTCAATTCAAATGTTTTTCAACACATTTGAGGTGCAATAGTGCGTTAATGTGAATTCATACAGTATGTGTGAAGTGATCATTCCATACACAGAAAATAGCTCCTAGAAAAGATTTATCTTTTGACCACCTTCACTTTCCATAAATGTTGCTATTGTCAATTTCTTGAAAGACATAGCTTCTGGAAGTCATTTTTTATTTCTTATTTCTTCCCAACAAAAATGTTATCGGAATGCATAATTCAGAATACCTCCCTACAATCAATAGCCCTCATTCCAACTACAGTCTGTCTTTCTAAAACAATAGAATGTGTCAGTGTATGCCAATGCCAGGTTTTTATGCAAGGCCTCTGGAAAGCAAAGTACATTAAGTCTGATATTCCCGTTCCACTCTTAGTGTGAGGGGTCATTCATAGATGATAATTAGAACATCCATAAAATCTCAATCTTAACGTACTATACATCAAGGCTGAACCTTAGCCAGCTCAGCACATCAATCAATCTGCACTTTGTCATTGCATTAGCAAGCCTGAATGACATTTAAGTCCTACAAATGTTGTTGTTAGCCTTTCAGTGCCTACTTACTTACTTCCCCTTAACTGCCATGTGATTTAGTCATTGATTGGCAAGCATTTAGAAGTCTAGTTATGCAAAGGTTGCTGGGGGAAAAAAATCACCATGCATTTACAACTATTTAGGGTCAATTGTGAGTAACACTTTTTATTTCAATGACATTATTAAGCTACTGCAACAAACTTTACTTGACAGACTTAGCGAAAACCATACATTTTAAAAATCATACTTTTTGTTTGAGTATACGGTGTATTTTATAAAAAGATAAAGGGTTCTAGAACTAGGACCACTTTACACCTTGAAACCACATAACGAGTTTATGCACCAGTGCCAATAGCGCCTGTTTAAGAGTTTGATTAAATGCTTTAATCAATCACTATCCCAGTCTGTGTATTAATCACTTTATCAAGCAGTTGATGCATTGCTGCTTTTAATGGACTTCATTTATTTTGATTTCGCCCCTCTTCATCTTATCGGAGGGGCTCTCTGAATCTGGACAGATAAAAGAGGGATGCAAGGATGTCTGGGGGTAGTGGTTAGAACACAGGCTGGAGCCCACTCGCTTAACTTCATTATCATCGCAGTCCACAGACTTAACCAATTTATTAGTGGCAATATGTGCCCTGAGCGATTGCTAGGTAAACCACACAGCTTAGCTCAGATAAACAGGCGGCCATTCGTTTGTCTTCTCACCTGACACAGTGGTGATATATGATCCTAATAAGATTAATATCCCCTCGTTTTATTCCTGCTCTGTCCCCGTGGGCTGCTTTTAATGTTCCTCCTTACTGATCTCAGTCTGTTGCTCAGATGTTGTGTGGAGCGAAAAGCTTTTGAAATATATATACAATTCTGCTACAATACATTTTGCTGATGTGGAGCGAGATATGGGCATTTCTGTGTTTTAACAATAACACAAAAATCTGATATGGTCAGAGAACCAATGAGGTTTGATAATGGAATAACTAAAAGAGGCAGCCCAAACAAACCACTTTATTGTTAGAGCTGAAAAATAAACCTGATCGTCTTCTTCTTTTTTTTACCCCTTTAGTGGGATTGAATTTTTTTTAAATGTGAAAGCCTCCCTTAGAATTTCATTGAGGTAATTCTTTTTCATTTTATAAAGCTTTAAAGTAGTCCTTGAACTTGCCATGTTCTGTTCAGAAATGGCCACAATTAGCAAACAATCCATCCCCTTTTAAGCCTGCCCCCCCCCCGCCCCACCCCCACCCCCACCTACCAAACCACACATTCCCCCTTAACACCATACAGATCCACCCTCAGACCCTCTGTCCCATCCATATTTCCCTCAGTCTGCCCTTCTGCTTTTCCTCATCTCTCCGTTGTGTGCTAAAAAGCTATTGTCTGCGTCATCTGAAACTCTGCTCGCTCTTATAGACAACAGTAGAAAAAAAACAGAGTGCACAGGTTTGGAACACTGAATAGAAAATTGCACTTAAGTGGTCTTCTTTTGCCCATCACCCCTAGCCTCCACCCCTCCTCCTCATGAGAAGAGCTGCAGGGGTGGGCTGCAAGGGGACGCCAGCGGGGCAATGGCAAACTTGAAAACAGCCAACATTTGCAGCACTCTCGAAAAACAAGCATTTCACACCTGAAGCCTTTCATGCAGGGCCTTGAGGCATCCTCTTTAAGGCTTTTAATTGGCTATTGCTTCAGAGCTCGTTGAGCGCACCCATTACGGAGAGGCGACAAGCAGCCAAGTATGTCGAATGAAAAGGGTCCTTCTCCCAGATGGGCCCAGTGGCATTAAAACTGCTAGATCACTTCTTGCTGTAGTAGTTCAGATGTATACACAACATCGCCTAATACTTCATTTAAACAGGGAATTTGGGATAAGTGGGAGAGGCAAGAGTGTGATGTCTATATGAAAAGGTTTCAAAAGGTTTTGTGTGAGGTAGTTACAGTATATTTGTCACACCCTTGTGAAATCTAAAGACAGCATGTGTAGACAAACTGCTGTATTGCCATCAGAGTTAGGAGGTAGTGACAGCTAACATGATGCTCTACGTGAGATCCACTATGAGACTTACGGAGGTGGGCTGAGTGAAAGGTGTAAGAGATGACACTGTTACACAGATGCATTTGTTTACGAATGCTACCACTGAAAAACATTGCCTTCACTTATTGTTCTCAGGCTGACTGATAACTCTTTAAAGACACATTGCCTACCCAGATAACATCAAAAGCTTTAAATAATGATGTCTGTAACTAGTCTTTCTCTACACTTGTACCCTGTAATCTTAGCTCTAGGATGTATGTTCCACTTCTGTTAAGCAGCTCTACCTTCAAGATATGCACTTTTATCCTCTCCTCTGCCATCTGCCTCTGAAGTTTCACCCGCCTGAGGCACTACGAACCTTGGATGGCATTGTTTTTAGGGCACGCTGACTCCACGGACGGCCTTGGGGGAACCAGAGAAAGTAGGTGCTAACTCTCTGGGCTGCTGATGAGGAAGGGATTGGCAGTGAGCTGGGTTGGGGCTCATGGGAAATCTGGCGTGCAAACTAATTATGTTGTGCTGCCAAACTGCCTTTGATTACTAAATGGGGAGGGGGCAGGGGTGGAGCTTAACATTTATTAATTTCCTATTTATTTTATTTTAAAGAAAATAAAGCGGTTCAAATTAGGGTTCTTTTGTAAGAACACAATTTTATTGTAAAGTAATTGCTTCTGTGGAGATGCATTGATATGTGTTTTCAGTTGATAATGTAACCACTAAAATGAGTGGATTTCTAATGTTTAAAAAAATAACACCCACCATTTGTGAAAATATGTCAGTTTTCTAATCTCACATTTTCTAAAATGTCCATCCTCAAGTCACAAACTATCTGGCTGCTCCTCTAAATCAGGACTATATGACAGCAAATATCTAATTATTAGTTCTATGTTTCCCCACCTGCCACTCACACTTTTGGGGAATGATGCTTAAAACAGGTTACCTCACAAATGATCTGCTTTATTTGTATCAACACCTCAGCTGGTGGCACAGACGGCCCCTGGAGGTAAGCAATAATCCATTAGAGGTATAGGATGCTTGTCCAGTTTCTCAATAATGGAGCACAATACAATTTAAAACAAAAAGAAGCATTAGACCTGAGTGAAATACCTATTCCTGAGTATTTTTTATATTATAATTAATTCTATTTGAAGTATTTTAGATGAAGTAAGTCTTTGTTTTACAAGGAATAAGGTATTTGACTCTTGACGTTCAACTTTTCCATATTTCAAAAATGTATATATACTGTATACTGTGTGAGTTTGGGAATTCATTAATAACATATATCAATATTTAATGCCCAAATAGTTTTTTAAACCTAAGTCATAATATAATTATAATTTTCAGTGGTCGGTGTGGCTTCGTGGGACTCCTGCAGTCAAATGACCTAGTATCCTCAAGAGTGGAATGTTATTCATATTTTTCATAATTTCATAATTAATCAACATTATCTAAAAAAAACGCAGAAAATCTGGTGTTTCTATTTCAAACTGTGTTGTTATATTTGAGTCTTCTTTGAAGAATATACAGTGTAATATCTGACATTGTACAGGTGTGATCTTTTTTTAAGACCATAACCATGTGTGTGAGGTGTATAATTTTGTTTCAAAGTAGATTTATTTAAGACT
This sequence comes from Oncorhynchus keta, assembly GCF_023373465.1. Lineage (NCBI taxonomy): Eukaryota > Metazoa > Chordata > Actinopteri > Salmoniformes > Salmonidae > Oncorhynchus > Oncorhynchus keta. The sequence continues at coordinate 25,541,587 of NC_068437.1, read as the reverse complement.
ATCAAGATACACTCTGTGTCACCCTGATGCAGCCCACTGCAGTAAAAGGTTATAAGAAAGTACAATACACTGTAGAGAAACAGTGTTATAGATTTGGTCACCAATTGTCTGATTGTATACTCAAATAACTGATATAACAATACATTATAGCTTGCATAAAGAATACATAAACAATGTCATTCAACAACTTGTTTTCTAAATATTATTTCAATGTAGTTGAAGCATATGCAATCAAACCTGGAACACAGGATAATCGGCGATACACTGTATGAGGGTAGATGCTGCTTCTCCATTTAGCCCAAATTTATTTTTTAAAGACACAGGTGGAAGGTTGCAATAAAAGGTAGCATGGATGATTATAATGGGAGATACATCTTCTATGTCCCCTGCATTCTTTGTATTACATTATGTCTCCTTATATGTAAACGTGCCTAGCAGATGTCTCCATGCGTTGTGACTTACATTTATATTTTAGCACATCATCCATTTACGCAGTGCTACATGTCACCTGTTCAGATTAAACACATTTTGTTAAGGGTACAGCGGGCAGAGTATGGCAGCATCCCTTCTTACAACAACCTCATCTCTCTCTCTGGACTTATTCTCAGCATTTCAAGGGTTAAAAGAATGGATCTGATTTTCTAAGGGAATTGGAGGCACAGTCATGGATCTAAATGTGTGGGAAGGGATGCAGGTAACATCAGTCACTGACATAGAGACACATGATATCAGACACAGAATAGATCACTGGCTGTGTGGTATACTGTACATACCCTTCCAGAGACCTCATCCTTCTTCAAAGGGGCAGACTGGTTGTGGTTAGGGAACTGAACTTGGGACTAGAGGGCTGCAGGTTAAATCTCTCCAGTGAGACACTGAGCAAGGTACTTAACCTGAGCTGCTTCAATGAACATCCCGCTTAATAAATAGATGGCATGTAAAATGTCACCACTGCATGCTGAAGTAGCAATGCTCTGGCAACATAAAAAGACAGTAACTGTAACCTACAGCTTATGGTTCATATTGCAGTATGTAATAGCAAGGTATTCCGTTACAAACAGTCAATTTGAGTGTGGAGAATATTGCTCATAGAAAGATGTGTAACATTAGTCGAAATAGGCCAAATGATGTAAACTCTCGGCTTGCTGGATGCTTGCTCAGAGCCCTTAGGGCAAGGCATAGGGGTCTATGTCTGCCCTCTTTTCGGCACCTCAGTTCTCCAGTTTCTGTCGCAGGTTATAAAGCAAGGAGAAAAAATCAATAAACCAACAAGACAGTGAGTCTCAATGGATTTCACTCCGGATTAGGTGCTGCATTGAAAAAAGCGGTGGAGAATGTAATGGTGAGATTGCATTATGACATTATTATCAAAATCCACATTGATTATTGAAGTACAAAAATAAAGGGTAATCCTACAAGTAGTAATTGAACCTAAATCCAAAGGCTCACTGTTCGTCCAGCAATGATAGCCAATGACATGACATTAACCAATGAGACAGGGGCCACTGGTTTAAGTGATCTGGAAGGCGGCATGATGCCCTCCCTGTCAGGATCGATCAGTCTTGCTGAAACTAAGAGCAAGTCTGTAAATTGGTCATAATGTTGTGTTTCATCCTGAGTCTCCAACACACATTGACTGGAGGCTGGTGTCCTTCATCCCGCTGGGTCCCTGCCCTCCCCTCCTTTCATTCTGTGCACACGGCTGATCTCCGTTCTCTGAGGGGAGGGAGCCAGTGTGCCAGGGGCCAGGCAGCACCCACAACCTCTCATGGCTCACATCGCACCGTTGCAGGGAGCACAAAACAAGAGACAGGCACTAACACTGGGGTCCCCTTCAACATTCTCTCACTGCATAAAAACATTGTCCAACAATGATCAATGTAGAATGCCAAGCCATTTCACTAACAAATCCATTTTTATTCTAGTTTTTGATGCTTTTTAGACGTATACATAAAGACAGAACATAATTGACAGTAATAAAACATATATACAGCAACAAGTACAGAAACTAAATCCCCCTGTTACATTTAGACATATACATCAATCAAGTTACATTGGTACCACATCCATTTTTAAGTATTCAACATTAGAAATTGAGAGTGGCATTGATAACCTCACAAAGAGTTGATGTGCTATTTCTCTAGAACTACAGTATAGGGGTGGCCTCTGTCTCCAGTCCATAAAGAGTTGATGTGCTATTTCTCTAGACCTACAGTATAGGGGTGGCCTCTGTCTCCAGTACATTAATGGGACAGACTTGAAAGGCCCTAAAATCCACCCTCTCTGCCCCTTTCCCAGTCTGTTGGAAAGTAATGTGCTTACATCATTAGGCTAAGCTTGCTAAAACTAATTACCAGATGTTGTGTTCCTTTTTCTCTCCTCTTTTTGGTCAGCTGTTAAATACCCGCCATCATTTTCTCTCACTAGCGCCCCCTCATTCTGTGGCAACTCTTACACAATAAAGCCATTTGGAAATAACAACAATTGAAAAAATAAAACTCCCTCCCGCTATTCAGAAGACCTATCATGTGCTGTTCACCTTCCTCCTCTTTCAAACTATGCGGTCATGTAGGGGCTAATAACCTGAACTGAGAAAAAGAAAATACCTGAAAAAAAATGAAAGCAGGATGAACCGAGGCAATTGAGGTCCACCAGTCGCATTTGCACTTGGTAGGGATTTTTGAGGGCCTATTTTAGCTTATCACATTATTACCCATTTAGAGATAAAGAAGTGTCCCAGTGCTTATTATGGCTACTGTAGCATGCTGAGTGTACAAACACATATTTCAATCCTCCTCTATAATTCTGAGTACTGGTGTGCCACAGCACACAGAGAAGAGTTAAACAAATCCTCAACCAAATCCTGGCCATGAAGATTTATGCCATTCAAAAGACTGGATTTAAAGGTTGTCTTTGTGATGTGTATTTGTGTCAAAGGATGTTTTATTTCCACAGTTGTGTCATTGTCATTTCCTGTTCTTTATGGGCTAATGTACAGTAAATTCCCCGACGAGCTAAACAGTATATTTGCTGTGACTCATGTTTGGTTTCCCTCAGCAAAGGACAGAGATTTCTTTGTTTTGCAATACACAGCAAGAAAGTGAGACAATATTATACCACAACCACCACTACTACTACTAATAATAATAATAATGACAATAATAACAACACTAATAATAAAATAATAATAATAACAACAATAATAATAAAATAATAATAATAACAACAATACTAATGTTGTTGTACATTAAGCCTAATTATGTGTCCTACCTTTGTTATATTTTCTATAGTCTAAACTGTTATTATATTCAATTGTACTATTTAATTTGACAGAACATTTCTGTTTGGAGTTTTGACATTTGAAAATAACTATTATAAGACACTTTTGCGATGAACTCAGATATAAAACAGTGCTACATATATGACCGTTGAATCCACATCACCCTCACACTATAGTTGTAGTAAATAAATGCATGCCTTTCCAAATCACGTCACAGTGCTTTCTTTACAGGAGTAATGATGATGGTGAGCTGCAAAAAAAGCATTCTTAAAAACAAAACATTTGATTTAAGATTGTATTTTACTTTTAATGAAACTCCATACAACTAAACAGAAACAACATTTATAATATGGTGACCTCAATAAACAAAGAATGAAAACATAGACATGTACTTTATTTTTTTAACACTAGCTTGTGTATTTCCCTCGTATCAACAGTCTGGCAGCGATTGTGATTCATAGCAGTCATTTAAGTGATAATGCACTCATTCACTACACTAACAAACACGTACCTCCTGGTTATCTGTGTGGCACAGTCGGTCCTGAAGCAAGCCGCTGAACAGGAGGCAGAAACTCAAGATGGTGTTGATTGATAAATTGACAGGTTAATTTTCGTGTGGATAATGAGAGTAAGAGCCAGAAAGACGGTAGAGAAAGTCTCTGGCCCTTTGCTCTAGCTTGCATGCAGTGCCATCTATCTATTGCTGCCAGTACAGCAAGCAGAAACAGGTACGCACTATGTCAAGCAGTTTTGACTATCTAGGTTAAACTTGTATTCAACATCCTATCTTTAGTTTGCTGGCATTTTCTCTGCCATTTCCTATTATTATCACATGTCACTTTATTCCTTTTGCGTAAAATAAAATAATTAAAATATATATATACATTTCAGTGGGGATCAAGTTACTATATTACTTGTGTCTACTATACCAAGTGATATTGCAAACAATTGTATAACCAGATAGGACAACATACATTATGAGGTTCCTTATTGCATGTTTTACTCTGAAGTCAATGAAATAAGAATAAGAAGACCTTCTGGTAAAAAAAGCAAGTTTACGATTAAAAACATAGGGGTTACACACCGTAAGGATATGTGTCCTGCAGTAAAATATGTACATGGCCATATAAAACAGACATTACGCTATACTATATTATTTGTTTTCACTTTACATTGTATTATTTCTGAAGTTTGTAATAAACAATTATCCTTGCCGACTGTAAAAGATAAATAAAAATGATCACAACCTCCAGACAGATGCAGAACTTATTATAGACTTCAAGTTGTGTATCTAAAAAAAAGTATTTCCAAAAATCTATTCACATTATTTGAAGCACGTCTACATGCATGTTCATGGTATAGCATTAGGCTACATGCATGTTCATGGTATAGCATTAGGCTACATGCATGTTCATGGTATAGCATTAGGCTACATGCATGTTCATGGTATAGCATTAGGCTACATGCATGTTCATGGTATAGCATTAGGCTACATGCATGTTCATGGTATAGCATTAGGCTACATGCATGTTCATGGTATAGCATTAGGCTACATGCATGTTCATGGTATAGCATTAGGCTACATGCATGTTCATGGTATAGCATTAGGCTACATGCATGTTCATGGTATAGCATTAGGCTACATGCATGTTCATGGTATAGCATTAGGCTACATGCATGTTCATGGTATAGCATTAGGCTACATGCATGTTCATGGTATAGCATTAGGCTACATGCATGTTCATGGTATAGCATTAGGCTACATGCATGTTCATGGTATAGCATTAGGCTACATGCATGTTCATGGTATAGCATTAGGCTACATGCTTATGACTGGTGTCATTTCTCATCTCACCTTTTGATTTGAATAGATACAGTAATGAAAGATTGCGGACAAGATTTCCAATGATCGATTTGACAACATTTTCTACAGTAGTACTGGATTTGATTTGTATACGAATATCAGTTTTTACTAGTTGCAATTAGCACAATCTTACTTATATGAGTGTTTTTACAAAGTAGGCAGAATTCCAGCATAGAGCTTAATTAGGGGGCAAATTCTTGGAATGGAAGAAAGGGTTTTTCTAGGGGTTAGAAAGGTTGCTAAATCTGACACACATGTTTCTGCTGCTTGTCACTGCAATGTGTCCAGTCTTACAAGCCCCTCTAATTAACTCTCTGCTAACATTATTCTGGAGCACTCCCTATATGAATCAGCATTCAACATCATGCTAATCATCTGTCACTTTTTATAGTCGCAAAGCCAATGTCCTTCATTTATAACTTTGATAACTAATAATGCACTTTTGGGGTGTCTGTATACGCCTAACCCTGTAGGATGATGCAAAAGGATTGAAAAGATTACGGGTTGATCTGAATTCATATAGTTACATGTTTTTCCTTAATAAAGAAAATAACAGTTTTCTTTATTATATATTATGTATAAATAATTTTCCTTTAAAACTTAAATGATACATACATATTTTTTTGCACAAAAATTCTGGAATTCAAAATCTGAATTATAGTAATAAACAGCTTTTTATCAACTGGAGTACAAAACTCTATCAAAATTGGTGCTAGTGTGGTCATGGGCTATGACAAGTATTGCTTGAAAAGGTAAAGAAATCTGACCCAATTAAAGTACTTCTCTGGAGCGTGTTTGTTGTACAGCTCCAAGGATATCCTGATCCCATTGGGTTTGTCTGAATTGAATTTGCTGGCGTGTAGTTCCGGTTGTATCTCCCTATAGTAAAGCAGTTGGCAGGGAAACTACAGTTTAAAACTCACAATTGTGAAGTTGCTGGCTCGTTAGCTATGCTATAAATCTGTAATCTTTCGAACAAAACATCATATGTCATCTTGTTTTTCTTTACTTCACTCTACATGACATATCTCTACTAAATACTGTTTTATTTTCACATTTTATACATGACATCTTGTATGGTTGAGAGTAAGTTTGCAAAAGTGTTAAATGAGAAGCAATATACTGCAAATACATGCCTACAACTCGTTTGTTGCTTATATCATATCAATATGGAAAAATGCAAATAATTCAAACATGAAATGTTTTATATAAAGACTTTCCTTTAATTTGGTCCTTTGTTTAATTGTCTTCCTATGAAGCATCATCTGGTACCCAAAGGGGAAATACAGGCATCTGAACAATTTGGCATGATTACAAAGTGCAGCTAGCTACCTGCTTAGCTTCTGTATTCACACAGACACCGGCCCTGTCTTGTAGGAACAGTGTGTGTTCATATAACAATGGAAGTCTCCCCTGAGTGGGAGTCTCACTGGGTCCACAAAATAGGATGCACTCAAACCTTATTTTCACAAAACTTTATAAAACACAGCAAATGCTTTGTTGTTTGTTGTAAACATGTAGACAAGGTGGCAATAAAATATAATTGACTTTTTCCAAAGGTTTGAACCCCCACAATAGTACTCACCGATAGATATAAATAAATGGCAGAAGCCTAACCTTATCTATGTGGCAGACTGGGATGGGGCTGAAGTGGGAGAAATCATTGACCCTACACTTTGACTGACAGCTACAACACTGTGCCATACATGCTGAGTGTCAAAGCATTGATGTCAAGACACCTCTAGGAAGCTGATGACCCACTTCATCCTAATGTAGCTACCATGACTTCAACTTCTAACATCGGTTGAGTTCCTATCAAGAGCTGTAAAAGGATGACTTGCTAAACTGATTATTCTTCAGCTTCTAGTAGTGAAATAGCTTGTTGAAACTCAGTATTCATACAAGTCAGGTTGAACAACACAATTACTTCAAGATAAAGAAGTTGAATGTGATGTCTAACTTTTGTAGGTTGTTACTTTGCTCTTTCACAGGAACAAACTTTCAGAGATCAAAGTGAATTTTATTTTGTTTCTGAGTACTTTGTTCCTTTGTTGCATTTTCTTTATTCAACAATGCATATTCATGTCATTATACGAACAGTGAATACATAATCAGATAAAGGAAACTGACAAACATTTTGAAGAAGATAAAGGAAACGGACACACACTGACACACAAATATAGAATATTATTGTCTATCTTCATATTTACAATATTTTAAAAGATCAAACTGGACTGAGAATGTCTGCTGTGAAAAGAGGGATGAGAGGGATTGTTTGAGGTGCCGCCATATTGGTGTCAATGCTCTTCACCAATAACAGCATGGTAACATCTAGGGGTGCCTCACCCTCCCATTCACTCCAGCTGTACCCTGAGGTCTGACAAACAGACAGCAGAACAACGAGAGCTGTTGATGATGCGGTGGTAAAGGAAGGCTGCAGAGGACACATCGTTGGGAATTCATCCCATCCTGGCCTCCAATGTACCCAACAGCTTGATCCTGTGTCACTCTGAGGGCATGGCTTGGCACTCTCATGATTTGCTTTTGAAATCTAAACGGTTAATTGTGACAGATAAAAAGGGTTCAACCAAACAATGGGTTAAATAAAGTGGGTAAAGGGAGGGACCTTTTTAGAGAGTCAGGCTATAAAATGAAGTACATAAAAAGCTAAAGAAAAAAATCAAGAGGGAATAATGAAATTAGGGATGGGGCGAGAGAGAAAGAGAAAGCGAGGGCTAGAGAACTTGAAGCGCTGACCCCTATCGTCCATGGTGAAAAGCAGGAGATTAGAAAGCGTTTCATGCTAATTTCCATGGAGATTTCTGTAATTTCTCCAACATTACTTCTTCCTGCTTTGATTTCTCTGTCCTGCCTGCCCCCCCACTAGTGTCGTCAGGGTGGTCCGTTTCATCATGCTGCTGCTCTCGTGGGCCCCGAGATGGCCCCTCGCTGCGCCCAGGCGTCGTGAGATTACTGAAGCGGCGCTGACATCTCTATCAACTTGCGTCACCACTGTGCCCTCTCCCAACACCCCCCAGCCTATCCCCCATCTCACCTCACCCACCACCCACCCTCACCACAAACTCTCACAGATCTGTCAGATGATGGCTTCATCGGTTCACGTTGCTCCCTGCAAACTCCCACCAGTCTCTTTGCACTACCCCCATCCCATCATTTATTCCCTCCCAGAACCCCCCCCAAACACACACACACACACACACACACCACAAGAATAATCTTCTCCCCTCTTTTCATTGCAGAATGTTTCACCTTTTGCTATTCCTCGCCTCCTCTCTCTTTCTGCCTCAGCCTGGTTTGTGCTTCTCCGCGCCACATCAAAGAGAACCAGGGGTCATGGAGCCACAGGCATGGAATATAAATGCAACCAACTGCGTGGCAGTATGGAAAATCAATCCTCTAAAGATAGCTCCATCCACTTCATGAACCCATCATCATCCTCCATCACATATAGTATGATATAGGAATAGTTTGTGATACCATACTCTAAATGGGTTATTGTGCATGGGATTATGTGTTATTGGGAAATGTTTGTTGTCCATCCATAAAAAAATATATATACATATTTCAGAGTTTGTTAGCGTTAATCTGCATACTTGGTGCATATTTGAAAATAAGTATTAACTAGACTAGACTATGTAAGTGAATTATTGAGAAATACGCACATACTGTACGTAGACTGAGGAGACCAACACTGCGAATGCTATTCTCAAACAAAGACGTTCTAGCAATATGTTCTTCTCAAAGGGTAATAAAGATAGAAGTGTAAATAATCTAAGTATAGATGTATATGAGAAATGCAATGTAAAAAAGTGTTAGCATTGAGAGAGGAATGTGATAAGCAAAAGAGACAACTTCTCTATTCATCCAACAAAAGCTTCGATCTCACATGGGGGTGGGGGCATTGTGTTGATTCTGGAATCCTGGGAAAAATGTCAGACAGTTTATTGAGCAAAACACTGCAGCAGAAATATGTAAACAGACTTTGTTGGAAGCCCTCTACCAAAGACCTGCCAACAGAGAGTACTAGTCATGCTTCCCAATGTACGTCACTATAATGCTCCACTTTGATTTGAAAATACCTGTGAAATATGCTTGTATCTTTTGCCCAGTCAGATTGACTCCTTGGATATTGATGAGAACATCCTGGGTATGATTTACTCTAGGAGAAATGTCTAAGCAACATTCCATGCAACAACCATATTGTACTGAAGACACCAAATCTGGGTGAAAACAACTCTTGTGATTGATGAATCCGTATTCACTGCTGAGTGATGAGCAATACATGTCATGATGAAAATATGGCTTTCACCAGTGTTCAGGCATTCCTGTTTAGGATAGCATGTGATAGCTCCGTGTGGGGGCCATTGGCTCCAGTTGCTTAGTGTAAGCATCAGATGAACGCTCTGCCGGAAGATGTCAATGTCTCCATTAATGCCAGGCCTGCCACACAGGCAGTGCTTGAATGCCACAGGGTTTCGTGGAGAGTGATGGGGGTTGTAAAATGTTAACTCTCACTGGCTGGTTGTCCCAGCCTGGTGGTTACATAGCCTGGCAACACCTATAAGGAATATAAGACAACATTTTAGGTGAACATGTGTCAAACCCTGACCGTAGAGATCCTTTTTATGTCTCTATTTTGGTTTGGTCAGGGCGTAAGTTGGGGTGGGCATTCTATGTTTTGTGTTCTATGTTTTCTATTTCTGTGTGTTTGGCCGGGTGTGGTTCTCAATCAGAGGCAGCTGTCATTCATTGTCTCTGATTGAGAACCATACTTAGGTAGCCTTTTCCCACCTGTGTTTTGTGGGTAGTTGTTTTCTGTTTTTGTGTCTGCACCAGACAGAACTGTGTTGGTTTTGTTCGTTCTCTTTGTTATTTCAGTGTTCAGTTCAAATAAAAGTATGAACACGTAACTTTCTGAGCTTTGGTCCTCTCCTTCCAACAGCCGTTACAGAACTACCCACCACCAAAGGACCAAGCAGCGTGGTGTAATGGACTTCTGGACATGGGAGGAGATCCTGGATGGGAAGGGACCCTGGAGGCAGGCTGGGGAGTATCGCCGTCCACAGGAGGAACTGGAGGCAGCTAAGGCTGAGCGGCAACATTACGAGGGAATACGGCTGGCAAGGAAGCCAGAGGCAGCCCCCCCAAAAAAATGTTTGGAGGGGCACACGGGGAGTGTGGCAGAGTCAGGTTTGAGACCTGAGCCAACTCCCCATGCTTTTGGTGGTGACCAGTTTCCCCAGTTCGCCAGGAGAACCCAGTGCGGCCTGTTCCAGCTCCCCGCACGTGCCGGGCTAGACTGGGCATTCAGCCTGGAAGAATGGTGCCAAGGCTACACACTAGATCTCCAGTGCTCCCACACAGCCTGGTCTATCCTGTGCCTCCTCCACGGCCCAGGCCTCCAGTAGGGCTCCCCAGCCTGGTGAGTCCGGCGCTGCCAGTGTCGCCCTCCTGTCCAGCGCTGCCAGTGTCGCCCTCCTGTCCGGCGCTGCCAGTGTCGCCCTCCTGTCCGGCGCTGCCAGAGTCGCCCTCCTGTCCGGCGCCCGCTGCTAGGGTCCCCAGTCCGGGGTCGCCGGCAAGGGTCCCCGCTCCAGAGGCGCCACCTAAGTGGGAGCAGGATCCACGTCCCGCAGCAGAGCCGCCACCGTGGATAGATGCCCACCCAGACCCTCCCCTATAGGTTTAGGTTTTGCGGCCGGAGTCCACACCTTTGGGGGGGGTACTGTCACACCCTGACCTTAGATCCTTTTATGTCTCTATTTTGGTTTGGTAAAGGTGTGAGGTGGGGTGGGCATTCTATGTTTTGTGTTCTATGTTTTCTATTTCTGTGTGTTTGGCCGGGTGTGGTTCTCAATCAGAGGCAGCTGTCATTCGTTGTCTCTGATTGAGACCCATACTTAGGTAGCCTTTTCACACCTGTGTTTTGTGGGTAGTTGTTTTTGTGTCTGCACCAGACAGGACTGTTTCGTTCGATCACTTTGTTATTTCAGTGTTCAGTTCAAATAAAAGTATGAACATGTACCACGCTGCACCTTGGTACTCTCCTTCCAACAGCGGTTACAACATGGGCGGCTGTATTTGTTTAACCATACCGCCACATTGGTTATAGAGTAGTAGGATTTTCAAAAGGAAATACTACAAAAATATCACCTGTGTGTGGGGGGTCCATGTCATTGGTATGTTGAGTAAATACGTAGTTGATTAACTACATCTAATTGAATGATTCTGATAATATAAATAATTATATCCAAACTAGAGTGCATTTGGCGAATGTTTGAGTATCTTTGAGAAGCATGTTCCATGACTATGACATGAGTGATAAGAGGCATTCAATCTACAGTGCATTTGGAAAGTATTCAGACCCCTTGACATTGTCCATATTTTGTTACATTGCAGCCTTATTCTAAAATGGATTAAAATGACATTTTCCTAATCAATCTACACACAATACCCCATAATGCACCTGCATTGTTTGCTGTTTGGGGTTTTAGGCTGGGTTTCTGTTCAGCACTTTGAGATATCAGCTGATGTACGAAGGGCTATATAAATACATTTGATTTGATTTGATAATGACAAAGTGAAAACAGGTTTTTAGAAGTGTTTGCAAAAGTATTAAAAATAAAAACTTATTTACACAAGTATTCAGACCCTTTGCTATAATTGAATTCCGGTGCATCCTGTTTCCATTGATCATCATTGAGATGCTTCTACAACTTGATTGGAGCCCACCTGTATTTATTTCAATTGATTGGAGATGATTTGTAAAAGCACACACCTGCCTATATGAGGTCCCACAGTTGACAGTGCATGACAGAGCAAAAACCAAGCCATGAGGTCAAAGGAATTGTCTGTAGAGCTCCAAGACAGGATTGTGTCGAGGAACAGATCTGGGGATGGGTATCAAAAAATGTTTGCAGCATTGAAGGTCCCCAAGAACACAGTGGCCTCCATCATTCTTAAATGGAAGCAGTTTGGAACCACCAAGACTCTTCCTAGCAATCAGGGGAGAAGGTCATTGGGCAGGGAGGTGACCAAGAACCCAATGGTCACTCTGACAGAGCTCCAGAGTTCCTCTTTGGAGATGGGATAACCTTCCAGAAGGACAACCATCTCTGCAGCACTCCACCAATCAGGTCTTTATAGTAGAGTGGCCAGACGGAAGCCACTCCTCAGTAAAAGGCACATTACATCCCATTTGGAGTTTGCAAAAGGAACCTAAAGAAATGTCGGACCATGAGAAACAAGATTCTATGGCCTGATGAAACCAAGACTGGTGGTGGCAGCATCATGCTGTGGGGATGTTTTTCAGCAGCAGGAGAGACCAGTCAGGATCGAGGGGAAAGATGAATGGAGCAAAGTACAGAGAGATCCTTGATGAAAACCTGCTCCAGAGCGCTCAGGACCTCAGACTGGGGCGAAGATTCACCTTCCAACAGGACAATGACCCTAAGCACACAGCCAAGACAACGCAGGAGTGGCTACGGGACAAGAGCCCGGACTTTAACCTGATCGAACATCCCTGAAAATAGCTGTGCAGTGACGCTCCCCGTCCAACCTGACAGAGCTTGAGAGGATCTGCAGAGAAGAATGGGAGAAACTCCCCAAATACAGTTGTGCTAAGCTTGTAGCCTCATACCCAAGAAGACTCAGGGCTGTAATCGCTGCCAAAGGTGCTTCAACAAAGTACTGAGTAAAGGGTCTGAATACTTACGTAAATCTGATGTTATTAAACAATTTTGAATTTGCAAACATTTATAAAAACCTGTTTTTGCTTTGTCATTAAGGGGTATTGTGTGTAGATTGATGGGAGGGGGGACAATTTAATCCATTTTAGGATAATGCTGTAATGTAACAAAATGTGGAAAAAGTCAAGGAGTCTGACTGCTTTCCGAATGCACTGTATGGCCACTTATCATGTTGTGCCACACTTGCTATGAAAAGATTATCCTTCTCCAGTGGCGTGCCTACACCAAAAGGCTTTTCCATGGTCCTAAAAACCACAATATGGAAGCTGTGTATTCAGCACAAATGTAATGCACTTAAAGGATGCCACAAGTGTGCACACCCAGCAGCACAATGAACGGGTTATGGGTTTTTCCACACTTTGATAAAGTGGACAGAGGAGTTTTTCCAGTCAGAAATGGAGCCATGATGTCTACATATCGGATGTTTAAAAAAAAGTGCTGTAGAGTCATTTTTTCAAATTAAATCTCAGCTGAATTTATGACCGTTTACCTTGAAATAATGCAAACACCAAGGATTGCCAGAGAGTCTGTATAATGACACATTAACTGTTTAAGTGGCACTGCATGTTGGAGTACCATGCCAAATGCACATTTTTATTTTTATATATATATATTTTTTCACCTTCATTTAACCAGGTATGCCAGTTGAGATCATTTACAACTGCGACCTGGCCAAGATAAAGCAAAGCAGTGTGACACAAGGAATAAAAAAACGTACAGTCAATAACACAATGGAGATGAGGTAGTCGGATGGGCTATTTACAGATGGGCTATGTACAGGTGCAATGATCTGTGAGCTACTCTGACAGCTGATGCTTAAAGTTAGTGAGGGAGATATGAGTCTCCAGCTTCAGTGATTTTTACAATGCGATGCAATCATTGGCAGCAGAGAACTGGAAGGAAAGGCGGCCAAACGAGGAATTGACATTGGTGGTGACCAGTGAAATATACCTGCTAGAGCACGTGTTACAGGTGGATGCTGCTATGGTGACCAGTGAGCTGAGATAAGGTGGGGCTTTACCTAGCAAAGACTTATAGATGACCTGGAGCCAGTGGGTTTGGCGACGAATATGAAGCCAGGGCCACTGAACTCTGTCTGAGAAGTAGTTGGTGAACCAGGCGAGGCAGTCATTTGAGAAACCAAGGCTGTTGAGTCTGCCGATAAGAATATGGTGATTGACAGAGTCGAAAGCCTTGGCCAGGTCGATGAAGACCGCTGCACAACACTGTCTTTTATCAATGGCGCTTATGATATCGTTTAGTACCTTGAGCGTGGCTGAGGTGCACCCGTGACCAGCTCGGAAACTGGATTGCACAGCGGAGAAGGTACGGTGGGATTCAAAATGGTCAGTGATCTATTTGTTAACTTGGCTTTCGAAGACCTTAGAAAGGCAGGGCAGGATGGATATAGGTCTGTAGCAGTTTGGGTCTAGAGTGTCTCCCCCTTTGAAGAGGGGGATGACCGCGGCAGCTTTCCAATCTTTAGGAATCTCAGATGATACGAAAGAGAGGTTGTACAGACTAGTAATAGGGGTTGCAACAATGGTGGCGGATAATTTTTATAAAGAGAGTGTCCAGATTGTCTAGCCCAGCTGATTTGTATGGGTCCAGGTTTTGCAGATCTTTCAGAACATCAGCTATCTGGATTTGGGTGAAGAAGAAGCTGGCGAGGCTTGGGCAAGTAGTTGCGGGGGGTGAGGAGCTGTTGGCCAGGGTTGGGATAGCCAGGAGGAAAGCATGGCCAGCCGTAGAGAGATGCTTACTGAAATTCTCGATTACTGTGGATTTATCGGTGGTGAGAGTGTTTCCTAGCCTCAGTGCAGTGGGCAGCTGGGAGGAGGTGCTCTTATTCTCCATGGACTTTACAGTGTCCCAAAACTTTTTGGAGTTAGAGCTACAGGATGCAAATGTATGTTTGAAAAAGCTAGCCTTTGCTTTTATAACTGCCTGTGTATATTGGTTCCTAACTTCCCTGAAAAGTTGCATATCGCAGAGGCTATTCGATGCTAATGCAGTAAGCCACAGGATGTTTTTGAGCTGGTCAAGGGCAGTCAGGTCTGGGGTGAACCAAGGGCTATATCTGTTCCTGGTTCTACATTTTTTGAATGGGGCATGCTTATTAAAGATGGTGAGGAAAGCACTTTTAAAGAATAATCAGGCATCCTCTACTGATGGAATGAGGTCAATATCCTTCCAGGATACCCGGGCCAGGTCGATTAGAAAGGCCTGCTCGCTGAAGTGTTTGACAGTGATGAGGTGTGGTCGTTTGACCACAGACACATTACGGACGCAGGCAATGAGGCAGTGATCGCTGAGATCCTGGTTGAAGACTGCAGAGGTGTATTTGGAGGGCAGGTTAGTCAGGATGATATCTATGAGGGTGCCCGTGTTTACGGATTAGGGGTTGTACCTGGTAGGTTCATTGATTATTTGAGATTGAGGGCATCTATTCTAGATTGTAGGTCGGCCGGGGTGTTAAGCATGTCCCAGTTTAGGTCAGCTATCAATACGAGCTCTAAAGATAGATGGGGGGCAATCAATTCACATATGGTGGCCAGGGCACAGCTTGGGGCTGAGGGTGGTCTATAACAGGTGGCAACAGTGAGAGACTTGTTTCTGGAAAAGTGGATTTTTAGAAGTAGAAGCTCAAATTTTGGGGGCACAGACCTAGTATGACAGAACTCTGCAGGCTATCTCTGCACTAGATTGCAACTCCGCCCCCTTTGGCAGTTCTATCTTGTCAAAAAAAAATATAGTTAGGCTATGGACATTTCTGGATTTTTGGTGGCCTTCCTATGCCAGGATTCAGACACGGCTAGGACATCCGGGTTGGCAGAGTGTGCTAAGGCAGTGAATAAAACAAACTTAGGGAGGAAGCTTCTAATGTTAACATGCATGAAACCAAGAATTATACGGTTACAGAAGTCAACAAATGAGAGTGTCTGGGGAATGGGAGTGGAGCTAGGTGCTGCAAGGCCTGGATTAACCTCTACATCACCAGAGGAACAGAGGAGGAGTAGGATAAGGGTACGGCGAAAGGCTATAAGAACTGCTTGTCTAGTGTGTTAGTAACAGAGAGTAAAAGGAGGGTATGGTAGGATGTGAATACAGTGGAGGTTAACCTAGGCATTGAATGACGATGAGAGAGGTTTTGTCTCTAGAGACACCATTTAAACCAGGTGAGTTCACCGCATGTGTGGGAGGTGGAATAAAAGGGCTAGCTAAGGCATATTGAGCAGGGCTGGTGGCTCTACAGTGAAATAAGACAATAACTAACCAAAACAGCAATGGACAAGGCTTAGGGAAAGGCATGTGTAGCCGAGTGATCATAGGGACCAGTGAGTAGCTAGGCGAGCTGGAGACATTGCGATTCAGACAGCTAGCGGGCTGGGGATAGCAGAAGGGCCTTAGGGGGATGTCGTGACGGAAGAGTCTTTTGCAGCCCCCTCAGACGGTTACGTCGGCAGTCTGTTGCTGCCCAAGAAATTGGCTGATGGACCTCTTCAGCTAACAGTCCAATATCCTCTAGATAGCTAGCAGGCCGCGGCTAGCAGGCTAGCGGATAGGCCTTCAGGGGACATCGTGATGGAGGAGCCTGTTGAAACCCCCTCGTGCTGATTACGTCGGTAGACCAGTCGTGATGGATCGGCGGGGCTCCGTGTCGGGAGTAAGAGGGGTCCAGGCCAATTGTCAAAATAGGTATTGTAGCCCAAGGAGTGGCTGATGGGCCTAGCACGAGGCTAGTTCCAGGTGAACTGGTGCTTGCTTTGGGACAGAGACGTTAGCTAGGAGAAACCACTCGGACAGCAGCTAGCTAGCTGCGATGATCCAGGTGAAAATGTTCAGAGCTTGCGGTAGGAATCCGGAGATGTGTAGATTTGGTGGAGAATACGGCAGTCAGATATGCTCTGGGTTGAGTCGCGCTGTGCAGACTGAATGGAGTTAACCGGGCTAAGTTCAGCTGATGACCACTAGTAGTGGCTGACTGACTACTAGCTAGTAGCTAGTTAGCTGGCTAGCTTCTGTTGGGGGTTCCGGTTCTAAAGTATAGAAAATAGCAGATCCATACCACATTGGGTGAGGCGGGTTGCAGGAGAGTATGTTAAAATTGAGGTTAAAAATATTAAAAATATATACAAAATATATACAAAGAAAAAAAATACGTATACACGGGACACGACAAGACAATGACAAAGACGTCTGAACTGCTACACCCTCTTGGATCAAATGACACAAATCGCACCAGAGAATTCCACACATGCAAAGTATAGAAATCATGATGTTATTAAGGCTGGAGATAGAATTTCCAAGAGCAATATGTAACAATAATGGGTTAATACAAAAGCCAATTCTTGGAGGAAGAAGGGGAGGATCATCCTCCTCAGTGAATTTCATATTTGTTTTTTTACAGTGAAACATTTCAAAAGTGATCCTTTTTAGAATAAACTATACTACATATACAGTACATTCGGAAAGTATTCAGACCTCTTGACTTTTTCAACATCTTACAGCCTTATTCTAATTCAATTGTTTATTTTCCTCATTAAACTACACTCTCCCAATCTTTTCTGCAGATTCTCTCAAGCTCTGTCAGGCTGGATGGGGAGTGTTGCTGCATAGCTATTTTCAGGTCTCTCCAGAGATTTTCGATCGGGTTCAAGACCGGGCTCTGGCTGGGCCACTCAAAGACATTCAGAGACTTGTCTCGAAGCCACTCCTGCATTGTTTTGGCTGTGTGTTGAGGGTTGTTGTCCTGTTGGAAGGTGCAAGGAAGGTCTATAGTAGCCTCAACGGCACTCTGTAGTGTAGCACCATTACGTACCCAGAGGACAGCTAGCTTCCGTACTCTTCTGGGTACATTGACTTCATTGCAAACCTAGGAGGCTCATCTCACCCCCTTCCATAGACTTACACAGCAATTATGACAACTTCCGAAGGACATCCTTCAACCTGTCAGACCTCTTGCAGCATGAAGTGACATGCTGTCCACCCAATCAAAGGATCAGGGAAATAATCTTGTACTGAAAGTATAAGCTACAGCTAACTAGCATTGCAGCACCTAAAATGTGGTGAGTATTTGACTCAAAGAGAGAGAAAGACAATAGTTGAACAGTTTTGAACACGTTAATTTCTTCAAAAATGAAGGACAAGCAAGAGAGAGAGTGAGAGAGAGAGCTAGCTATATTTCATTGTATTTTTTTTCACTTACTTAGCTAGTGAATGCAGCTAGCTAGTTTAGCATACTCAATCAAACTGCTAAAGAAATAGAGGGATGCTATGTTAGATAGCTGGCTATGGCTATACAACACTGGAACTCTTCCAAGTCAAGGTAAGCTTTTGGTTTTGTTAATTTATTGCCAGCGGGGCCCGCCAGTGTAACTGCTAAACTGCTTGGTGACTGTACACTGTACTGAATGATTGTAGCGGGTTTACTGATGTGTTAGTTCTAGTAGCTATGTTGACTATGACATAATCCAATATGATGACAACAATACAGGATGTGTGTAGCGGTTAGAATATGAAGGTTTGGCTTGGAAACGTTTTTCCACCTGGTTACAGATGGAAATAGTGAGAGTACGTTGTACACGTTGTAAACTTTGTTGACTTTGTAAACTTTCATTCATATGCCAGGTTGTAGCAACCAAATGATGTGTACAGGGAAGATTTTAGTATCATATAGTAGCCTAAACCTATCAATGTTACATTGAGCTGGGTGAATGGAATGTGAATGTCAGTCATCCAATATGCTGTAATAGAAACAAGGCCATGCTCATCAAAAAATGATCGTCCTCCCTCGTCTTAAACGGCACCGACCACGACTGTCAGGTACGTGAAATACAGTCACAAACACCCAATCATAAGCTTAGTATTATGGGTTCACATAGAAATACATTTATATCTGGAAACTGCAAAAGCATCAAAATTCTTGAATCTTCAGAATGCTCAAGCAGCAACAGGAATTGTGGGAACATTTTCAGTCTCTCTAACCTGCCTTCAGCTCAATATGACTAGCTGTCTACTGTACACGCTGGTTTGTTGTGTTCTAGGCTGGAGGGCTGGACAGGGTAGTGTACTCTTCCCCCTAATGCCCTGTTCATTGATCTTTCCCGTAAGTACAGCTCCCTACACAAACCCACACAATCTTGGCGGAGGAGTGCTCCCAGGCACTCCTCACTTCAAAGGAGCATATTTACTCTTATAAATTTAGAGAAAGTGCAGCTGTGTATGCATCCTGCAACCTCAATCAATGACGGGGCTGGTCCTCCTGACCCCCCCTGCTGGCTAATAAAGTGCTTCTTAGGCTTGGTGGTTTCAGTCTTTTGGGGTTGGCTCAAACTAGCACTTACAGTATGTTACAGCATGTTTGTTTCCACTGCCTCTTCTCGTAAATACATTTTCAGGTAATACTTATCTGTCGTTTCAAACACAATAGTTTAGTGGGGGTTGGTCGACAAATTATTATTATCCCACATTAATTGTATTGTAACTAACACTTCAGAATTTGTGTAGTAATACAACAACAAAAACCTTCAGCAATATGAATTCAATGTCTTGTCAATTGGTAAAAGGAGTCTCTGTCTAATTAAAATAAAGATTTGTCTAACACATGATATAAATGTAAAAGTTGGTGAAACCTGTTTTCATGAGTTTTATCATCATATTATCTAAAGACAAAGCTAAATAGATCATTACAATAGCTTTAATTTGTTGTTTTAAGGAACTAGATATAGGTATCATGTCTACTTAACAGATCTCTTTTTCTGTTTTCAACAAAAAAGTTTCATGCTGGGATGCAGATTATCATAATTGTCTTTCCCACTCTTCTAAAACAAATGTGTATTAAGACAGAGGCTAGAATGGGCCTTCCACCGCTGCGAAAATGAGACAATCAGAATATTTTGTAATTACGTGCAACGATATTCTAATTACTGATGATTTAAGCTCCTCCATGCTGCTTCCTCTCCCCCTTGCTACAATTAGAAAAATATAAATGTCAGCTGTGTTTTTGTCGATCATTTCACTTAAATGTAAGTCTCCCAAGTGGCACAGTTTGAGATTTATTTTAAAAGAATGAGAATATGCTGTAATTCCCCTCTATGAGAATTGCATGTGTCTTCTGCTCACCACGTAAGGTTTAAGTGATAGAAGTGGAGGTCTGCACAGATTTGCATATCTGCAAATTCAAAAGGGGATACAACTTGTCACATGTTATCTTGCCGTCTTGCTGTATTTGGACAATTAAGCATGCGAAATGGGACTAATTTCTCTTATAAAACTAACTAACTACAGGAAAGTTACAGTGGTTTTGCAAAAGACAAATGCACTCAATTAAGCAGCATACATGAGCACGGACACACACATATACACCATGTATACACCATGTACACCATGTACAACAAAAACACAGCTGACATTTATAGGATCTTAAATTTGACATGTATTGTCACAGCAAAATAATCCTGCAGCAACAGGATTTGAACATTTAGGCCATAATGTTGCTTGATTGTGGTTAGGCTATTAGCTGGCCAAAAGTAGGCATCAAAAGTGCAATATGGTTAATATAACCATGTGTTAGTGTTGGTTTTCAGTGAATCACAAAGCTCATCGCATTTGCTGCGGTGCATGAAAATTCTCAGCAACAAATGAGTGATCAAATGAAGATCTTACATTTATATTAACAAGGTGAGGACTGGGCCAAAATTACCTAAATTAAAACAAATCTTTGGAGAGACCTGCTTAGAAATGTCCTTTACTAATACTCATCACCTGAGAGGATCTCTGTTGGAGGCCACCTGTCAACCCAGGCCAGCTCCTTCTCCACTTGACTGCACTCTGTGTGTCTACCACAACTGTGACTGAACAGCACAGACTCGCCTCCCGATCATTAATCCTGACTGCCTTCTTCGACTTCTCCTCCCTCTTAAAGAGCACCTTTCTTTCTCTCCCACTCTCCGTCCTCTCTCTCCCTCTCTCTGCTCTGCTAACATGTTGACAGCCGTTTGTTAATAGGTATCAGTTTTCAGCGAGCAGGATGAGAGGGATGGATGTGGTAATCATCTTTATCTCAGGCCGCTTGGCAGCGCTCCCCTCCACATGCTGGCGGACACTTGCCATTGAGTGGCTGTCAGGCAGAAAGGGTGTGGGATGCGGGCTCAGGCTGCACAGGTCACGGTCATTTCGCACCAAAAGCCACTGAAGCTAAAACATTTGAGCTACCTGCACTGTCAGTCCTGACACTCACAACACTAACAATCAGACCACCAGTACAGAGGAAAACTTCATTATTTCTCCCAGGTGGATTTCACTAATACAACAACTGTCACTCTGTCAAGATCCACGCTGATGCATGCACCAGATATTGAATTGGATGGTAATAAGAATTGTAGCCACCAAAATTGTTTAAATGCACACTGTCTACACCCATTTTTTTGACAAGGCAAGTCAGTTAAAAACAAATTATTACATACAGTAATGGCCTACCAGGGAACAGTGGGTTAACTGCCTTGTTCAGGGGCATAACGACAGATTTGGACCTTGTCAGCTCAGGGATTCGACCCAGCAACCTTTCGGTTACTGGCTCAATGCTCGAACCTAGGCTACCTGCCACCCCTATGTCTTAAGGTGTCCGCATGCTTCCCAGCCGAAACAGTTCTGAAAAGTTCATGCATATACAGTGGGGCAAAAAAGTATTTAGTCAGGCACCAATTGTGCATGTTCTCCCACTTAAAAAGACGAGAGAGGCCTGTAATTTTCATCATAGGTACACTTCAACTATGCCAACATATGCAGCATTTACTGTCAATTGCCTATAAATTTCAATCAAGATATAACGCAGATCTTTTACTTCAGCGGATTGAATCCAGCCCTTAGAAAATACCATCATATCAGATAAATGATCTTTGTTGAAAGACTAGAAGTCCGTTTTCATGTAATGTATCTGCCTACTGACAGTCTCCATAGCTGATGGATGACTAATTGTGAGAAAGAGAACTTGCTGACAGCTGCATTGACTGCCCACTTAGGTACACATTTTTTAAATTTAACTAGGTAAGTTACTTAATTAAGAACAAATTCTTATTTACAATGGCGGCCTACCCCAGATGACACTGGGACAATTGTGCGCCACCCTATGGGACTCCCAATTATGGCTGGATGTGATGCAGCCTGGATATGAACTAGGTACTGCAGTGATGCACTGAGATGCATTGTCTTAGACCAACGTGCCACTCGGGAGCCCCTGTTGTAAAAATAAGCTTTCTTTCCTCAATTGCCGTAACCGCTTAATGACTTTAGGATAGATAGCTGTCCACACGGCATAAACTTCATACAGTATGTACTTCCATCCCTTTTTGTAAAGATATGACATCTGCTACAGGGGTGGTTTTCATTGAGTCCTTCAAGCAGTCAGTCTCAAGGCATGCGTGGAAGCAGTAGTGGATGAGCATTGAGTAAGCTGTTATATGGCACAATTGGAACCACTCTGTCCTCGTTCTCTCTGTTGCGGCAGTGACGGATGAACTGTTGAATAGGTATTGGATTTGGTTAAACACAGAGCAGTGAAAGATTTACAGCCACTGGTCAGTGGGTTTACAGAAGTCCGTCAATGCTCCACTGGTTTGTTTTGAGGTGCACTTTGTGTAATGTTAATGCCCAGGAAAAGCACTGAGGAGGTAATAAGCCCTGAAAAGCCCCGGCAAAATGCTGCCTTTGAAGTGAAAAAAGGCCATTTATTAGAATGACATTTAGACTTTTTTTGTTTAGGGCAGAAACTCCTTTATTATAATTTTCTTGATGAGGTAATGGAAAAAAGAAGGCCAAAAGAAGTTACTATTTAATTTGATGGGTTTTGTCCTTTTCTAAATATTTAGAGATAATGTGCAGTTTCAGGGCCAGGTGGGAAACGACTAAAGGAGACAATTATATTCCAGAACTTTTGTTATCAATAACACAGCACTATTCGTCAAATAAAAGGTTATTTCACTGGGAATACACTCTGAAGGTTGTGCACCAGGATAGTTTACCATGTCTTGCTCTTTTTTGTGACAATTATTCTGCATTAATGCAAGTTCCTGCTTGGTTCAACAACCAAAGCCCTTTTAGTTCACGCTGTGTTATTTGGCAACAGAACTAATTAGCAATCAAAATCTCAAGTTTCACAAAGAGGTTATCTCCCTAAACAAAACGACATACGAAAAAGAAGTCTTACTTGTGTGGATGTGAATTGGATCCTGCTCGATATGTTACAGGCTCTCATAACCTGGACCCATGATCTTTTGAGGGAAGCCCTCAAGTTCACAGCAACAAATGCACTCAACCACTCAGGGAGATGCAGACTCTCTCTGTTGGCCAATTACTGTTTTTTAAAAGCCTGAGGTGCCCAGGAAACTTTGACTCTTGGAAATAAAGTCCAATCTTAGAAAGGAACATAGCTGCTATTAAAATCTTTATCATTCTGTAAATCACAAGTGATTCGTTCTACCCCATGGCTTGTTGAGATACATCCTTGCTGCTGTTGCAGAGGTTAAGAGGTTACTGCAATTGAGGAAAGAAAGCTTATTTTTACAACTGGGCCTGGAAGAAAAGGCAAGTCTTTTGGCAAGTCTTTTTTGGGGGGTGGAGGGGTAGGGGCACTGAACAGCCAAAGATCTCCTCCGTGTCATAATTGCCTGAAGTGAGTGAGCAAAGGCCCTGGACTCCTGATGTTATTGTGGGTCTTTCATGAGGGGTTTGGAGTCAGAGCTTCTTTAAAAGATCAGTGTCTCTGAAGGATAGTACTGTGTGTTGTTTATGTAATAAAAGCATTTTGAAAGAGAAAATAAAATAAAACAATTAAATGTTTTATCTAGTGTTCCGACCAATATGTTTCTACTACTTGAGATGTTCAATCTGGACTATTGTTCTTCACCATGCAGTTGTTCTCCGTGAATTACAGTTATACATATTGTATTTCTGAATACTAATAGTGTGTATATTGATTCATTTTGACAATATATTACGAAATGAGTGGACACCAAAAGTGGCAGAGAGTAGGATCATGTAATTATCACTCCAATTAAACATCTCCATGTTAACTTTTAGAGAGCACACACTCAGCTCTCAACTGCACATAATGTAATGACAACATTTTGAAATAATACCTGAAAAAGAAAACACTAAAATTAGGGTATGAAAATTAACGGCAGATGGATTCTCAAAAAGCTGTTCCTGCCTCTGGTGCTCTGGGTTAAGAATGGCACTCTTACTCTTACTGTAGCTGCCACCCCCACTGCCACCCTGCCTATTGAGAGCTGATAGGCCCTCTGGTACTAGACAAGGGCTCTGACTAAGGACGCTTTGATACTCCAGCCTCTAATCACCAGTGTCCCTAGTGCCCAGCTGATGGACCACATGGGTCGGAGGGAGGATGTCCCAACCATAAATCAGACTACAGGGGTGACAGCACACAAAATAGGTGGATTGTCC
This sequence comes from Oncorhynchus keta, assembly GCF_023373465.1. NCBI lineage: Eukaryota > Metazoa > Chordata > Actinopteri > Salmoniformes > Salmonidae > Oncorhynchus > Oncorhynchus keta. Next base: position 25,517,214 of record NC_068437.1, on the reverse strand, counting down.
TTGGGTTTCCCAGGGCAGACGGCCACCCTTGTGTCCCCGAATCACACCACCCTTTTTATTATTTGGGGGTGAGTCAAACGGATGCCATACCAGCTACTCTGCCCTCCCCCATCTGCTTTCCTCTACTCTCCCAGGCGCCTGGGCCCAGCTATGAACTGCTTCCAGAGTCAGTTACCGGTGTAATTGAAAGTGCTTTGTCATCGCTTTCAGCCGAACACTGATGGATGTGAAGTTGAATGAGGTTTGGGTTTTAGTTATACAGGGGAAGTCTGGTGGAGATTTATCACTGGTGGCTTCAGAGGCTACAAGAGGCCATTTAAGCAGAAACCCCATCTACCCCTCTGTGATCTGTTAATTATTACTTATTAAAACAGCACAACTTAAATCAGTCTAGTTGAACTTGGACCTGAAAGTTACTGCAGTTGACATGAGGTTTTACATGGGGAAACTTAAATTAAAACAGGGTTGATTGTCAAGAGCTAACTACAATAGACACAATTCAATGTAACTCAATATTTTCTATAAAGAATGAGTATGCACTAACTAATAGTCAACCCACTTGAATTAAGTAGTGAGCAAAAGAAGATATCATGCCCACCTTAAAATTAAAACATGACACTAGCTGTGTCAACTGCTCTTTTAGAGAATAGATTTACTGGGGCTCCCGAGCGGAGCAGCGGTCACTACAGACACCCTGGTTCAAATTCAGGCTGTATCACAACCGGCCGTGATTGGGAGTCCCATAGGGCGGCGCACAATTGGCCCAGCGTCACCCGGGTTTGGCCGGTGTAGGCCGTCACTGTAAATAACAATTTGTTCTTAACTGACTTGGATAGTTAAATAAAGGTTCAATCAAAAAATGTAAAATAATAACAAACTAAAACACAAATACCATTTCCATTTGACTACCAAACCAAACTAAAACACAAATATCATTTCCATTTGACTACCAAACCAAACTAAAACACAAATACCATTTCCATTTGACTACCAAACCAAACTAAAACACAAATACCATTTCCATTTGACTACCAAACCAAACTAAAACACAAATACCATTTCCATTTGACTACCAAACCAAACTAAAACACAAATACCATTTCCATTTGACTACCAAACCAAACTAAATTGTACAAGTGTTGTCAGATGTCACAGCTAGCTATGTAGTAACCAATTAACAATATCAGCTATGTCAGTTGGCAAGGTGCTCATCAGAAACAAACCAGCCATAACCATGAATTTGAAAAACAAAAAAACAACCATAACATCACACATTGATAAATTGTATTCAGGATCAATACATAATGTAGTTAATAATTTCAAATTTTCCAACTCTGTCATGTCTAATTACCTAGTTTGCTACAAAAACACAGCAGTTGAAGCTATATCTTCTGTATCTTGTTGGTGGAAACAATGCTCCTCTCCAATATGCTTGTACTATAAGCCTTTCAAAATCAGACACTTCTGAGGGCTGAACCAGCAGGCTTTAAGCCATCTAAATCGACCTGAAGTAGACTCAAAAGTAAACGGGAACACAAGAACTCTGACACGGTTTGAGACGTAAGTTGAAAAGAAGGTCTGTCATGTCTACGCCCATCAGCATCAGAATCACCTTTATTCCCCAAGTACATTTACACATACCTGGAATTTGACTTAGTGAATAAGTACTGCCAGCAATAGACAATGTACAAACAGAATACAGACACAAAGTCAACATACAGAATATACATTTATCAGATCTTAATAGTTTTTTGAATATAGATTGTCCGGACCAATATATACTGTATATGAAAGCAATATTAAAATAATTCCACACACTCCCTTTCTCTCACACACACCCCTAGAGTACGTGCAGTATTTCCAAAAGTCAATGGAGACTGGAGAGAGAAACATTTTACAACGTTTTCTCTCTTTCTCAGATCTTAAACATGTTCAGATGATAATAATGTTTGGTATATAGATTGTCTGGACCAAAATATAGATTGTCTGGACCACATGGGTGTGCATTGATGTCTGTGATATGTGTGCTTGTGAGAAAGGGCGAGAAAGAGGGAGAATGCTGTAGCAGGCCTCACTCGCTATTGACTTGCATTGGATTGGCTTATGCTGTATAATATACTCTAGGAGTATGTGTGAGTTTGTGTGGAATTCTTGAGATATCGTTTATATATATATATATATATACATATATATATATATATATATATATATATATATATATATATATATATATATATATATATATATATATATATATATATATATATATCAGACAACGATTGAGATCTGAACCTGTCTACGATCTGAGAAAATGCTTATTCTGCATGCACTCTAGGGGTGTGTATGTGTGAAAGAGAGCGTGTGTGGATTTCTTTAGAAATGGTTTTCATATATATATATATATATTCGTCCGGACAATCTAAACTCAGCAACAAAAAAAAACGTCCTCTCACTGTCAACTATGTTTATTTTCAGCAAACTTAACATGTGTAAATATTTGTATGAACATAACAAGATTCAACAACTGAGACATAAACTGAACAAGTTCCAAAGACGTGACTAACTGTTATGAATTTGATGTATAATGACTAAATTATGTATACATTTAAAGTAATGATAGGACTATATCTAACAGACTTCTACCCTGTCTCTGTATAATGATGAAGAATGTTTGTCCATAAGAAAAGAGGAACTGTTAGCAGGCAAGGAACTGTGGCAGACAACTTGTGACCACTGTGAAACTGATAACAGTGAAGGAAGTCTCCCCACCCAGGGAGGGGAGAAACCTTGGGCTTGCAGTAGATTGTGTAACATGTATGCATAGGAGAAGACTTGTAAACTATATTGTCATTGTCTGAGAGGAGGGGGGACATTTATGATGAAATGGGAGATATATAAACCAATGTACATGATATGATTGGTAGAGCTCTCGTAAATAAACGTTGCTGAATCTTGTAGACTGGCCTCTGTCACAGAACGAGAAGTATGGCTTGTGGCATTGCCATGCTGGAGGGTCATGTCAGGATGAGCCTGCAGGAAGGGTACCACATGAGGGAGGAGGATGTCTTCCCTGTAACGCACAGCGTTACACAGATATTCCTGTCTTGCAGGATATCACGCACAGAACAAGCAATATGGCTGGTGACATTGCCATGCTGGAGGGTCATGTCAGAATGAGCCTGCAGGAAGGGTACAGACATGAGGGAGGAGGATGTCTTCCCTGTAACGCACAGCGTTGAGATTGCCTGCAATGAAAACAAGCTCAGTCCTATGATGCTGTGACACACGACCCCAGACCATGACGGACCCTCCACCTCCAAATCGATCCCATTCCAGAGTTCAGGCCTCGGTGTAAAGCTCATTCCTTTGACGATAAATGCGAATCCGACCATCACCCCTGGTGAGACAAAACTGAGACTTTTTTGCCAGTCCTGTCTGGTCCAGCGACGGTGGGTTTGTGCCCATAGTCGACGTTGTTGCCGATGATGTCTGGTGAGGACATGCCTTACAACAGGCCTACAAGCCCTCAGTCCAGGCTCTCTCAGCCTATTATGGACAGTCTGAGCACTGATGGAGGGATTGTGCCTTCCTGGTGTAACTCGGGCAGTTGTTGTTGCCATCCTGTACCTGTCCCGCAGGTGTGATGTTCGGATGTTCGCAGGCTACATGTGGTCTGCCACTGCGAGGTCGATCAGCTGTCCGTCCTGTCTCCCTGTAGCGTTGTCTTAGGCATCTCACAGTACGAACATTGCAATTTATTTCCCTGACCACATCTGCAGTCCTCATGCCTCGTTGCAGCATGCCTAAGGCATGTTCACGCAGATGAGCAGGGACCCTGGGCATTTTTCTTTTGGTGTTTTTCAGAGTCGGGAGAAAGGCCTCTTTAGTGTCCAAAGTTTTCATAACTGTGACCTTAATTGCCTACCGTCTGTAAGCTGTTAGTGTCTTAACGACCATTTCACAGGTGCATGTTCATTAATTGTTTATGGTTCATTGAACAAGCATGGGAAACAGTGTTTAAACCCTTTACAATGAAGATATATGGAGCTATTTGGATTTTGTGTATTATCTCTGAAAGACAGGGTCCTGAAAAAGGATGTTTCTTTTTTGCTGAGTTTATATACCAACAGTTATTAAGTTCATTTGAACATGTATTCATATATATTCATGTATTCATGACTTGATTCATGACATTTGTAAAACAGTAACCCCATGTGTCCAAAGACTAAATATCTGTCACACTGTCACAAACTCACGTTGTAGGCAAACACACATCTCTTCAGATTTGCCCATTAGTAAGCTCAAAGAAGGAAATTATAACATTTCCGTTTTCGACATCAATGGGTTAATTGGTAAATTATGAAAATCAATTGGGCTAATGTTAACATGCTCTATGTAAATGCCATACTAATGTGCACATCATAATGTGCATTACACACAGCTTCCATAGCAACATTTACAAGACCTGTGGAAAAACCTATGAAACCTCCTAATTTAAACTCTGATTCGACATCCAAATGTAAAGCGTAGGAGGTGAGAAAGTTCTCATTGTCTCCCCCTTATTGAAGCACGCCCCCAGCTGCATGGGCTGTCAGGGCCTGGATCCTGGCTCCCATCCAGCACTGCTCTTATCTGGGCTTCTTTGTGATTTAAAGAGTATGGTGGTTTGCTGAGCTGCTGTCCTAAAGCCATGTTGGAATGCTAGAGCGGCAGTGGAGGTGCAGAGGAGGGAAGTGACCTCACTGTGTGATGTTTGAGAATGGGCCAAGGGTTACACAGCGAGGTTGGCTGCCTTATAAATAAAGCAGAGTGTGGTTTCCTCACTGAGATAGGGAGATGGGTAAAGGTGAATGCCAGCGTTCACAGCACAGTTGTAAACGGTGCCCTCTCTAGTAACTCTGGCTCAAGGCAGCCAAAATACCATGGCCACAAAATAATTGAGAAAGAATTGAGAGTTATAAACCCCCAAATATACCATACGCTACCTATCACAATATTTCAACATTTTTCACTGGTCTCTTTGTTCTGACTCTATTGTAACGTTGCAACATGGCAGATTGACAAAAAGTTTGACAGATACAAAAGTGCCTGACAAAAGCTTTTCCAAAGACTGTCAGACAATATCACTAAGATGCTTATCAGACAAACTATGAGGTTTTGTGAGAAAGTAAAAAAACACCATTCTTCTTTCACTACAAAAATGCACATTAACATTTCATAAACTCAACCAAACAATGTTTACAATGTGAAACTACAATAACATTAATTTAATATTTTGCAGCAGGGGAAAAAATGTTTTACTTATTCCCAGAACCCTGCTATCAGTTTCTGCTTGGATCGAACCCTGAGTTTACATCGTGCATGAGAGAATCTATTGGAATGTAGAATGTATACTGAAGAGTGCTCATGACTGACCTGCTTGGCTGGGCTTCTGGGTGTCTGGTCTCTCTCACGTGTGAATGATGGAACAAAGGACCAGGACCCTGCCTTCCATAGGCACAACTACCACAGGTACCAACACCTGGAAGGAGAGACAAAGACAGACACACTTTAGCAGGAAGCACAGTTTCCAGGGTAAACAGAGCTCACCTAGATTCATTAGAAATAAGTGAAACGCAATCTGACTTCATTTTTTTTTTTACTGTTGTCCCACTGGAACCAATAACAGACCAATATAATCCACTGGGTGATGGTTCTGCTCTGTCGTTTATTTTGGTAACATGTAGAGAAACAACTTACCACCATCAGAATTCAATATCACCCAAATGTTTTAACTCGCTTGGACCTTACAGTTCAATCCCACACAGATTAAATTACACTAAAGGCAACCTTTTATTTATTTGGTTAAAACATTTCTCCTACAGAAATCATTTCATAGTTTGAAGGGTGGATGAATCCCCCAATAAGAAATCAATATAACAACTGTTGCCTATGGGAAAATTAGCAGAGTAAATTAATATTAACTTGCAGATGGTTGGGTATAGGGAATCACTGCGGCTCCTAACTAACAATTGATTAACTTGTAAATTCCCATCGCCCAGCTGTTGTTCAGGCTGTTTACCATAAATAAAAGAGGGGGAGAAGAGAAAGGATCCAGATGCTTTGAGTGCAGAGGAAAGGCAATCTGTCATTGTTCTGAACTAACACTGATGGATTCTGCTTTGAATGGGTATTGGTTTGTAGTTAAACATGACAGAGTGAGGGATGACACATCATTGGTCACAAAGGTTTAGGAGTCCGACAACGCCTCAGCAGTTGCTTTTTTCATCCAAGGCAACCTCTTGTGCATGTACCAGCTGCTAATTAAGGGAAGAATTTGTTGGGGTATTTTTTTGGTTCCCGGTCCCGGCTAAATGGAAACACAGACTAAACCTCCCACATATCTGTGTAAGGTGATGTTTAGAGTCAACTAAAGGTGAATTAAATAGAGTGGTCCACCAAAAACTCAAGGTCAGAGCTTTGCACTGCAGACGTAGCCTGCAGTTCTCAGTTGAAAATTCTCTGTTGGATATCACTGAACTCACTTGTTACAACTAAGGTAAAACTAGTTATGTCAATTGATCAATAGTATTGCATTTAAAGAATGTTATCACATTCTGTCTAGAATTGACCTGTTTAAGGGTGTCAATGGTTTATGCCAGGTTAGGACAGGTCCTTTCAGTATGCCAGGTGACTACCAGATGAAGCAAAGAGTGTCATCAAGAAAAAAAGGGTGGCTATTTGAGGAATCTCAAATGTAAATATATTTTTCGTTACTACATAATTCCATGTGTTATTTCATAGTTGTGATGTCTTCACTATTATTCTACAATGTAGAAAATAGTTTAAAAAATAAAGAAAAACCCATGAATGATAAGGTGTTCTGAAACTTTTGACCGGTAGTGTGTGTGTGTATATATATATATATTATTTATTATTATTTGTATATATATATATATATATTTTTATATATATATATATACACATTTCTGATCAATTTGATGTTATTTTAAAAGACAAAAAAAATGCTTTTCTTTAAAAAACAAGGACATTTCTATGTAGCCCCAAACTTTTGAACGGTAGTGTATATACTGTATATATAATACAGTTGAAGTTGGAAGTTTACATACACTTAGGTTGGAACTCGTTTTCAACCACTCCACAAATGTATTGTTAACAAACTATAGTTTTTGCAAGTCAGTTAGGACATCTACTTTGTGCAACAATTTTTCAAACAATTGTTTACAAACAGATTATTTCACTTACAATTCACTGTATCACAATTCCAGTGGGTCGGAAGTTTACATGTACTAAGTTGACTGTGCCTTTAAACAGCTTGGAAATTATGTTATGGCTTTAGAAACTTCTGATAGGCTAATTGACATAATTTGAGTCAATTGGAGGTGTACTTGTGGATGTATTTCAAGGCCTACCTTCAAACTCAGTGCCTCTTTGCTTGACATCATGAGAAAATTAAAAGAAATCAGCCAAGACCTCAGAAAAAAAATTGTAGACCTCCACAAGTCTGGGTCATCCTTGGGAGCAATTTCCAAACGCCTGAAGGTACCACGTTAATCTGTACAGACAATAATACTCAAGTATAAACACCATGGGACCACACAGCCGTCATACCGCTCAGGAAGGAGACGCATCCTGTTCCCTAGAGATAAACGTACTTTGGTGTGAAAAGTGCAAATCAATCCCAGAGCAACAGCAAAAGGACCTTGTGAATATGCTGGAGGAAACGAGTACAAAAGTATCTATATCCACAGTAAAACATGTCCGATATCGACATAACCTGAAAGGCCGCTCAACAAGGAAAAAGCCACTGCTCCAAAACAGCCATAAAAAAGCCAAACTGCAGTTTCCAATTGCACATTGGGACAAAGATTGTACTTTTTGGAGAAATGTCCTCTGGTCTGATGAAACAACAATAGAACTGTTTGGCCATAATGACCATAGTTATGTTTGGAGGAAAACGGGGGAGGCTTGCAATCCGAAGAACCCCTTCCCAACTGTGTAGCACGGGGTTGGCAGCATCATGTTGTGGTGGTGCTTTGTTGCAGGAGGGACTGGTGCACTTCACAAAATAGATGGCATCATGAGTAGGGAAAATGATGGGGATATATTGAAGCCACATCTCAAGACATCAGTCAGGAAGTTAAAGCTTGGTAGGAAATGGGTCTTCCAAATGGACAATGACCCCAAATATACTTCCAAAGTTGTGGCAAAATTGATTAAGGACAACAAAGTCAAGGTATTGGAGTGGCAATCACAAGCCCTGACCTCAATCACACAGAAAAGGTGTGGGCAGAACTGAAAAAGTGTGTGCGAACAAGGAGGCCTAAAAACCTGACTCAGTTACACCAAAATTCACCCAACTTATTGTGGGAAGCTTGTGGAAGGCTACCCAAAACATTTGACCCAAGTTTAAATCGTTTAAGGCAATGCTACCAAATACTAATTGAGTGTATGTAAACTTCTGACCCACTGTGAATGTGATGAAAGAAATAAAAGCTGAAATAAATCATTCTCTCTACTATTATTCTGACATTTCACATTCTTAAAATAAAGTGGTGAGCCTACCTGACCTAAGACCTACTCATTCAAGGGTTTTTCTTTGCTTTTAATAGTTTCTACTTTGTAGAATAAGAGTGAAAACATCAAAATTATGAAATAACACATATGGAATCATGTAGTAACCAAAAAAGTGTTAAACAAATTCAAATCTATTTTATATTTGAGATTCTTCAAAGTAGCCCCCCTTTCCTTGATGACAGCTTTGCACACTCTTGGTGTTCTCTCAACCAGTTTCGTCAGTGTGCAAAGCTGTAATCAAGACAATGGACGGCTACTTGGAAAAATCTCAAATATAAAATATATTTGGATTTGTTTAACACTTTTTTGGTTACAACATGATTCCATATGTGTTATTTCATAGTTGTGATGTCTTCACTATTATTCTACAATGTAGATACTAGTCAAAATAAAGAAAAACCCTTGAATGAGAAGGTGTGTCCAAACTTTTGACTGGTACTGTATAATATATACTATTCATTTATTTAAAAAAAAATAGGTATGCCTCTTGAGCCCCCACAGGCCTGGGCCCAGGGGCTTCAGCCCCGGTAAGCCCCTGCATTAATCGGGTCCTGTCCAAACTGGGCTGCTCAGTCCTCTATCTTAATAGGTGCTGTTACATTAGTATTTTATTTTTTACAATTGCAGTTTTGATCCAAATTTTCTAAACCATCTCAATGGTAGCTATTGATTACAACTTTGAGTCTAATAAAAAAGTCTAACAAAAAGTGAAAACTCTGTTTTGAGGTTTGGCCAGCCAGATAAAAACCTTTAAAAATCTAGACATCTGGGTTTAGTCAAACAAAAAGAAAACCTTCAAAAATACATTTGATGGCCTCAGTTAGACGGTGATGTGTATGGACAGGAGGCTCCAATGAGAAAGCCAGTCTCTAAGCGGACCTGAGCCAGATGTGACGTCCAGATGAGACGTGGTGTGGTGAATGGTCCACTGCACCCTGCATCTCAGTGCACCCTGCCTCTCAGTGACCCCCAGCTCCTCAGGGTGAGGCGAGGTACATGTGGACCTTCCATCCAGCTCCAGCTGCAGAGGACCACATGTGTTCAGTGTGAAGTCTGCCACCAGAGACCAGGAAGGAACCAGCCAATCCAGAGCCCCCAACTAGACCCCAGGTGAGCTCTGGCCAGCCAAACACTGGGGTGAAATCTGGAGAAGGTCTCACAGGGATCGTATACACAACACTTCTGCAAAACTCATCACTTGCTGCCAAATATTGTTAATCTCTCATTCAATCTCTCATTCATGCATTTTACGGACTATGGTATTGAGTATTGCTTGATATCAATACTTATGTCAGTATATTGAGCTATCACTGTCTGTATGTACAACAAATATATATTTCAAATTAAACCCTAGCAACATCCATACCTGACCACATTTAAAATATAAAATATAACATTAACAGTTGAACAAAATATAAAATTTAAAAAATCTGATCTACAATAAAGCAGATTGTGGGATCAGCATCTTTAAGGGTTGCTGTGGTGCTGCAGTGAGAGGTCTCTAGATTGAGCCCATGTAGCCAGACTTCTCACAGACATGACCACTAGCTGAAGCCAACTGTCTGAATGAGGCAGGAGAAGACAGGACTCCCCACATGGAGAAAAAAAAAGAAAGAAAGGGAAAAAAACTAGTGGAAGGTTTTCAGCAGGCAGCCTTCAGACAGAAAGGCTCTGGAGAAAACACCAGAAAGCCATTAACTAACCACAGTATTATCGTGATCTATTTGCTGGAATGAGCTACAGACAGCTAATGAACTAGCTTTAACGTTTTTTTCATTTTCTTTTCAGAAATGCACCAGTGAGAGCTCATGCTTGTACAAAACAGCATGACAGATCAATGGCTAAATTCCTAAATCAAGGGAAAAGGTTATTCTTCGTCTGCCTGGGATTCCACCCCCCCCCCCACATATCGAAAACCCTCCCCTACCAATTTAAACCAAACAAGTATCTTTTCCCCCCACTCCTAATTAAGAGAGAGGCGATAGTGCTTTTTTGTCTTCTTGGTTATGCTTGCAATGTTAGTGTGTGGAGTGTGAAAACAGATCTGATGGACTGGTGCCCTCAGCTCTCCCTGATCAGGCTCCAGCAGGTATCCTCAATGATTGACAGCCCACAGGTCAGCCGCCCATCTCTCAGACTGTTAGAGGGTGGGCGTTAAAGAGATTTGGAATGCCTGGGACCCTGATTGCTTTATTGCTTGCCTGTCAGAACCATTGTACAGCTCTGTATTATTAGGGCTTGCCATCTCTCACCGTCTGGAAGGCGTCGCGTCTCAGCTCTGCATAAAGAACCACCGCCACACTATTCAAAATCCTCTTTCTCTTTGGCTCAAAGAAAAAAGGCACAGATTTTTCCACAGAATTGCTTGTGTTGGTTTGTCAGATTGTGTCACCAAAGTGTCTCCTGGGAATGGGTTTGATGGCAATGTGCAATATCAAACTGAGATGCAAGATTCTGTTTTGTTTAATTCATCACAGCCATATCTACATTTGCGTTTTCCAAAATGACAAACTTGAACGTGCCCATGACTTACCTGATATAATCTCTGATTACCTCAAAACGAAGAGATATGCAATTTGCTTTCAATATAATATTTACATGAATCCATGAACTATCAATATTACAATAATTTTGCTTTTATGCACGATCAACAAAGACTATCACAAAATCAACATTGTACTATGTGATAGCCATGTTGCCATCCAATGCCAAAACACATATGACTTAAAGGAAGACTATTTACATATTATATTTGTATTATCCCCATAAAATTGAGGCAATTGAGACTACTGAGGTACAAAAAAAAGTCACCTCGGCACGCAAATGAAAAGCCTCTTTAGAAGTACCACGCGACAGTATTTGCAATATAAGGGGCATATAGTGCAGATAGTAAGTAATGTACTGTATGATTCACTACGTACAGTACCTACCTGGTTTACAGACTGTACACATAACTTATGATTGCTGTTTTGGTTAGCTGCTCTGAGAATATGATAACCACAATCACTCATCCTGAGGATAGGTTAGTAGGGGACAGTGAACACAATGCTGTACTGACTATGCTTACTTGCAGCACATTGTGCAATGTAGACCGCTTCAGTGGTTTGGTCTGAAGTAATGTTTATCATTACATTTTTTAATTTGACATAGCCTGTAATCATGGCAGGTGCTACTGATTACATTTTAGAGATTTCTCTCTTTTAACTCAAATGTTGCGAACTAAAATGCTGCCTGGGGGCCTGTCCAAACAGTAATTTCCCTCCATTGTTCTGCTCTTAGAAATAAAGACTGAGTGTAGAATATAAGAATTGGGATGATAGTACTGCTGCCTAATTATGTTAATTTACTTCTTCCCCCCCCTCTTCTGCCAGCTGTTACATTTTTGAGAGACCAATCAAATCCAAAAGTAGATCGCCTTAGTCCAGCATTTAAAACCTTTCCTCATCAGGATTGGGTAATGTAAAAAAGGGACGTTTGAGTATATCAAATGAGCCTTTTCACCGTCTGAACTTATAGCGCCTTCTCTACCACAATATAGAATCCCTTTTGTTCTCCAAACAAATATACACTGGTACGGTCAATGGTGTTTCTATAGACTTCCCCAGGCTAATATATTTTTTATTTCTCCTAATTCCCCAGGCCAAGATGACAGGCTGACAGGTTGTTGAAGGTCATTGGAGCTGTGGCTCCTGGTCCCTCTGGAGCCCAGGCGATGGCCAGGCAGCATCCCAAACGCTCCCGCCTGCTCCGGGCCACAACGGAGACAAGCCACGGGGGGGCCATGTCCATGTCTCCGTGGAGACGAGGCGACGGGCAGGCCACTGCTCAGACTCACACCTTTCTGGTCAGCGCCTCCAAGTCTCAGAGGAGACCAGCCCAGCCTAGCAGCAGCAGTCACACACAACTTGTTCCCCCCCACCCTCTCTTTTTGTTGTCTTCTTTAATGCCAGTACAAGCACATAGTGAGACGCCCCACCTCCAGTCTGACCTTCCTGCCCTGGCAGCACTACCCCTGTGAGGCCTGCTGGGAACAGTGGTGAGATGTGAGATGAGACCTACAAGTGTGGGCAGGGCCTGAGAGGGGATGGGACGCTCTGGGACAGCCCACGCTGTCTGTGGATCATGCTCCATTATGTTTGTATCGGGTGTGTGAATCCATGATTCCCAAATGCCGCCTCCTTAAAGATCTTTTCAATTCATTTCAAAATTGGCTGTTGCTGTGAGACAGGCTGGCCTAATTCAGTTCATTATCCCTGCTGATATACTGTATACCCCCACTTTCTGTTGGTATTCGTGTCATGTCTTTGTCTCTTATTACATCTACAATGTAATACTGTGACTGTGTTGTGTATCAAATACAGTATTGAAATGTGTTTACAATGACAGACCGCTTTCTTCAATCCATGTTCACAACAGTAGGCCTATTGATTTTGAACAAGCCACGACTCTGTTCTTCCATGTCCTGATCTGAGAAATAAGTGTTAACCCCTTCATCCCTTTACCCCAGTGTGTCCTTACTGGAAGCCATATTGATTTGGTTTTTGGGAGCGTCCTCCCATTGCCCATGCCCTTTACCGCTGAGACTCATCTAATTGTTTATCTCTGGACACTTTCCTGTCTTCACTCCCTTCTGTCTCATTATGTGCCAAGATTTGACAAGTCAAGTCTCCCCACACTCTCAAATCTCGCTTTACAACATGTCGCTCGGCAGAACACTACAGATGGCTTGCTTCTCAACAGACCCTCCCACATGGAACGCTACAAACATGACAACAGAAAACACTTGCTAAAATACACAAAGATCGACACATAACCACCCACTATGGACCTGACTACACACACGTCACAAAGACAAGCAAACACAACCAGATCCCCCACACAGTAATTGCAGACACATTGATTCTACCATAAATGTGCTGACAAACGTTGAAGAACACTTGATACTTGAAAAGGAAAACTAGGAGACCTTTAGTTAATGTTGGCAATACTGATATTGAAATAACAACACCACCAGCTACTAGCCAGAGCTACTTTGTTACATATTCTTGTATGTAGCTTTCCAACTGTCTCTCACAAGGCACAAAGGGAACATCTGTGTTACAGGATGAGTCTTTTGACTAGCGTTCTTATTCTATCTTTTTAAATTTATTGTTTTCTCACCAGCATTCCAAACGCTTTCAGGCCCAAGGAAGCCCTCGGTCAGTATATATCAGTGAGTTAACTGCACAGAAGAGGGCTAGATCAATAAGCACATTCTCCGAGAGGAGCCAGAGAGAGAAGAGTTGGAGGCAGGCGCTGGGGAGAGAGGCAGGGAGCAATCAGAGCTCGGTGGATCTGTGTAGCTTCAGGAGCAGATCGATGCTCTGACAGGAGCTCCGCTTTGTTCTCTCTCTCTGCTCAGATGTTACACGTGCTTTACATGATTGCTTAAAGCTTTTTGTTTGCCTACTTGCGTTTGTTTGTCATTTCGTGTTCTGTCTATTTAAACTATTCCCCCATTGTCCATTTTGTTAGTAAGGTAGTGGACTAGGCCATGTCCGTGTATTTATCATTGAGTAAGACTTACATAAATAACAGATATATAGATATTTAGATTGTGTTGCAGTTTTTGACAATGATCATAATCTGCTATTCAAAATTTCAGGATATATAACATAATTCACTAAGTCACAATTAGCTGATTTCTGCATTCACTCCACAACGATTCAACACAAGTTAATCCTGTTTGTAGAACCACAAATTCTAAATATTGATGAACAATACCCAGGCTCTCTATATCTCAACAAGGGAGTAATGAGTCTCAAAAAGTGATTGACGCTTGTGTGTAAGTACCCATACAGAGATGGCATCCTTGGGGTTTATTCCAAATTGAAGGGCAGTTTTCTTCTGACTGGAATGGTCTTAGACATCCTTTGTAATCTTCTTAGTCTCAAGGAATTTTTCTTCATCATTATTCTGAATTCCCCACTGATTATGCCATTTCTCACATGGACACCTAAACCAAGTTAAGCAGTTGCCTCTCCAAATAAGCTTCCCAAAATTACTCCTAATAAGAACCTGTGAGTGTAGGCTGCTCCCCTGAAAGGTGTTGACCGCAAAGGACAAGTAGGTGTCAATAGATCTGGCCATAGCGCCTATGGGACGTTGAAAAGCATGAGCTCCTTTCCAAGGCTTAATAAGACAGCACAGATGCGCCCTTGTCTGAGCATAGCTCTGTGTCTCATTGTACTTTGGCCTTCCAACCCTGCCAGCACAGGACCAGTATTGCTTTGGCTGCGTGAGAGGGTCTCATTAGGACAGGCAAAGGAAAAGCGGGGTCAAGGTACATAAAAGGTACCCTGAGCTAAGGAGCATGCCTCTAAGATGAGCTGGGAGCTCTACCACGTCCTAGTGCCACTCCTCTAGACCTCTGGCCCTCCCCGCCGTGACCTCCTATCGCCACCATTATTTGATGAAGCGGAGCATGATAATTATTTTGCGTGGATGGAGAAGGGGGCACAGTTTGAAAGGAGTGTGTCACTCTGAGGGAAAGGATAGCAGGGGATGACAGAAAAGAGAAAAAAAATCAGAAAAAAAGATCAAAAGCAGCCCTTTCACTTTTCAGGCTCCAAAGAGGAGGAGGAACAATGGGGCCTGGGGTCTCCTGTCCTCTCTGGCAATTAGACTCAGCTGATGAAGTGAAAGGGATGAATGGCAGGGTTCAAGGCCTTCTCTAGGATTCACACAACAGGGTGTGTTTTTACCCTTCTTCTCCTTTATCTTCATCTCCCTTCAGAGTGGCAGAAATGCAGCTGAAATATTTCCAAAATGAAGACAATGTGGTCCAAGGTGCCAAATCTTAATCATGAGGGCTGATAAGATTGAAGGGGTGTAAGAGTCTGTGATGAGGAATCTTTGCACATGACCAAAATCCCACTTATTAGAAATGACGTTTGTTTCACATACACTTCTACAGGTTGATCTATCTGTTTAGGTAAATGAATAGCTTGGACTTAATTCTGAATGGAAAGGTACAATACCAACGTGGTTAAAGCAGCTGGTACTCACATGTGGCAAATTGTTAAGGTGTGTGAATGTTTTGACTTATTTGGAGATATACTGTACCTGACAGAGGGAGGTGGCCAATTAAAAATCAATTTCATTGAATTTCTGTCTCTGTTTCAGTGACAAAGTAGTGTTATAGTAACATATAAGCCGGTATAAGCCAGTACATGTTTAAAACCTAGAAATTAACTTATTTTAAACTTAAAATGAACAAATAAGTTTAGCTAAAACATTGAAACAACACTGAGGTATCCAACTGACTCTTTTTGACCTTTACTCCAGCTCTTCAGTATCATTCTTTCTACTCTACTTAATGTTACCAAAACTCAATTTAGCATGAGGGAAGTTTTCTCCACCCCCCTCGGCCTGTTTTCTCAGCCATTGTTAATACAGTATATGGCGGTAAATGGCCCCAGAAGCCCAAACCATGCCGCCACACTGCACTAAAACCTTAAGATGCTTAGTGATATTCCTTAATCTGGCCCACTGATGTGTTTAAAGAAGCGATTCAGCTTTTCCAAACTTTGAGGGTTCAAAGTCTCAGAAGCATGGTGTCAGAATGCCAATGAGCTAAATAAAGAGTAGCCAAAATGGGCTTTGGGGGATTTGAAACTTAGGCCCCTTGAATCCCTTTGATCTAAACAGAATTACGGCCAAAATAATGCAGAATATCACATGCCAGGCACGGGGATTCTGCCAAAATATTCTCTATTTGGCATGTAGAATACAACGTTCCAGGTTCAATATGGAATGGTCAATATGAACTACATGTGGATTTCATCTAAATTGGATAGTTTGAGGTTCTTTGGAGAGAATATTCTTATGAGATCAGAGGATGGCCCATCTGAATGTCGTTGTATTGACCATCTCTAAATTAAACCTCCCACTGTTCTTTCATTCCCAAGACCTCCATGTGAAAATATATGTCCTTTCAGATGGGCAATTTGCCCTGATGTTGGTTTTGGCATCTTCATATATGACCTTCTCCCCAATCTTAATGCAATATCAAAGTCTTGCTAACATTATCTCAGATGGATAAATCACAGAAATAACCCCTTTCCTGTCATACACAGTTAAGGAATCATACAATTAAAAACAGCTATGCTCTAAGGGTAATACAATTCATTTCTGCTCTTTCTATCACATATTAGCATATGTGCCATAATATAAACATTTAAATGAGCTAATAATCAAATATGGCATTAATTAAAACCATCCATTATAATGGATTTTTATATTGTTATTGAAGCATAGATGATACCTAATTATCTGACTGTCAATGACATGAAACACTCGGGGACAGCAATATCAACAACTGATTACAGTTAGTAACAGAAGCACATATAATGTTAAAGTCAACATAGCAGAGTGAAATAATATCAAATGTTTTGAAGGACTACATATTTCAACTATAATTGTGATGCCACTTCACCTTTTGTTATACGTAGGAGGAAATTAATATATGTACTTTGCAATTAAAAATATCAACTAAAAAGTTTATATATGATTCCATACACTTTTTGCTCACACAATTGAGGGTGAAAATGTCAAACTTTTATAATTCAACACACTAAATCTCTTTGCCAAGCCACAGAAATTAGGGTGTCAGGGAACCAGATTATTACCCCCCCCCAAACATGTCACATTGATTTTCTAGGGCAAAGCAAACTCCCAGAGCAAAAGTTTGACAGAGTTTTTAAGGACAATTAAATGTGAATGGACTTAATTCCAGATACAATATACTCCTGTCATATACTGCAGCTTGTCAAAGTACTTTCAAATAACTAAACAACAGGGGTGCCTGTAAAGGTCAACACATTATAGCCAGAATCCTTAGCAGGTGACATGAGAACTGACTTTTCTTCAGAACAGCATTTGTATATGTGAAGAAAATAATCACTGGTTTCCTTTTTTACATGATTTTCGAACTTGACAAATATGCACCATGTTAAAATCCACAGATAATGAACAAAAAGCCAGGACTCAATATTCAGTTTAGTAACAAAGGGACAGATCAATTACAATACTGCTAAAGAAAAGGGGAGTAGGGACTTGCCAGATAATGTCCATCTTGTTTTAATTGTCCACATATTTTTTATTTTTCTAGGCGACATGGCCATTACTTCACAGTCACCACTTATCAGAAGAATCTCACAGGATTAATGGTTTCACTTCTGCTTGTAAGAAATGTTTAAATTGTCCGGATTATCACTGCAAGAAAAAAAGAATGGTTATTTGTCATTGTGTTAAGCCGTGAGAGTGAGTAATCTAACAAAACAGTTAAGCACACTACTAACCCTTCAGGGGAATGCAGCCAGGTTGAATGGGATACACATGTCAGACAGGCTATGCATAAAGCTGCGACATCTCTTGCCTACCATGTCAAACGTTTAGGCTATAACTTTCCGGAGACGTTCACAGAACATATTGTGTTGAATGTTGAGTCTGATTGTTAGCTATAGTTAGTTCAACTTATGTGGCAAGAAGCTAAGTAACACGATGGGAAGTCTTAAGTTGATTGATTTCTCAGGCAGGTAATAATTCTTACCGTTCAGGTCCAAGGTAAAAGTGATGGTCTGGATTGAATTTGAGACTCCCCTCCACAACAAAGACAGTCAATAGTACAGTATGCTGCTTGAATAACCACAATACACACTTTCCAAAAAAAAAAAGATATTCAAGAAGTTATACAGTATGTTTTACAATCCACAAAAAGCACACTGTGTGTCTATAATTTTAGCAATAATGCTTCGTTACTAAGCTAAACTAACAGAGGCATTTACAAAGCAAAGCTATCAATAGCATGTAACTTAATGGTCTGTGTTTTAAAAGAAAGCCAATATCCATTCATACAGTATGTGAGAAATAGCCTATTCCTACCCACATCATGATACCGCTTGTACTATTGTGACTACTACTGTACAACACGGTAGACACAGGTCTTATCTGGTTGATTCAAAGTGAGCCCTTCTCCAGTGCTCTCAGGACCATGGTGTCCGCAACTTCCCCTCCTTACCTTTAAGTCGACAACTGATCTAGACATGGAAAACTAGAGGAGTGGACCCCTGAGCCAATCAATATCTTTACTCGATAAAATAAGTGTCAAGAAGAAACGAAAACAGACACTACATCTGTCAGAGGCTAGAATAGTACATCCATTATATAAGAAGTCTGGATTACTGAAACCTTGTCTATATCTTGACAAAAACCTTACTACAGTCTCATGAAAAATGTTCAGTGACTATCTCAAAAGAGAGTACAACTATATTAAAATGAGAGTAAATGAGTGTATATATTTTTTTTATATATATATTCTGATGTGTGATTTATGATTAGAAAAGTAGCTATGTAGTATCAAGTGTTTATTTATATTCAATTCAACAACCGTAGCCCCCACATTTCACGGATAGAACTGGAGTTCCGGAAGGCAGATTTGTCCTATGGCAGAGCCTCTATACATTTGTACCGCCAAGGTACCGGCATTTACCTCTCCCTTTAATCAACTACATTATTTTTCTTGTCTGTCTCTTTCCTAGTATCTATTAGCCACTCTCCACTATCTGTTTGTGCTGTATTCTTTCTCCTTTTTTCCCTATGAATGTTTTATATATTGGTGGAGAATGATTGTTCACTGCAATGAGGCCGGCCCACGGCCTCAGTAAGATAAATTGCTCCAGAACGCCTAAATGGCAGTCAATGATAACTCAC
Source organism: Oncorhynchus keta (assembly GCF_023373465.1). Lineage (NCBI taxonomy): Eukaryota > Metazoa > Chordata > Actinopteri > Salmoniformes > Salmonidae > Oncorhynchus > Oncorhynchus keta. Next base: position 25,497,885 of record NC_068437.1, on the reverse strand, counting down.
TGTAAGGAGAGTAAGTGACTTCCAATGGAGTGGATGGGGGACGGAGAGTAATGGCAGAGCACAGGTGAAAAATAGATGTTTGGCTCTGTGTAATTACTCCATTAAGGGGCTTTCTGTTAATCTACCAAACCACAGCAAGTGTTTTTACAGCATCCAGGACAAAAGTACTGCGACTGGACCAAGAGGAGTCCCACAAGTCTTAACAACACCCTATCAAAACAGACTCTATGAAGTGTTAACTAATGGCCAAATATGCACTCTATGTATGGTCTAATAGCACAAACAACAGCTACTCCACAGTTAAGTACACTCATAGATGTAAAGATAAAGTTCATTTATTGACTTGACCAATGAATTACCTGCAGTATGGCTGCACATGTTTAGACAGCTTCAACCTCCTCATCGCCTGCTGTTGAACGGATCAGCTGGGAAACATTCAAATCAAGGTTAGCTATAAAAATGGACAGACAAACATAATGATCACAATTTTATTGGACCATTTGGTGTCAGGCAGCAATACAGCCTGTAGCAAACTAGACAATGGAAGCATGAAAAAATGCTGCAATATGGTCTTGAGTTTTGTCTGACCATACAATCTGCTTTGTTAAGTCAACTTTAAAAACACTGCTAAGAGCGGTGCCCACGGCTTCATCACTGAATCTCAGATTGACCTTAGACTCGTCTCTGACAGTACTTCCCATCTGTTAGGGTCCCATCCCGGGATACATCCCGACGGGCTTGGGCTTTAAACCTGCTTTGCTTTCTTTCAGCTATCAAACCTTGATAGGGGGCTATCTTATTGGTATACTGGGTGAAGTACTGCAAGTGCAAAGGAGTTTCAGTCTGGGAACTTATTCAGAGTGTGAAATCCGGACCATTGTTTCTATAATATGGCTGGGGACGATTATGTGGTCCAATGCTAATCCTTCACCAGCTATGTAATTTGTAGAAAGGAGTGTTATTGTTTCTCGGCTTGTCTCATGTTTCAAACTTGTGTAACTGATTTGCAGGTAATGAACATTACTAAAGAGTGAAGGCTATGTGTGAGAGAGAGAGAAAAACATTATAGTAATATAGATTAAAGCGAGGAGACATTTGCTTTGTTGATTACCATATAATATTGTCCTGTGAGGGTCTATCAACACATTATATCTTACAATACATCTGTGACTACATTGATGATGCTGAATATACTTTATAAACTAGGCTATAAAAGCTGTAAAGTACACTATAATAGTAATTCTAATCAGCTTCACATTACAGTGTGTCTGTCTTATAGGCCTACGGCTGAATCTGGACCGTGTTAAGGCCACCCCAGAACAGACAGTAGGAAAAATTAATTACCCACTATTTGAAAATAATATATTGCAATGTGTTGTGTGTATTGGTGCATTGACTTACTGTTTGACTGTGTCGGAGGTAGGTAGGTGTATGAATCGCTATCAACTCATACACAGAGTTATCTCCACGATGACACCATGTTTTTAAAAAAATTGTACAGTACCTTGATGAATCGTGCATTTCTTGTTTATAAAGTCTCGTATGCAATGCTTAATTTGTATACTCGACATAAGCATGGTATGTGGGTTTCACCTACCTGTAGTTTCATTTTTAAATAACTGTTGTTCACTCTCCCGATCATTGTTCAACTGTTTAACACGTAAATGACACCGTGCATTTGCTAAAGGAAGGATTCAAGCTTCCAACTCTCCTTCACGCGCATGTCTAATTTAAAAATGCGGACTACGGCGCCGCTCAGTGGACATGAATGTACAGTCAGGTCCATCAACATGATTTCCAACTGTTCGGCGATGATGATTCTGGACATTTTTCCGTGTTGTCAATAATGACTTTAATGATCTGCAAATTGATTTATAGTCGAAAAACGGAAACATCATTGCCTACTCAGTAAGACTACTGGGATATTATGGTTCAGGTTTATGTTTTTTATGTTCGGTGGATTTACTTTTGAAGGCCTAAATAATATTATTGTAGTTTCAAAAAACATTCAGGGAGGATATAGTTCTGCAGCCTCGCACGCATCAACGTAAGTAGCCTAATATTACCAATTTTCTTGTTTTATATTGCACATTTGATGAAGGCTACAGTGGATTGCTACATAACTTGACACTAACCAGAGTAGCCTACTACATTCTTAAAAGTGTTATACAAACATTAAATAAAATGTAATGTGCAATTTATAATTTAAATACAAGTTATTAAAGGTATGCATGTCAGTTTATAGGTAAGCCCAAACTTCTTATATGTCTTAACCCAACATGTTAATTGTCAACACTCATTCATAATATTTAAATTCATGCATATATTTTCATTTGGTGATATAGGCCATATTCACATTGTAATCTATCCAATTATTCACCTGACCCTTTGTTATTCACATGGCTCGTGTGGTGTGTGTGTGTGTGTGTTGAAATAACATACACTTTATATAAAGTATCAGCACAGCAGCCATATTTTCATAGTATCTATCAGAAGCCTTGTTTGAATCCACACTCATCTTCAGAAAAGGATCCTCTGTGAGCAGAGTGCAGTATTTTATGAGTGCAAACCCCCCAATGTGGAACAGTGTGTGTTCTGACCTGTTTAAAAAGCTAGGTTTACCTTGGTTAGTTTTGATTGATTAATTAACAGATCATTGAGCATGCATGCTGAGATCTAACTGAGGCCTGGCCCATGACAGAGTACGGGTTAGGCTGCTGCCTTGCTCTGGGTGTAATTGTGTGTGGCTAGGTGGCCTCCTGCACTGCAAGGGAGGGAGAGAGCCTGCCTCCTGCTCTCTGGAGCAGCCTGCCATAAAATGCTCGCAAGCACCTCCCTATGCTAACACCTAACTACAGAGAACAGAGAAAGATTGCAAACACTCAATGGTTTCTCTCGCCATATGTAATTGTGAAGGAACTATCTCATTAGGTAATGCTGTAAATGTATAAATTAAATAGTCTGCTTTTCATGAAAGTTTTTTGTGTCCTGAAAATATTATTACTCCTCAAATATAATTTTGACAATTGGTTGGACTTAAAACATATCCTCATTTTGTAACCATTTACACATTTATGTTCTAGTAAATTGGTAGTTTCCATTTTATATAAGCCATTGTTTGCTCTAAAATAATTCTGTCACAGTTGAATTGTCTTTAGATTAAACATCTGTTTCCATACAAGGTGCATGATTTGTTGTTCCATATCCTCCACTACCACAACTGGTTGGTCTGCATTGGTGCCCTTTTGTGCACAAGCAACAAACGAGTTCACAGCGTCTGTGGTCTAGGCTTCTCCGGGTTTCCGTTGCAATAGATGGGCTACCCTTTATCTCATGCTAATGTAGCACAGAAAAGATATCTGCCTTTAAAGACACGCCAGTCTGTTAAAAAAGGCTTTGCCTAGCATTTGAAGTCATAAAAGTGACAGAAGACTTCAAGAGGAAGACCCCAGACTGGCAGTCTTTAAGATGAGTGAGAGGAGAACAGGCGACATGCTTTTTCTTCCCATCCAGAGGAATATTCTGTGGCCAAGCTTGATTATTAGAGATGAAGGACAGGCTGAGAGGATGTGGAATTGTTAAGTCCTTGAATCCTTTCACCAAAGCCTTCCATAGTAACATTATTCTGCTCTTCGTTTCTACAGTATGCAGTTGAAGGTGCATCCTTGTCCTTGATATATATATTTTTTTCTTTTCAGGATTAGCTCAACTTGAGATGCATTCAGACTGATTATACAAATGGAAAAATAATACATACGATTTCATATCAATCACCCAACTCATCAGAATTATTTCTTATTTTCAAATTTAAGGTGATGAACTATATAGACGTAAAAGCAAATAACAAAAATGTCATTCTCCACAAAAATATATTAATATCTTATACACTAACACATGACACAACATTACTGTCTTAACTCAAAAGCAATTTACTGAATGATATTTGGAATTATATTGCATCTCAGTGTACTATTTGTGAGCGCTGGGTGCAATCTGTGCCATAAACTAGTTTTCTGGTGTTATGTGACATCCTGAGCTTGCATTCAGGACCTCTGCGCCCTGAATGTTGCCTGCCACTAAAACCCTCCACGTGAAAAGCTGTGTTTAATTTGTAGCTTTGCTATCCATTATTGTCAGCGTACTTGATAAGTCCTAAACCCTAAAATGAGTCCCAAATGATTTCAGACTAGACTGAATATTGCACGGCAGGAGGCTGAAAATGAGACCTTCCCGCAAGAGAGTGCCTGCAGCGCATTCTACATGGTGCAGAAACCGGGAGGTTTCATGCTGCGTGAAAACACACTCTTTGACCATGCAATTATATATTTATTAACAACTCATAGTTGTTGTTAGTTGTAGAAAAAAAGAGGGAGGAGATGTAAAACTGCAGTGAAAATAAGGGTGGCCTTGTAGTTTTGTGTGAGGAAAGAATAGTAACAGCGCCGACATCAGAGTGCAGACCGTAATCAGTGACTCATAAAATAAGGAGTTTTCTCACCCTCTCAGAAGCAGGCACACAGCACAGGGAAACTGAGTCGTACAGCTCAGTCACATGCGTAGTATGAGAGCGGCATCAGGTTCAGTAGAGGAAGCTGGCACAGATTGATTCTTGAACTGTCAATACTGCTGAAAATCAGATCCCAGTGGTTGGAGATTAGCCTCCAGCAGTGGCTGTGATGTCGCACATGATGCCATAGGTGTGTTAAGTCACACTGCAGACAAGGAAACAACACCTGTGATTATTTTACTTGGTAAAGTGAAACAGACATATTTCAGTGTTTCTGTTTTATTGATGGACATATTGGTGCCCAATATAGGTATCACAGTATGGTCTTTCAACTCTGGAATAAAATCCAGGATTTAACAAAATCATAGCTTGACATTTGAAGTCATCTCCCCGAAATATGGTATATTCTTAAAATGCAGTTATCATTAGGCACTAACATTTACCATATAGAGCTTTAGATTGATTTAATTTTATTCCACAAGGTTGAGCCAACGACACAATTTCCTCCCAAAAGTAAAGATTTCAACTGGGAAAAGTCAAACAACAAAGCATGACTTAATCATGGCAACTTCAACACACTCTGACCTTTGGGAGGGATCCATATCTCTTTTTCTAGAAGAAACGATGACAATGGCAAGCAGTTGTGTGTCCTTTGTGTTTTGTGGAGATATTGAGTGTTTGAAGTGTTAACACTGACACTAAGCCTCTGGGGGCGAATGGTGAAGGAGGCGTGTCACACAATGGGATGGGACTTGGATCTTTGCTTCCAGTCCTCTGACCTCTCACCCTGGCTGGTTTTCAGGGTTGCAGTAGCCTGAGTCCTTGGGGCCAGTGTCTGCTTTGATCACATCATGAATTTGCTCGCATAAAGTATTACTTAGTATATAATAGGAGGCACACACACTGAAAATGCTCTAATACATACAGTATATACTGTATTACCACAAATTATAACAACTGAAATACTTGTTTTATGTTAATTGTATAATAGTTCTGATCATGTAAATAGAATATGTCATCAGAATTTAGATTAAGATACCTAGAACTACAGAATGTAAGAACTACAGATACAGTATACGTTTTTGGGAAGATTTTAAATTTACTCCTTGCCTCTCAGTAAGGCTTATTTTTAGCTGTATAGAGACCCAAATGTCTTGGCAAACCAGTAAACATTCCTTGTCATGGAAATGACCTTTGTAAATGATTATTAGAACTTTGGATGACCATGTTTTTGCATAATCCTTCTATATTATATGCCTCCAGTCTCCAATGATCCATTGAGACCATACATAAAACAGTGGGCCATCTGCACCTGGAGCATGGCTATCAGCTGTATTTTTTTCTCTCTTTGGTTTAGCTTTTTCCTGCTTGTGTGTAGCCTGACCCTGCACTTCCCTTTTCAGGCTACAGAAGCCAAACCAAAGGGAGCTTTCAAAGGGGACTGTCTGCTCGAATCAAGTCAGGGGCCTTTTTAGAATCGGTTCAGAGATCATAGCAAGTTGAAGTCGGGGAAGAGGATGACCCTCTCCTCCAGGCTTGATGGGATCTTGGCCCAGTCAAACCCAGCAGGGCTCAGTCTCTGGACAGCTCCGTCTCTGCAGGCTTTGACTCTGTGATAGTGGGAATGAAAGAGGGCACCAAGAGAGCAGCAGTTCTGATGTGTCAGGCTCAATGTCCTGGCAGTTTCACAGAGCAAACTGGGCAAAGCAAAGGACACAGCCAGCAGGCACGGGGCCAGAACAAGACCCCAAGATTGTGCGACATGTCATCTAATGGCTGTCCTTTTGTTTTAAGTTTATGCATCCAGGATGAGTTGGGGCCAATGATGAAGGTCAGCGTTCATGAGATAAAGAGGAAGTCCTGAACCGGATATAGTGTACATGCAGTACAGCATAACAGATATGTCAAAGATGCATAGTTCAGAGTACGGGTCACATATGGATAAATGTCATTGTACTCATGTCAAGTTGCATATGGGATAATCTGAGTCTTGTGATTTCTTATTTTAATTTCTATTTAGTTGATTAGTTGTGGTACCAAACTCCTTGAATCCTTTTCTTTGGTGGTGACCATGCTGTAAACTGCACTCAAAGAGACTGATTTGGTTTTCAAGTGTATGTTGTGTACAGCAACTGAGCATTTGGCTGCAGTCCCACACTTTATTGGTGTGTAGATTAAGCATATCAAAGGCTGGGGACTCCAGGTTTTTACTCACTGTAAATGTTTCTGCAGGTTGTGATGGTAGGGAGCTAACAGACGTCTTGTTGACTCACAGGATTATTCCCTCTGTGTTTCTGACCCTGCCCTGCTTGACTTGGGTTCCCCCTACCCCCCGAGATCCCTGCATTCATTAAGATTACGTATTTACTTAAAGCCCTGCGTCTCTTTACATAATGGCTAGTAGGTTTCGTGGAATGGCACTGTGTGTTTCAAGTGCTCAGCGGTGGGGAGAAGACTGAATTTTAAACATGGTGTGCCTCGCCCTGCCTCGGCGTTGACCTTGCTCAAAAAGCCCAGTGATCTCATTCTTCGCTTCAGTAGAATGCTGCTGATTCTCCCTGTTGCACTGTTACTCCTGTTAGAAAGGAGCTCTGTGTTGGCTGACAATGGCATATCACTGCAGGCAACTCTCTCTCTCTCTCTCTCTCTCTCTCTCTCTCTCTCTCTCTCTCTCTCTCTCTCTCTCTCTCTCTCTCTCTCTCTCTCTCTCTCTCTCTCTCTCTCTCTCTCTCTCTCTCTCTCTCTCTCTCTCTCTCTCTCTCTCTCTCTCTCTCTCTGTCTCTGTATGTTCAACGAAATAAGAGAGAAGGAAAATGGCTAATTTCATAATGCTTTGATATGGAGATGTAGACTGACCTGTTTAAGTACTTCAAAGAGAGAAATTAACCACAGGAGAACATGATCCAACTGTATTTTGAAAATCATAGACCGAAAATATGAGGGCGGGGTGAGGAAGGGGGGTAGGATTCCTTCTTTAACTGTGGAAGTCTATCCCTATGCTTATTAGCAAAGACGGGGCCTAATGTGTATGGCTGCTGCTGTGCTATTCACATTTGGATGCAGATAAGTATTGACAGTGATGGTCTAAATCCTAAAGAACATTTCATACTGTAGCTGACTCAGCTAATTGAGTCACTGTCAGTGACTGACATAACAAGAGAAAAAGTGCTGATGCACGTGGGCAAAGTCGTTTTTGGGGGGCAGCGGACTGTTTTTGTTGCATCACACCCAGAGAGGAAGTCCGCCATGTATAGTGTATATCCACAAGGGGCTTGGGGAGCCAGAGTAGCTTACAGAGCAAGAGGGGCCGAGGCACTCTTTTTAACTAGCTAGCGACGACATTTGAACTTCCGGATCCAGTGTTATATACCTGTTTACAAATGCTAGATATATGTCAGGCTAGTCTGATGATTTACGACTACGTTTTAGCCACATTAGCAAGTATGTCTCTTTTTGAATTGCAATTGCTTGAGCTTTAACAACAAGAGTTTGCGTTGCTATCTCTACTCAGGAGTAGAATAATAAAAATACTGAGAAAATGCAAGTTCGTCCACTGAACACTACAAGAGGGGACAATGGAGAATACACGTCTCTTGTCCAACCTATGTGAAACATTGATGAGGAAAGACATTTTCAATACTTTCAGATGTCGGTTGCCAGAGTTGATGACTTGCCACTCAAATCTCGCACGAGAGAACTCACAGCTTGCCCGTAAGTGCTGCAGAAAGGCAGTCTGTGGCCCTTGAGTTTTTGGTGAGTGGCAGCACACAGCAAAGTATCGCTAAGAGCTATAACTTGTAAGCTAGGAATCTCTACAGTTTGTGCCATCGTCACAGAAGTGTGCCAGGCTATCTGACATGTCCTGAATGAGAATTCTGTTGCTCATCCCTCCGTGGTACAATGGGCAGAAATTGCCAGAGATTTTTGTGATTGTTTGAATTATCCATTTTGTGCAGGAGCTGTCGACATCACCTTCGGATCCGATATCCGACAAACTCGGGCAGCGATTACTATAATTACAAGGGCATTTTGTCAATGATCTTGATGGCAGTTTGCGATGCAAGACACTGGCCATATCCAGGTAAGATACACTAAATACATGTGACTATATATACATATGATGTGAAAATTATACAAATATAGACATTGTAATGATATGCCTCACATAAAAGTGACCTCACCTCCCAATAAGAGGATGGAAGCCTATGTCCAAAGCATAGGCTACACAGTTGTTACAGGACACATTTGAGGGCCCCCGAGTGGCACAGTTGTCTAAGGCACTACATCTCAGTTCTAGAGGCATCATTATAGACTCTAGTTCAATCCTAGACTGTATCACAACTGGCTGTGATTGGGAGTCCCATAGGGTGGTGCGCAATTGGCCCAGTGTCGTTAGGGAAGGGTTTGGCCAGGGGAGGCAGTCATTGTAAAATAAGAATTTGTTCTTAACTGACTTGCCACGTTAAATATTTTTTAAATAGCCTTCATGTTCTTGTTCAATACTAATGACCTGGATGACTACTGTTCAATACTGGCCTTGATGACGCCAAGACGATCTATAACTACCACCACTCAAGAGCCTGGAAAATGTCAAAGAACTGCTTTGGGATCCTTGCTGCAAGATTGAGGATCCTGGGACAGACCCTTGAGGTTGCCCCAGAGAAAACGGAGACCATTGTGAAGGCCTGTGTGACCCTCCACACCTATCTTTGCACAACAGACACTGACAACAGATTCATCAACATGGTACATCCACCCCACGTTTGTTGACCACTCCACACCCACTTCCAGGTGAGTTGAGACAGGTGGTACAAGAGGACATCAGTTTCCTGGACCCAAGAATCATGTCGGCAGACAGTGCATCCAAAGTTGCTATCGACATACGCAACTACTACAAGGATTACTTCCTCAAACCAAGTGTCTTTCCAGGATGCTATAATCACGTGTGGCACCCTACACTAAATGTTGGAGTGTCGTTTGGAAAACGTGTGCAGACATACTTTCTCTTCTTCTGGTTGATGACCATTTGTGTCAAGTTGTGAGCTACATACTTGGTTTTGCTGTTTGGATTATGCAGTTTCTTACTTATTCACACTTTACAAATCACAATAAAGAGTACTACAAAGACTTCATCCTTGTTTTAGTTGTTCATATATTTTTGGGGAGGCTATAACCTCAAGACATTTACCTAACCGTGTTATGTGTAGTGGCCGTTCAATGAGAACGTTCCTGCTATGGTAAATGGGTGAGAGTGGCTGTCCAGCTGTAGACAAGGCTAGACCCTCAAGAAATTAACCTCATCTACAAAAGACAAGGTTGTCCATGGTCATGTGTAGTGGCCTTTCAAAGGAGACCTTCCTGCTTTGGTACATGGGTGAGAATGAGTAGTCAGCTGTAGACAACAGACCCCCAAGACATTAACCTCATCTACATGACTCATCAAATCAAATCAAATCAAATGAAATTTATTTATATAGCCCTTCGTACATCAGCTGATATCTCAAAGTGCTGTACAGAAACCCAGCCTAAAACCCCAAACAGCAAGCAATGCAGATGTAGAAGCACGGTGGCTAGGAAAAACTCCCTAGAAAGGCCAAAACCTAGGAGGAAACCTAGAGAGGAACCAGGCTATGTGGGGTGGCCAGTCCTCTTCTGGCTGTGCCGGGTGGAGATTATAACAGAACATGGCCAAGATGTTCAAATGTTCATAAATGATCAGCATGGTCGAATAATAATAAGGCAGAACAGTTGAAACTGGAGCAGCAGCAAAGTCAGGTGGACTGGGGACAGCAAGGAGTCATCATGTCAAGTAGGCCTGGGGCATGGTCCTAGGGCTCAGGTCCTCCGAGAGAGAGAAAGAAAGAAGGAGAGAATTAGAGAACGTACACTTAGATTCACACAGGACACCGAATAGGACAGGAGAAGTACTCCAGATATAACAAACTGACCCTAGCCCCCCGACACAAACTACTGCAGCATAAATACTGGAGGCTGAGACAGGAGGGGCCAGGAGACACTTTGGCCCCATCCGAGGACACCCCCGGACAGGGCCAAACAGGAAGGATATAACCCCACCCACTTTGCCAAAGCACAGCCCCCACACCACTAGAGAGATATCTTCAACCACCAACTTACCATCCTGAGACAAGGCTGAGTATAGCCCACAAAGATCTCCGCCACGGCACAACCCAAGGGAGGGGCGCCAACCCAGACAGGATGACCACAACAGTGAACCCACTCAGGTGATGCACCCCCTGCAGGGACGGCATGAGAGAGCCCCAGTAAGCCAGTGACTCAGCCCCTGTAATAGGGTTAGAGGCAGAGAATCCCAGTGGAAAGAGGGGAACCGGCCAGGCAGAGACAGCAAGGGTGGTTCGTTGCTCCAGAGCCTTTCCGTTCACCTTCCCACTCCGGGGCCAGACTACACTCAATCATATGACCGACTGAAGAGATGAGTCTTCAGTAAAGACTTAAAGGTTGAGACCGAGTTTGCGTCTCTGACATGGGTAGGCAGACCGTTCCATAAAAATGGAGCTCTATAGGAGAAAGCCCTGCCTCCAGCTGTTTGCTTTGAAATTCTAGGGACAATTAGGAGGCCTGCGTCGGTATGTATGTATGGCAGGACAAAATCAGAGAGATAGGTAGGAGCAAGCCCATGTAATGCTTTGTAGGTTAGCAGTAAAACCTTGAAATCAGCCCTTGCTTTGACAGGAAGCCAGTGTAGAGAGGCTAGCACTGGAGTAATATGATCAAATTTTTTGGTTCTAGTCAGGATTCTAGCAGCTGTATTTAGCACTAACTGAAGTTTATTTAGTGCTTTATCCGGGTAGCCGGAAACTAGAGCATTACAGTAGTCTAACCTAGAAGTGACAAAAGCATGGATTAATTTTTCTGCATCATTTTTGGACAGAAAGTTTCTAATTTTTGCAATATTACGTAGATGGAAAAAAGCTGTCCTCGAAATGGTCTTGATATGTTCTTCAAAAGAGAGATCAGGGTCCAGAGTAACGAGGTCCTTCACAGTTTTATTTGAGACGACTGTACAACCATTAAGATTAATTGTCAGATTCAACAGAAGATCTCTTTGTTTCTCGGGACCTAGAACAAGCATCTCTGTTTTGTCCGAGTTTAATAGTAGAAAGTTTGCAGCCATCCACTTCCTTATGTCTGAAACACATGCTTCTAGCGAGGGCAATTTTGGGGCTTCACCATGTTTCATTGAAATGTACAGCTGTGTGTCATCCGCATAGCAGTGAAAGTTAACATTATGTTTTCGAATAACATCCCCAAGAGGTAAAATGTATAGTGAAAACAATAGTGGTCCTAAAACGGAACAGAAAGTTTCTAATTTTTGCAATATTACGTAGATGGAAAAAAGCTGTCCTCGAAATGGTCTTGATATGTTCTTCAAAAGAGAGATCAGGGTCCAGAGTAACGCCGAGGTCCTTCACAGTTTTATTTGAGACGACTGTACAACCATTAAGATTAATTGTCAGATTCAACAGAAGATCTCTTTGTTTCTCGGGACCTAGAACAAGCATCTCTGTTTTGTCCGAGTTTAATAGTAGAAAGTTTGCAGCCATCCACTTCCTTATGTCTGAAACACATGCTTCTAGCGAGGGCAATTTTGGGGCTTCACCATGTTTCATTGAAATGTACAGCTGTGTGTCATCCGCATAGCAGTGAAAGTTAACATTATGTTTTCGAATAACATCCCCAAGAGGTAAAATGTATAGTGAAAACAATAGTGGTCCTAAAACGGAACCTTGAGGAACACCGAAATTTACAGTTGATTTGTCAGAGGACAAACCATTCACAGAGACAAACTGATATCTTTCCGACAGATAAGATCTAAACCAGGCCAGAACATGTCCGTGTAGACCAATTTGGGGTTCCAATCTCTCCAAAAGAATGTAGAAAGCAGTACAAGTTTACTGAGTGACTGATTAAAAACAGTAATATTTTCTGTACAAATAAGTACAAATAACCAGGCACATACATTTGCAGACCTTTTATTTACTATCACAAGAGGAAAATAGTGCAATGTAATACAGAGGTGAAAGTGTGATGAAAGGGGAAATAAGAGAACAAATGAAGTACCATCAGTAACATGTGAATAAGGAAATAAGTATAAAAAACATTCAAAACCCTAATGCATGAATAAGGGGAAAAAATCAGAACAGGATTTGGGGTGAGACAAACGGGAGATGTTGATCAGCAGACACCATCCATGGTACCATGCCGTCGTAGACGGTCTTGGCTGGATACGTTTGCTGTTATTGTAACTTCTGCTGACGTTCCTTTAAGTCATCCACCCGCTGCATAATGTCAGTGCCCAAAGGAACGTCCGTTGGAGCTGGGTCAGGGAGATGGGGTGGAGGTTGATGACGTTTCAGGGCAGAGAGCACGGGTGCTCCTGGATGGTGGGTTGGGTGTTGGTGAGAAGGGCGGAGAGGTGATGAACTAGGCCAAGGAGATGATGAATCAAAGGTTGATGAACCAACTGTAGATGGGTCCTCAGGGCTCAGCTCCTTCTCAAATCAAATCAAATATCATTGGTCACATACACATATTTAGCAGATGTTATTGCAGGTGTAGCGAAATGCTTGTGTTCCTAGCTCCAAAAGTTCAGTAGTATCTAACAATTAACAATAATACACACACATCTAAAAGTAAAATCATGGAATTAACAAATACATTAATATTAGTTTAAGCGATGTCTGAGTAGCATTGACTAAAATACAGTAGAATACAGTATATACATATGGACTGTCCAAAACACCACCCCCCTCCAACACCTACAAGCAGATGGCAAACACATTAGAATAAAATGCAAGCGATCTTAAAACATCTCCATGGGCTTCTTTTACACAAAATAACTGATTTTATTAACATCTCAATCTAATTAACTCACACAACACACTGTCTGTTTCTGATGTTTGAACTAGCCCTGCTAATCATTATGATAACACAGACACTGATTCTTTCCCTCTCATCATTTCTAGCATCCAGAAAAGAGCTGATTTAACATGTTCGAACTAGGTCTGCTAAACATACGATCACAAACACACACACTGACTGTACAAAAGGACTCGGCTGCATGACGAGTGCATTCCGTATCTGGCATATTGGTGTCTGTCTTACGATGTTTTTTTATTGAACCTTTATTTAACCAGGCAAGTCAGTTAAGAACTAATTGTTATTTACAATGACGGCCAATGACAGCCTACGTGAACACGAAGCCAATCCAGTTGTCTGATAATCGGTGAGACACACACCAGCGGCAAACCCACTCATTTCCTTCACCCGTTTCAGATTGCGGAACTGCCAGTCCCGAATCTTTCTCCATATTTTTTTTTATATCACTATCGATGTTCAAATCTTCCTCCAGCTGTTGTCTTTTGCTTGCTTGTCTGAATACAACTACATCGAAGAGTTGTAAAGATTCTCGTACTGTCTCACCAGTTTGCACAGACACTCCTCCAAACTGGACATAGACGTAATTGTGCTTAGCCAATCTCGAAATAAAAAGAACAAATAAGGAAACTTGGAAGTAGTAGAAGCGAAGTAGCAGGACGTTCATCTTTTCTGTGTTTATACCAGAAGGGATACTGGGAAATATGTGATGTAGACACAGAGGCGGGACTTCCTTTGCAAAACTCACTCAATACTCACCTTTAGTCTTCGCAAGGAATGATACTTCGGGTCTCAATTTCCAGGTAGGAAAAAACAGTGTTGGTTGACGGAGCATATTACAAGGAGCCACCTCTTTTGTGGCGAAAAATGACGTTCCAACACTGTGCTACACTCCGTCGCCTCTGTTTGCGAATTGTCTGTAGACCCCTTAAGTGACCGCTTATGTCGCTTATGTCTGCAAACCAACCAACCTCATACTATAAGTGTCATCAAGTATTTTCACCACTTGCTGGAGTATTGCGAACTGCTGTAGCGCAATGGTCGGGGCAGTGTGCTTCTGCTTCGAGCATCACGAGTTCGTGCCTGGTGCTCGGCAATCTTTTTTTTGGAGAGTTCCAAGGGAGGCATATATTGACGATCTCAGGACCTTTTCAAATGCAGAAATAAAAATATATTTCTAGTGATCATGCTAGTTGCTGAGCAGGATGAGCAACCCATGGTGTCAGATACACTTAGAAATGTCTAAATTTGACCTTTCGAGAAACGTGGATAAACATCAGAATCTGAAGTAACATTAGAAAAATCAGGAGCTCATGTTAGCCCACTTACATGCTCTAGCATTCAAAAGTAGCCCTGCTTAAGGCTATGAAATAACTGTCAATTAATAATCATATCAATGGGTGGAATCAGAGAATGAATGGCTGCAACAACGGTCTGAGAAGCACATCTGACACATGGCGCTGAATAACAAATTAGGCTTAATTAGACAAAGAACAATTATATTTTTTGAACAAGATAATAAGTTGTTCAAATGACATTAGTATCTTGTTCGAACAACTTACTATCTCGATTGAACAACATACATAAAATCGAAGTCATTTTTGGGAGGGTTGAGGACTTCACGACTTCTGTATATTTTGTCATTTGTATTTTTATGTTTAGCTCACATAATCATTTTAAAGTTTCCATTAAGGTAATAGTATAAATGTGGCAAAAACATGTGTAGACATTAATAAATGCATTTCTATAGCTTCCTAAATATATTTTTTTAACAGTTGGGGAGTGCCAAGATGGAGGTGCTGTGGCTTCAAAACAGAGCCCCTTTGGTAGTCATCTAGTGTATACATAAATCATTGTTCAAGACACAGAGACTTTCAGGTCAGGAAAGGTCACAGAGGTAACATCCTTGCGTGAAGACCACATTGTTCCACCCACTTATATGGATCAAAGGCTTATATCAGATGGCCATGAGCTGCCTGTTGCACCACCAGGGCCTGCGATCTGAACTGCTCTCCACTTGGTTTATCTAGCTGTTGGAGTGGAGAGCCTCTCCTGTCCCACTATGTTCTCTGTTGTTTAGGGACAAACATGACTAACAGGGTGTGTCTGAGCCATTTGACAGCACCACTTTGGGGAGTCACTCTCAGAAAGAGGATATCCCAAAGTAATGCTGTTGTGGTTTACATTGAAGATAAGCCACAAGGGAGTTAGACAAAGACAGGGCAGGATCTTCCCTAGTCTTTAAATCTAAGTGAAAGAGCACTTTAATATTAGGTGTTCAATGTTCTCATTGGGGCCAGTCATAGGATTTGACATTTATGAAGTGCTTTAGTAATGTGTGTTATCACTTAAGTGGCCTTTATCCATGGCTTTATGTGACTGGAAGCATTTATTAAAGTGACACACAACAGTTACTTTAAAACTTGGGCTGTCAGTGCTTGGCATTGCAAAGCTGTCCTAGTCTGCAACTTGGGGTTAGGAAGGTTAATACTGCCAAGTGCTCAAAATTCAAATCGAGACAGGAGGAGCTCATTGATGAATGACTGATAGTTGACCCCACATTTCACTTGTCATTGTCTCTACTAGAGGTTTGTCAGAATAGGTTTACAGCTTATCCCTTTAGTTGTCTCCATCTTTCCTCTGCGTTGTCTCCATCACAGCAGATAAGTCAATCCCTTATCACAACTCATCGCCAGGCCTGATTAAATAGGATCTGCTCTACAATCAGTTTCCCTAACCTTAGGGTTATGTTTTAGATGATTGTGTGGTCAAACTGACAAAATAATGCAACAGGCGAAATTAAGAACAAGTGCTGCTTTATCTACTAACATAATTCACAAGTTGACTGCGGGTATTTATATATTTGTATTTTATTTGTTCAAATTTATGAAAAAACAACGGTATTAGGCATCATACCGTGTGTGTGTGTGTGTGTGTGTGTGTGTGTGTGTGTGTGTGTGTGTGTGTGTGTGTGTGTGTGTGTGTGTGTGTGTGTGTGTACACATGCACAGCTTCTGATCTACCTGGGATATTCTACCCAGTGAAATAGACTATTATTGCAGGCAGACTCAGTCAGAAGTTACATATTCTTTGGAAAAGGCATTTTAAGAACTGTAGGCTAAACATTTTGTTCCTTGAAACCTTGGTGAATGTTAAAAAGTGACTAGCCTAACCATGTTTTCCCTATCCTAAAAATGACCTTTAGATATGGACACTTGCCAACAGAACACGTGATACCACTTCTCTGTCACATGCTATACAGCTAGATGGTGATCCCAAAGCGGCCTGATTTGGTCACCTTTGACCTCCAACATGCCCATGTCTTGTGGAAGGGCTGATACCCACATTTTACCCAATGTTTTGCCCTTTCCAGAATTTAGCTGGAGGATAAGATACTGGGACCTTGCAATGATTAGGGCAATGTGTCAGTCAGAAGCATTTCAACTCTAAGCCAGCAATTAGTCCTATCAACATTGGATCAGTAGTCTGGTTGAGGAATCATAGGACAAAGTGTACTGTACTCAACAAGCATGATTTGATTTGATTCTGATTCCTAAAGGTCAGTCCAAACAGACTAGGCTTGATGTAAGTGTATTACAAAGTTACTGCCCAAATACACCAGCGTGGTCCAACATATAATTTTTTGACACAACATTAAGACGTGGAGAGAAAGTATGTTGGACCTACGGTGAGGAGCATGTTACATACATCTATACATGTTGTATACTGTTCTCTTGGGATATATATTTTTGAAAGTTACCATAACATGGCCACCCTTTCCCCAACCAACACATTGACACACCTTGAGGAGTGTCTGTGTACAGATAATGCAGAGAAAGAGACAAAGTACAAAGTGTAGCCTACATATCAAAATGTTCTGGTAGTGCTGTCTTCTTGCTAGTCTCCACCACTGTGTCTTAGCTCCATTGATTGCACATGACAGTGAGTTGGCAATTATAACGTCAATAAGATGCTATCATCACTGGCCTGACTTCCCTCATCTCATCCCTGCACTGTACAGAAACCCTACTAGAGCAGACAGAATCCCCTTGAGTCAGTCTCTCCCTGCCTACCCCCTGCCTAGCCCCAGCACCGCTGCACCACGCAGCCATTAACCACCATTACCGGCAGGGCCATTTCATGGTCAAAGAGCATTTCAGTGTTAGCTCTCCCTGGGGCTACAAACTCACCCATGTGAGTTTCAACCATGCATGCTGAGCTACATACTCAATGTTTTACATTTCCCCTATTCTTCCTTTTATTTTTTCCCCCTAACATCTCCGTGTTGTGCACTTTGACTCTGCAAGTGTGACACAACGGAAGTTAACTATACATGATCAATAGTGTGTAACTCTTGGGGGAATTGGGCAGTTATACTGAACTTCAAATGCTGCTTAAGGGAATGTATCCTCAAAGGCAAGTCAATGGTATGTTAAAGCTGGAATTGAATGCCATTTGTTTATTGCATCACTGTAACAATAACATAGAAGTGATGTCAGCCCTACATTCTGGAGGTTTGATCATACATTTCCCCAATAAATAAACCATCAAGGTCTCACATCAGAATTAGATGTTCATCCATGTTTCTCAAATGTCAAGTTTTTCCAAATTCGAAATCTGTAAGGTTAAGTGTAGGCATTATGTCCGAAATCTTAAGGTTAGGCAGGTTAGGCAGGTTAGGCATTAACTCCATCTTGTTATGGTAAGGGTTAAGATTTTGGAGAGGCTTAAAACAAAAATATCAGAAAAAACATTCTATTGCTGGACTTGAACATGCTATCTTTGGCACCAAAGACAGATGTGTATGCCCATTCACCATCCCAGTCCATAATACAAAACTGAAACCAGCTTGAAGCTAACAGCGCTCACCATTGCCCCTAGTGGCCAGTCATTTGGAACTGCTTAAATGTTAACCATCCTGATTATGGTTCAGATTGTGTTAAATCCTCCATTGGCCAAAACATATTACTCAGCTTATTTTCCATGCCAAACGTTAACACCGGGTTTGAGTCCTGCACCTAAAAAAACAGATGTAATGTCTAGAATGGGGTTGCCTTACACAGGCATGATAAGAAATGTCCTATAGGTGCTAAATCTGTAACAGTGTTGGGAGTAGGGTGAAAGCTGATATTTATGCTGGTGTAGGATAGTAATTGCTTCCAAATGCAAATATTTGGGGCTTCTCTCAACCTTATTTCCACTATCCCCCTGTGTGTAGACTGAGTCACACGTCGGAGCATCTGGAATTTTTCAAAAATAAAGTAATCAAAATTGACGCCATGCTGCTCTGTGAAGTTTATTCCCAAGAGTAAGCAATCTGGCTCACAATCAATATGCGGTGTAAAGAAACGTTTTCATTAACAAATAGCAGTGCTTTAAATGATATATGATATTATACAGCAGTGTGGAACATAGCATGCAGCTGTTGTCAGCAGCAGACAGTGCAGTCTTGTGAGGGGGCTGACTGCCATCTGGCTGATCCCATTGTGTTGAGTTAAAGCTGAGTTTAGCCTTCATGTTCGAAATCTCATGTTTGACCAACCTGGCAAATTTGACTTGTGTTATCTTCCAACCTCTATGCATTTCCTTCAGACCAATTCTCTCACTTTCCATATACTGTATACAAGTGGAGGCTCATCAGAGGGGAAGAGGAGGACTATCCTCAGTGAATTTCATAAAAATAAAAATAGTGAAACATTAAAAAGTTATCATTTTTAGATAAAGCTATACTAAATATATTTACATCACCAAAAAATGTATTAAACACACTGTTTTGCAATGAAGGTCTACGGCAGCCTCTAACACTCTGTAGAGTAGCACCATGGTGTAGCCGGAGGACAGCTAGTTTCCATCCTCCTCTGGATACATTGACTTCAATACTAAAACCTAGGAGGCCCGTGGGTCTCACCCCCTACCACAGACTTACACAGTAATTATGACAACTTCCGGAGGGATATTCTCCAACTTATCAGAGCTCTTGCAGCAAAAATGTACATGTTGTCCACAATTAAAGGATCAGAGAATTAATCTAGTACTGAAAGCATAAGCTACAGCTAGCTAGCAGTGCATAACATGTGGTGAGTAGTTGATTCAAAGAGAAAGAAAGACAATAGTTGGGACAGTTTTTAACAAATGAATCTATCCAAAAATGAAGGAGAAGCAAGAGGGAGGGAGAGAGAGAGAGCTAGCTATATTTCATATTTTTGCAGCTAGCTAGCTAGTTTAGCCTACTCAAACAACTGGCTGAAACATAGAGGGATGCTATGTTACCTAGCTGGCTATGGCTATCTTCAAAGTCAAGATAAGCTTTTGATTATATTGATTTATTGCCACCAGGGCCCACCAATGTAACTGATAAACTGCTTGCTAACTGTACTTTACTACATGATTGTAACGGGTTTACTAACGTAACGTGTTAGTTCTAGTAGCAATGGTGTTGACTTTACGTTAGCTAATATGCTGACAACGATGTAGGCTGTGTGCAGCGGTTATGATATGAGGGTTTGGCTTTGAAAGGTTTTTTCACCTGGTCACAGACAGCTAATATATTGGCCACTGAAGTTCACAAGCGAAAGGAAAAGGTGAGAGGAGGAGTGCGAGAAGGAATGATACTTTCTGGCTGCTATGAAAGTGAACTGTGTTTGCGTGTGATCAGGGGTGTATTCATTTCGCCTATTCTGTTGAAAAGCGTTTCTTAAACTGAAGAAAATGGAATGAGGAAAAACATACCTGAATATGTCCAATAGAAACTCTTGTTTGCAACTGTTGCACTAATGATTACACCCTAGATCAGCTAGATGCAGGCAAGATTGTGCATGGTGGTATTGAATGTGTCAATGTCTGTCACCTTGATTACTCAAAATGTCCCTCGACCTGTGCACCTACGTTGTAAACTTTCATTAATAGGCTAGGTTGTAGCAACTTCATGATGGGTATAGGGAAAATTTGAGTATCATGTAGTAAGTAGCCTAACCCTATCCATGTTACATTGTCCTCCCTCATCTTAAACGGCACCGACCGCCACTGCTGTATACATCCACCTTGAGACATGTTCTATCAAATCTGACAACCAGGTCACCAGCATAAGTCAAAAAACAACATTATGAAATTAAAAGATGCTTTCTTTCTGCACAAGATAAATACATTTTCAACTATTCTGGAAACCTTTCTGTCTAGTTATGATTAAATGGGGCCCATATAGTCAATTCTGTGATGTACAGTATTATGCCGCATTTGCATTCAAGTAAAAAGCCACTACAATGTCTGAGGTGGCAGGATATCATTGTGTATACTCTGTAGGTGGTTCTCAGGGGAGCAAGGGATAGAAAATTCAACCACTGTCAAAATGCACACAAGCTCAACAGCCCATGGAGCTCTGACAGTCCCCACAGCTGTACATTTTATGCTATGTGAAGCCCAATAATTAGCATTCAGTTTTAAGCTAAGGAAAGGAAATGGTCATTCATCCATTACTGCACACACCACGTTCATAAATGTGTCAATTTTTTGAGGCCTCAGCTTTCAGAATGAAATTCCCTGTTGTTCAGATTTGGTATAATTTGTGTCACTGTTACAGTTGTCAGCACTAAGCTGTCAAGGTAAGCCATCTTCCTCTCGTAGAAACCTAAACATGCCAGTTCTGCCTCATGCAACTGGTGAATGATAGTCAGATGGGATCAGTCCTTCTCAGTATGCAGTTTCCTCTCAGTTGAACCAACCAGCTGTTTGTTTTGTGATAATGTTCTTTTTACAGATTTAAGTGGAATACATTTCTTTAATGTTTGTTATAGCAAATTAGTCTAATAGTAAAGAGGGTTTGGAACATGTACAGTTGAAGTCGGAAGTTTACATACACCTTAGCCAAATACATTTAAACTCAGTTTTCACAATTCCTGACATTGTAACGGTTCTCTTGGTGTGAAGGAGAGTCGGACCAAAATGCAGCGTGTAGATTGCGATCCATGTTTTAATAAACAAACGTAACACGAATCTAAATACAAACACTACAAAAAACAATAAACGTAACGAAAAACGAAACAGCCTATACATATATACATATATACATATATACCTATACATATATATATAGTGTACACTAACACATAGACAGGAACAAGGACACTAAGGACAATCACCCACGAGACACTCAAAGAATATGGCTGCCTAAATATGGTTCCCAATCAGAGACAACGATAAACACCTGCCTCTGATTGAGAACCACTCCAGACAGCCATAGACTTTGCTAGATACCTCCACTAAGCCACACCCTATAACTAACAAAACCCCAAGACAAAACACACCACAATAAACCCATGTCACACCCCGGCCTGACCAAATAAATAAAGACAAACACAAAACACTTCGACCAGGGCGTGACAGAACCCCCCTCCCTAAGGTGCGGACTCCCGAACGCACCTCAAAACAATAGGGAGGGTCCGGGTGGGCTTCTGTCCATGGTGGCGGCTCCGGCGCGGGACGTGGACCCCACTCAATCAATGTCTTAGTCCCATCTCCTCGCGTCCCTGGATAGTCCACCCTCGCCGTCGACCATGGCCTAGTAGTCCTCACCCAGGACCCAACTGGACTGAGGAGCAGATCGGGACTGAGGGGCAGCTCGGGACTGAGGGGAAGCTCGGGACTGAAGGGAAGCTCGGGACTGAAGGGAAGCTCGGGACTGAGGGTAAGCTCAGCACTGAGGGGAAGCTCGGGACTGAGAGGAAGCTCAGCACCGAGGGGAAGCTCAGCACCGAGAGGAAGCTCAGGCAGGTAGTTGGATCTGGCAGATTCTGGCTGGCTGGCGGTTCTGGCAGATCCCGGCTGACTGGCAGATCTGGAAGAGTCTGGATGACTGGCAGATCTGGAAGAGTCTGGTTGAC
Organism: Oncorhynchus keta; assembly: GCF_023373465.1. NCBI lineage: Eukaryota > Metazoa > Chordata > Actinopteri > Salmoniformes > Salmonidae > Oncorhynchus > Oncorhynchus keta. Next base: position 25,475,586 of record NC_068437.1, on the reverse strand, counting down.
TAGCAGATCTGGAAGAGTCTGGTTGACTAGCAGATCTGGAAGAGTCTGGCTGACTGGCGGATCTGGAAGAGTCTGGCTGACTGGCGGATCTGGAAGAGTCTGGCTGACTGGCGGATCTGGAAGAGTCTGGCTGACTGGCAGATCTGGAGGAGTCTGGTTGACTGGCAGATCTGGAAGAGTCTGGTTGACTGGCAGATCTGGAAAAGTCTGGCTGACTGGCAGATCTAGAAGAGTCTGGGTGACTGGCGGCTCTGGCTGCTCCACGCTGACTGGCGGCTCTGGCTGCTCCATGTAGGCTGACACCGCTGGCGGCTTCTTACAAACTGGCAGCTCTGGCGGCTCCGTGCAGACTGGCAGCTCCTTGCAGACTGGCAGCTCCTTACAGACTGACAGCTCCTTGCAGACTGACAGCTCCTTGCAGACTGACAGCTCCGTGCAGACTGGCAGCTCCTTGCAGACTGGCAGCTCCTTGCAGACTGGCAGCTCCTTGCAGACTGGCAGCTCCTTGCAGACTGGCAGCTCTGGCTGCTCCATGTAGACTGACAGCTCCTTGCAGACTGACAGCTCTGGCTGCTCCATGCAGACTGACAGCTCTGGCTGCTTCATGTAGACTGGCAGCTCTGGCTGCTTCATGCATACTGACAGCTCTGGCTGCTCCATGCAGACTGGCAGCTCTGGCTGCTTCATGCAGACTGACAGCTCTGGCTGCGCTGAACAGGCAGGAGACTCCGGCAGCGCAGGAGAGGAGAAAGGCTCCGACAGCGCTGGAGAGGCGAGGCGCACTGTAGGCCTGATGCATGGTGCTGGCACTGGTGGTACTGGACCGTGAACACGCACAGGAAGCCTGGTGCGGGGAGCTGCCACCGGAGGGCTGGTGTGTGGAGGTGGTACTGGATAGACCGGACCGTGCAGGCGCACTGGAGATCTTGAGCACCGAGCCTGTCCAACCTTACCTGGTTGAATGCTCTCGGTCGCCCTGCCAGTGCGGCGAGGTGGAATAGCCCGCACTGGGCTATGCAGGCGAACTGGAGACACCGAGCGCAAGGCTGGTGCCATGTAAGCCGGCCCAAGGAGACGCACTGGGGACCAGATGCATAGAGCCGGCTTCATGGCATTTGGCTCGACGCTCAATCTAGCCCGACCGATACGCGGAGCTGGAATATACCGCACCGGGCTATGCACCCGCACTGGAGACACCGTGCGCACCACAGCATAACACGGTGCCTGCCCTGTCTCTCTCGCCCCCCGGTAAGCACAGGGAGTTTGCGCAGGGCTCATGCCTGGCGTAGCCATACTCCCTGTGATCCCCCCCCAATACATTTTTGGGGCTGACTCTCAGGCTTCCATCCGCCTCGCCGTGCTGCCTCCTCATACCAGCGCCTCTCCACTTTCGTCGCCTCCAGTTCTTCCTTGGGGCGGCGATATTCTCCAGGCTGAGCCCAGGGTCCTTCACCGTCCAGTTCGTCCTACCATGTCCAGTCCTTCTTTCGCTGTACCTTGGGGCGGCTGCACTCCCCTGGTTTAGCCCAGGGTCCTCTCCCGTCGAGGATTTCCTCCCAAGTCCAGAAATTCTTGTCGCGCTGCTCCTGCTGCTGCTGTTGCCTGTTACCACGCTGCTTGGTCCGGGTGTGGTGGGTGATTCTGTAACGGTTCTCTTGGTGTGAAGGAGAGTCGGACCAAAATGCAGCGTGTAGATTGCGATCCCTGTTTTAATAAACAAACGTAACACGAATCTAAATACAAACACTACAAAACAACAATAAACGTAACGAAAACCGAAACAGCCTATACTTGTGTACACTAACACATAGACAGGAACAAGGCACTAAGGACAATCACCCACGAAACACTCAAAGAATATGGCTGCCTAAATATGGTTCCCAATCAGAGACAACGATAAACACCTGCCTCTGATTGAGAACCACTCCAGACAGCCATAGACTTTGCTAGATACCTCCACTAAGCCACACACCCAATAAGTAACAAAACCCCAAGACAAAACACACTACAATAAGGGCATGACAGACATTTAATCCTAGTAAAAATGCCCTGTCTTAGGTCAGTTAGGATCAGCACTTTATTTTAAGAATGTGAAATGTCAGAATAATAGTAGAGAGAATGATTTATTTCAGCTTTTATTTCTTTCATCACATTCCCAGTGGGTCAGAAGTTTACATACACTCAATTAGTATTTGGTAGCATTGCCTTTAAATTGTTTCACTTGGGGTAAATGTTTCAGGTAGCCTTCCACAAGCTTCCCACAATAAGTTGGGGTAATTTTGGCCCATTCCTCCTGACAGAGCTGGTGTAACTGAGTCAGGTTTGTAGACCTCCTTCTTTTTCAGTTCTGCCCACAAATTTTCTATAAGACTGAGGTCAGACTCCACTCCAATACCTTGACTTTGTGGTCCTTAAGTCATTGTCCATTTGGAAGACCCATTTGCAACTAAGCTTTAACTTGTGCTTCACTGTTGGGATGGTGTTCTTCAGATTGCAAGCCTCCCCCTTTTTCCTCCAAACATAACAATGGTCATTACAGCCAAACAGTTCTATTTTTGTTTCATCAGACCAGAGGACATTTCTCCAAAAAGTACCATCTTGGTCCCCATCTGCAGTTACAAACCGTAGTCTGGCTTTTTTATGGCGGTCTTGGAGCGGTGGCTTCTTCCTTGCTGAGCGGCCTTTCAGGTTATGTCGATATAGGGCTTGTTTTACTGTGGATATAGATACTTTTGTACCTATTTCCTCCAGCATCTTCACAAGGTCCTTAGCTGTTGTTCTGGGATTGATTTGCACTTTTGGCACCAAAGTACGTTCATCTCTCCTTCCTGAGCGGTATGACAGCTGCGTGGTCCCATGTTGTTTATACTTGCGTACTATTGTACAGATAAACGTGGTACCTTCAGGCATTTGAAAATTGCTCCCAAGGATGAACCAGACTTGTTTTTCTGAGGTCTTGGCTAATATCTTTTGATTTTCCCATGATGTCAAGCAAAGAGGCACTCAGTTTGAAGGTAGGCCTTGAAATACATCCAAAGGTACACCTCCAATTGACTCAAATCATCAAGCTTCTAAAGCCATGACATCGTTTTCTGGAATTTTCTGAGCTGTTTAAAGGCACAGTCAACTTAGTGTAAGTAAACTTCTGACCCACTGGAATTATGATACAGTGAATTATAAGTGAAATTAATTACTTGTGTCATGCACAAAGTAGATGTCCTAACCGACATGCCAAAACTATAGTTTGTTTAAAAGAAATTTGTGGAGTGGTTGAAAAACGAGTTTTAATGACTCCAACCTAAGTGTATGTAAACTTCCGACTTCAACTGTATATACTGCGCACTGCATAAGTACTTAAATGTGGGTTTGGCCCTTTGTATAAAAACAGTATATTAACTGAATAGAATCCTCAGTTTCCATTTCACTATAATGTCAATAAAGCTGACGCGTTTGTAGTAATTATTCAGATTATCAACAATAATTACATATTTGAATGCCACCAAAATAAAACAATTGGGATGATACTTGTTAGTGCACACTTATTACAGTATACATTATTTATTAACAGACTGTAACCTACATCATAACTAGTTATTTTCGTTGTTTGGTTTTAGAGAAAGGTACCGGAAACAGGATATTCCACAATCCAAAATCACATTTTCTCAAAAAATAAAAAAAAATCTCCATAAGATTGAGTGGCATTGATAAACAAAGAGAGCGAGGTTGTTCTGTTGTGTGTGTTTTGTCCTACAGGCAGAGTAGCAGGACGAATCAGCAGGCCTCAGGACAAACCTCCTGTCACTAGAGATGGAGAGCCTGGCCAACTGCATTGACTGATTGTTAGCATTAGTGGCTGTGAGTGTGATTAATATGCCTGCCCCTCACATAGCACTCAGGAAAAAAGAGAGGTGTTGCTTAAAACTGAACAGAGGTGGCCACATTTCATCCTTTTAAAGAAGATAATGCATAACCTCAGCGAGGCTGGCTGTATACGTAGCATGTGCCAGAATGGATGACTCTGGGAGTCCAGGTGCAGTTGCATTAATTCCTCAAACCCAAATCAGAGTGAATGTGTACCCTGGCCTAATGAGCTTGTTGTGTGGGATGCTGTGAGTGCTGCTGAGATGCTGGGAGAACACACTGTGCTCCGCTTTACTGAATTCTCAACTCTCATAATTGCTGCACTATGATGATTATTTTCTTCTTCCAAGCAGCCCCTTAGCATCTGCTTGTTTGCCTGGGCCTCCTGTCTCCTACAGTACTGTCATACCACTCCCTCAGCTGACACACACACACACAGACTGGGCCTGTAACATTTGCCTAAACATTTGGACTCAAATTGGAGAGGATTAGGTTCCCATGCTGATATTTCAAATACTGTGACTGTACCACAACCATTTGGTTTTAGTGGAATGCTGTCTGTCACTATGCCCTGGGACGCCACAGGAAGGAACAGAAATGTCAACATTTGGGCTTTAGAAAATACATGCCATGCAATCATCCCCTCTGGCAGAAATTGATAGAATACAAGCTCAATAGAAACAGTACAGTACACTTCTATAGAACACTGTGAAAGTGATTAATATGGTGACAAAGGAAAGAAAAGTGATTCATGCTTAATCACAGAGGAACCCTAATCCTGGACAGACATGACATGAGGACTCCTTCATTCATTCTCCCATCTCTGTGAACCTTTCTGAGAAGGCTTTGAAATGGCCAAGCGATTAACCAGGCTGCATTCTCAACATCTGTAAGAGGTTCATCTGTGCAGCAGAGATCGTGGGCTCAGGCCCTCCCTCTGTGCCCCTATGGAAAAAGCGGCCTGCCAGAATGAGCAATGATGCTGAGGGCCCTGATTATTAGGATTAATTGTCTTTTAGCCGTGCAGTGGAGCAAGTGTGCCAGGATAAAGCAAGGTGGAAATAATAAAGGCCCGTGAGTAGTCAACGTGTTTTCCTTCAAGCCACCCTTCACGAGACGGTTGTTTTAAGGTCCTTCGTCTGTCATCGCCAATGAGAATGGCGTTAAGAAAACTTCTCTTCGAAAAGGACAATGAGCTGTGAAGTAAAGCTTTTCACTGGGGTATACTGTACTTACAGTCATGTAAGGGATGACTGGGTTTTTAGCAAATACCATAGATTTAGAGTAAAAAGCGTTATAGTGGGTGGCCCTCTACCTGCATACCTGCCAGGGTAGCACCCAGGGGTATGTCTCTATGTGATGTGATCTGTGCTCTTTGTCATGTTCCCTTGACCTCCTATACATCACTGATAGTAATTATCATACATGGGACAAGCTTCCCCTATCACTAGCATGTGGCTGCCTGGCAAGATATAATGCTACATGACAAAGATTCATGTGTTTTAGAAAAACAGAATGAAATTATTGTTTTCATTTCCTCCACATTTTAGGTGGGTTGGTGTCTGGGGAAGGCCATAGTGGGGGTGCTTTCAAGCTTCTGTTGAGGTAGAGAGCACCTGGAATGTCCTAAGATAAACACATACAGAGGAGCCTGTCAAGACCTTTTATATTACAATATTTTTATTAGCAAGCTCAGTGAGGATAATGTTGCTGTTTGTCAGTGTACAACAAAAATGATGACAGCTATGCTGTCACCCAACACTGACCTCTTAAAACTAATGGGGATTTTGGATTCATTTAGCCTTACATTACGGTAATGGATATGTCTATCTACTATTGAAGTGTTTGTTTTATCTTTACTCCAACATGGTTTGAAACCCATAATGTGGTTAAGTTGTTTTGGTTACACCTCCTCAAAGTCAAACAGACCTGATTTCAGGGGAAGTTACAAATAGATACCTGACTGCAAACAAAGCACCCAAACAGCTGTCACTTCCAGGCATGTTCATTCATCATTATTAGATAATAAGTAGGGAATAGCCCCTGAAAGCCTCTATTACCTTTATGTACTCTGCACAAGTGTACCACCGATAACAGATGAGGCCGGACCCAATGTAAAATGAAATTGCTTTTTATATTGGTTGCAATTAATGGCTGTTAGAAGCAGTGCAGCTCAGTGCATTTGAGGATGTGTCCTATCGACTCTTCCAGGGAGGAACCTATCAGCTCACCACGGTCCTCTGACTGCATGCAAACTATTCTAATCTGTTCACTTTCAGACAAGCCCCTTTGAATAACTTTCAAAAACTTTCAGTTTGATGATGGAATATCTGTCAACAGGATGTCATTAATGTTGTACATGATGAAGTGTATTTAGGGCACTTGTCAAACTACAGTTTGGAGGTGTCCCAGGTTTTTACAATGGCAGAATGTTTCACCCACCGCAGGATTATATTCTTATATATGTTTTTAGGAAACTTGGCCCTGTTAATTATATTGTAAGTGCTCTGGCATTCAACGACATGCTTGACATGGAATTTCTCTCAAGGTGACAGGGTTTTAGTTCATTTCTTTTTGACTAATCATTGTTGTCTGTTTCATTAATTACATTAAAATGTATACCTGTCCACTTCTATATATCCTTTACACTATTACCCTGTTAGTGTATGCATGATATTTGTCACAAATACCACTGAAGGTGGCCCCCTTCCTGTTCGGGTAGCGCTCGGCAGTCGTCATCGCCAGTCTACTAGCTGCCACCGATCCCTTTTTCCTTTTTGTTTGTTTTTGTCTAATTGTTTTCACCTGTTCCTTGTTGGGGTTTTGGGATGGGAGTTATTTAAGTTTGTTTAGCCCGCTGGTGTTTGTGCGGGCTTGTGGTTATTTTACTTTAGTGGTGTTTGTGTAATATTGGGTTTTCGCTGTCCAGTATCTTGGTAACAGTGGGTTTGGGTTTTCGCTGTCCGGTATCTTAGTAACAGTGGGTTTGGGTTTTCGCTGTCCGGTATCTTGATAACAGTGGGATTGGGTTTTCGCTGTCCGGTATCTTGGTAACAGTGGGATTGGGTTTTCGCTGTCCGGTATTTTGGTAACAGTGGGATTGGGTTTTCGCTGTCCGGTATCTTGGTAACAGTGGGATTGGGTTTTTGCTGTCCGGTATCTTGGTAACAGTGGGATTGGGTTTTCGCTGTCCGGTATCTTGGTAACAGTGGGATTGGGTTTTCGCTGTCCGGTATCTTGGTAACAGTGGGATTGGGTTTTCGCTGTCCGGTATCTTGGTAACAGTGGGATTTGGTTTTCGCTGTCCGGTATCTTGGTAACAGTGGGATTGGGTTTTCGCTGTCTGGTATCTTGGTAACAGTGGGATTGGGTTTTTGCTGTCCAGTATCTTGGTAACAGTGGGATTGGGTTTTCGCTGTCCGGTATCTTGGTAAAAGTGGGATTGGGTTTTCGCTGTCCGGTATCTTGGTAGCAGTGGGATTGGGTTTTCGCTGTCCGGTATCTTGGTAACAGTGGGATTGGGTTTTCGCTGTCCGGTATCTTGGTAACAGTGGGATTGGGTTTTCGCTGTCCGGTATCTTGGTAACAGTGGGTTTGGGTTTTCGCTGTCCGGTATCTTGGTAACAGTGGGATTGGGTTTTTGCTGTCCGGTATCTTGGTAACAGTGGGATTGGGTTTTCGCTGTCTGGTATCTTGGTAACAGTGGGATTGGGTTTTCGCTGTCCGGTATCTTGGTAAAAGTGGGATTGGGTTTTCGCTGTCCGGTATCTTGGTAACAGTGGGATTGGGTTTTTGCTGTCCGGTATCTTGGTAACAGTGGGATTGGGTTTTCGCTGTCCGGTATCTTGGTAACAGTGGGATTGGGTTTTCGCTGTCTGGTATCTTGGTAACAGTGGGTTTGGGTTTTGTTGCGCCTGTGTTTTGGGCTTCACCCATGTTTGTCCCTGTTACTGTGCTTGAGGACATTAAAGTGTTTTTTTCCCGTCTTCCTTCTGCTCTCTGCGTCTGACTCCACACCCATCACTATCCCGTCTACCTTCTGCTCTCTGTGTCTGACTCCACACCCATCACTGTCCCGTCTACCTTCTGCTCTCTGCGTCTGACTCCACACCCATCACTATCCCGTCTACCTTCTGCTCTCTGCATCTGACTCCACACCCATCACTATCCCGTCTTCCTTCTGCTCTCTGCGTCTGACTCCACACCCATCACTATCCCGTCTTCCTTCTGCTCTCTGCGTCTGACTCCACACCCATCACTATCCCGACGTTACAATATTTCACATTTTACAATCCTTGTGTCATCCTTGAGCATTTCTAATACTGTGGTTTCCCATTTGAAAGGCCGGTTTAGTTGTCTTTGTAATTCTGATGAGTTTTTTCTGTTTTCTTTTAGTGTTTGCAGATACCTCTGGGCCACAGCAAATCTCCCAACGGCCTCGGCTGTGACAATATTTTGGTTGAAAATAAGTCATAGGAGAAATCCGTTTGATTCTGGGGTACAACTCAGAATCTTGCATTGCCTTGGGTGAGAACACAGAGGAGGAAGATAGAGGTACAGTACAATGTAGGCACTGAACATGAACTAATCAGTGCTTAGGGGATATATTTGTCCCTCTTCGACTTTCAAGAAGGGAGACTGTTTAGAAGTTGTTTCTCATCCACAACATATCTTCCCTGCAGCACTTCTTCTTCAGACTTCCAATAATAGTGACTGGTTCAAATGCCAAATTGTGCATTGCTCTGACATATTGCCCACACCATGTGGTATCATCAGAGGATAATGTGTGTGCGTGTGTGTGTGCATGTGAATATGTGTCTGTGTATATTAGGATGGCTGATGGCAGTCTACCAGATAGTCACGAACCTAGAGGACTACATTTACCATTTCAAAGATGCCTGTTTTTCGGAAGTTTACACACACACTCTCACACAAGCACACTCCCACACGCTGCTTCCTCAGCTTGTCAATGTGCAACGTGGGTTGCGGAGGCTTTGCACGAACAGATGGGAGGAACAAACCGGCGGAAAATAAAGTTAAACTAGAACAAAATGACTATGCGAGTGGCGTGGCCGCCCTTTGTTTGCCAGGAAGGTGATCCTCAGCATCTGGGGATGATGGAACGCATGATTAAAATGACCAGAGGGAATGATTAATATCTCCTTAAAGCACACACTTCCAGCTTATCAATCATCTCATTACTCTAGAAATGTTAATTGTGTGAGGGGAGGGGCCCCTGAACCATGAAAAAGTAGCCCACCCCTCGACATGTTTACTTACACAACAGAACAGACCCAATAACTCTACATGTGCATATCCCACCACTCCTATCACATGCAATATCTTAAAGCATGATCATTGTACAGTATATAGAACATTATTTGCAGTTACTTCAAGGGGAGACATGTTTACATATTCCATGTTGTCATTATAACAACGTATTGCATTGTTAATGTTTCTACTTTCATTAACGAGTTTATTCTATCAGAGTACCTTGTAGAAGGAAACAGGATTACACCAAAGGTGAAAACCTACAATGATCAGCTATAGTAAATTGCTGCACAGCAGTGTAATAAAATGTAAGCGCTATGACAATTAACCCTAATATATTTAAATATTTAAATAAATAATGCAGTGTTTGCCATGTATGTGTAGGCTGTGTGTGTGTATGAAGATTATTTAAACAGTTAGCCATGGTGAGTGTGTTTGTGGCGAGAAGAGTGGAGGTAGGGGTCCCTGTGCCTACGGTGGCCTGGCTTGCCCTTGCCTCGCCTCCCTCCCCCTGGCTGCCGGTGTGTCCTACTCTCTGCCCTCTCTGCTCCGCTGCGCTCGCCCCCTCCCCCCTTCCCACCTCTCCCTGCGTGCCTGCGCTGCCTGAGCCAGCTGCTCCTACTTCATCTTCAGCAGCGTCACCAGGCGGGGTATTAATCATGTTTTTCGAGGGGGACACTCCGCTATTTATCTCCCTGACACTTCCAGCATTCAGAGGCCCGTTGCTGGGCACAGCCCATTGAGTAGTAAGATTACACATTACCTCGCTCCATTGCCTCTCCCTGCCCTCTCCATTGACTGGCTGTTCAACAGTGGCATCGTGCTTGCACGATCGGACATAATTTATGCCTTACATGTATAAAAAATACTATCCTGTTTTTTTTCTTCCTTCCTATCCCTTTTAACTTGAGCTTAAGTGTAGCATGTGCATTTGTAATGGTAATCATATGTCTGTGCTCCTTTATACGTACAGTACGAGGCATACGTACGTACTTCTTTTGTATTTGCTTCACATGGAGAGTACATTGAGTAATAGTTCAAAGATATTTGAACCTTGACAAGTTAAGATGCTCTATGTCAATATAGTAGTGATGGATTCAATTTCCTCATGGTTTGGAATAGGGCTTAGAAGTATTGTAGCGATTTGAAATAGCTTATAGCCTACTAATGTCCTTTCTTGGTTAAAAGCTGTCTTAGGGCTCCTGATTGGCACAATGGTCTAAGGCACTGCATCTCAGTGCAAGAGGTGTCACTGCATTTCCTGGTTCAAATCCAGGCTGCATCACATCTTAGTGTGATTGGGTGGTGCTGGGGTAGGCTGTCATTGTAAATAAGAATGTGTTCTTAACTGACTTGCCTAGTTAAATAAAAAGACATCCAACTACAGAATGACATGTTGGAACCATAAATCCAATATTATTGTAGTGATCACAGTGTGGTAGCTCAACAGCTTTGAAAAGTGTATTATTTGCTACATTGATGAGAGTGGTGAAATGCTATTGCTTAGCTACATGTTTGTTCCACCTCAAAAAGCACAAGAAAGAGGATTTGGACACCCACCATATCAGACTGTTCTGAAATCGTTTCTGTTGTTAGAAACATATTTCTGTAACATTTTGTCCATTTTCACTTATAGGATTCATATAATTATAGTAACATCCTATACCTAACATCTTATTTGGACCCAACTTTTTTTCTAACAATGAGTAAGACATGGGGAATCCAAATAAGTGGTTAAAAGCTGTCCACAACCTCCCACATCCCGCGCCAATCCCACCTCAACAACGAGTATTCAGTATCAGTTCTCTATGTTTGACAAGTAGTATGAGCTCAGAGAAATTAGTCATTGGGTTCATGTCCCATCCTACACTCTTACCACTAGATGGTGCTGTTCCTGCTATTAGGTGATTCTTTTTTAAAGAATCCCCCAATTGTTAAAGAGAGAGTTCATGCAAATTACAGAATGGCATGTTGGTTGTCTTACCCTGTAAGCAGTCTATTAACCAGGTATGACAGCAAACCATGCTTTGGTTTTGTTTACCTGGCCACTGCACTAGTGTATTTTATACTAGTACAATTGCTCAGAGAAAGAGATTTTGTTTACATATTCTTTATCAAAATTATTGACGCCCCTGTTTCCAATACCTTTGAGCCGTTAAAAAAATATATGTTTTATGAGTTGGAGAACACATTGGGAGGGATCTTATACCTTTCCTTCATAAAGAATCCTTAAAGATCCTTGATATTCTTCTTCTGCGCTTATGGACTGCCCTCTTCAATTCAAACCACTGATTTTCAAATAGTTTCAAGTCTGGAGACTGAGATGGCCATTGCAAAATGTTGATTTTGAGGCCAATTAACAATTTCTTTGTGGATTTTGATGTGTGCTTGAGGTTATTGTCTTGCTGGAAGATCCAAGTTTCAGCTTCCTGGCAAAGGCAACCAGGTTTTTGGCTAAAACATCCTGGTACTGGGTAAAGTTCATAATGCCGTTCTCTCTCTCCATCTCTCAATTTCTAACAAAGTATTTCTGCTCATGTGCCAGTATCTTCAAGTTCAGAATCGTGTCTGGAGATATCACATTGGCCTCATTCTTCCCAGCAAGACTCAGTAAACTAAGGAGGGAGTTCAAAAATAACATACTGTACAGTGTGAATAAGACATCAATAGTCTGATGAGCTGTTTATTTTAGGGATCGGGATATCAGAGACAAGACTCACTTTCCACTCACCAATACCACCTGATAATGTGGAATTTCTGTCATTATGTATTGGTAATTTGCGCTTCAGGTATCTTGTAAATCTTGGCGGAGAGACTGAGGGGTGATAGGTGGCTATTAACAAGATAAAACAGCCCCTGGGCAGTCAGTGTAGGGCCGAAGGAGACCTGTGTTTTCTTCTCCCCCCGGCCCCCTTCTTACCTCTCATATTTCCTTTATATACTGTAGTTATAAACCAAGCTCAGACTTTAGAGATGAGTAGAGGGGGCGGAAAACTTAGATAGAGAAAATAAATGCTTGCCATCCCATCAGTATGTGGGCATGCTGTATCACTACTTAATTGTAGCTAACTGTTTTGGGTTTCTATTTTGTCCTGGGGACTCCAATGGGCCTCAGGAGAAGTGATTACAGTCAAAGAGAAAATCCAATCCATGCTTTTTTCCCTCTTTTTCTCAACACTCCCCGGGGACTTGTTGCAAGCACATATGGTTCAGATTCCAGGTGTGAAATAGGCTTAAACACCAGTTATTTTATGGTGTAAACACTGGAGAAATATTTTCAGACTTGTAACTACTTAGCATAGATTAGCCTTGCCTATACATTTCTCCTACATTAACTGCACACAACGGTTTTACAACACACCTTAATGTCATAGTTTTAAAACCGAGGACTCCCAGTCCCGCTGCTTAGGTCAGTTGTTTTATGAGAGTCCAACCACAGCCCTCCCCTCTTCCACTCCCCCTCTCCCTCCTCCCCAGGCCCCTGCTGCCAGTGGTCCAGGCTTGCTGGGTTAATATGAAACAGGAAATGGCAGCATCAAGGCTGAGGGGTGTAATGTCTGCTTACACTGCCTGTAATTGGTTGACTTCAGAACCATGAGGAGTGGGTGTAAGTGATGGTGGGGGCTATGGGGCAGGGGGCTAGCACCACTTCATAAAGCCACCATAAGACAGCTATAGCCTAAGACCTAACACAGCTAAGTAAGAAAATATAGTAACCTAATTTGTCTCATATTCTATGTATCTTATATTTTTTGTTTGTTTTTCTATGTTTTTCTGTTGTGACCTAGAGTCAAATATTGTGCAAATTATTATCATCTCCCCGCAATATTATCAGTAAGATTTACCCACACCTGTCAAAGTATTTATTCTCATTTTAGTGTGTGTATGTTTGGGTTGTCTGTCACTTGGTATTTGGTTGTAACTGTCATCTCTGAACATAAGTTAACCATCAGTCACAATGTCATTTCTCATAACACTGTTGGCTTCTGTGTAGATGGTGGCTCTTACATGAAAGGCCTGGACTCCTCTCAAAAACCTGGGAAATGGAGCTCGGAATATAGGACTGATAACAAGACTTTGGCTTCAAACAAGTAAAACATCAAATACTTCAGCAGTGTGTGTGTGCGTGCGGTGAGTGTGTGCAAGCGCATGTGTGCGTGACTGCACGTATGTTCACCCACAGACATTTGTGTTTGTGTGTCTTTACAGCCAAACCCACCCATCTTGAGCTCTAATGACACAGGCTGTTGTGGTTGAGGCCATGGGATTTGGACATACATTCACCTTACTTTTGATGAACAGCAATTGAGACCAGAAGAAAGGGGACAACATTTGGACCAGGGATTCACCAAAGGGAACAAGATGAAAAGGGAAGGCCTAGATGGGGGTAGTGAAAATACTGTCATGACCAACAGAGTGGCCCATTCATCTGCTGTAATTCCGGGCATTAGTGCCTTGTATAGGATCAGCATTGTCAAGGCTACAAACAAGACTTGTTATAGACTTCAGTAGTTCTTTAGATGTGTTCCACTGCATTCTTTCATGTAGTACATTTCACAGTACAATCCTAGTAGCTTTCATTGTTGTGGTATGATAGTAATAGCAATATTACTATCAAAAGGATCATCATAGGATGTACTGTAATGTTTCAGCAGTAATACAGAATATTGTCCATGAATCTGTTTTTTCTGTAGATATTGTATATTCAACAAAATAACGTAAATATTTATAAACATAATAATTTGCCTTCCTGAAGTTAGTTAACCCGGTCATTTGTCTGTGATTAAGCTGGGGAATTTGTGTCTCTACCCCAATGCTCTGACCTTAAGAGTAATAGTTCCAATAATAAAGTCTTGCCATGATGAATCACCTCTATCTGGCGCCGAGTCCTGGAGGACTGGTGATATTCTATCTCCAAATTTCCTATTGATTCTGATCATACTCTGTAAAGTTGTGGCATGACCTCTCTTTAGAATTCTCTACTCCATGCTGTCTCTGTGCATTTGAGCCTCTGCTCAGTGGGAAGACTCATTAATGCTTTTGCAAGTGGCTTTATTGCAATGTCTCATTTTTGGACTCTATGATTGATTGTTGACATAGAAATAGATTGGAATAGCTCTCTCCCGTGATTGTTTTGTTAATCAACTACAGACTATCCATTACTAAAGGCATTTTTTGTTTTCCCAGAATGCTTGATCCCTGTCTATATCAAGTCTATTTTATTTCCGGTCCACATTTAAAAACACAGCCAACGACTCCGGAAAGTCATATTTACCTTTGGATTTACCTTTATGTATTAAAGTTAGCGTTTGTTTTTCAAGAAGTAGTTAATATTGTTTCTGTCTCAAGTAAGTTTAAGAAGCTATTAGAAGTAGATGGAATATACACTGTATGCACAACATATAGAAAGTTACTGTCAAATTATTCTTAATAGTTTTCTACGCTTTGCTTTCAATGTTTAATTATTCTTTACTTTGCTTTTATGTTTTCTTTGTATACAAGGCACTAATGCCCTGTGTGTGTATAACATTTTTCTTAAATATTTTTCATATTTCTTAAATCATATTTTATTCAGCAATTTATTGAATTATTAAAAGCAAGTACATCTGCTTATTTAATCAGTGTATTTGAGGTGTGTGTTTAAGGGTTTGTTCATTAAGGGTTCTGTAATGAAATAACTCCTTCCATTTCATGTGTATTTTTAAAATTGTATTTAGTTAGTGGCCATTTGTCTTAATTTGATTAAAAATTGATGGAAAATATGCATCCTTCTTTCGGGTGTTTTTAGACGATTATATCCAAGTATGGATCAAATAGAGAAAAACACATTGAATGTATGATGGCCAAGTCCTCTTAGTTCTTCATAATTAACTCCTGCTGTCTTCCTTCTATTGGATTATACAAGACCCCCTCGTAGCACTATTAATATCTTTCATCAGTGTTGTACTAAACAGGACATGTGTCCTCAGCATGCATTAGAATGGATATGTTCATTTGAACTTCACAGTTGAGATTGAAATTCCAATCCAGCAAAGGGAGAAAAATCATTGATCGCGTATTGCCGTCCCAAAAGGGTCCACCGTTGAGGTAAAATTAGGAAGCCCTTAAACTCTGCAATTGGCAATAATGAGCTATCATTACTCAAATTACAACAAGCACTGATTGGGTTTATAGTAATGAAGAAAACAACATGATCAATCATCATCAAGGGCCCTGGCCGTTATGCGTGAGCCCAGGCCGTGTGCAGTGTGGAACCCAGTGTGGCTGCTGGAGCAGGGCTCCATCTATAGGGGCCAGGCTGGAGCAAGTCAGTGGGTTACACATCCATCCTCCATGATCTAACTCTCTGACTGTATGGGACACAACAACTTTGCTGTGTCCCAGACAGTCCTGGCATTCACTGTTCTCACCCGTACAATACAGTAATTAGTGTATTATTCGCTAACTGTATTTGATAGATTAGGGTATGGAGGATTTAGTCAGGATTCATTTGGGTCTGTGCTCATCAGTAAATCCTAATCCATGGAATTTGCAATGTGTTTATGTTCATAATGTATCAACACCTTTTGGAGAAAAGCTCTTGATATTGCCTTTATTATTGCCGGAGTTTAAAATTAATTTTAAAGAATAAAAAACGATGAAATGAATATCTACTTTTTTATAATCCCACTTTTATAGAATAGAGCAGAAGAGAGCACTTGCACCACCTATTATCATTCTAATACCCTGCTGCATTTACTCGCTGACGAAAGAGTTTTCTAAAGGAAGTAGTCTTGAGGAAAGGGAAGTCATTTACACCTATGGTTCATCATAGATGCTCTATGAATATAAGAGACCCACATAGTACAGCAAATCTAAGGAATATATGCAGATGGCCAGATGTAATCCCTGTGGTGATTAGGAAATATTAAGTGATGAATTATGTGACGGATGACGAGAGAAAGTAAGTGTAGGTGTGTGTGTAAATGTTTTACTATACTTGTGAATGCCAGAAGTCCTCACAAGAATAGTAAACCAACTAAAATTCAGAGAAGTGAGGACATTTTGACTGTCGTCACTTGTAAAAAGGCTATTTTAGGCACAGGGGTTAGGTTTAGGGTTCAAATAAGGGTTAGGGGTTAGGGTTAAGGTTAAGGTAAGGGCTAGGTTTATGGTTAGGGGAAATAGGATTTTGAATGGGAATCAATGTTGGTCCCCAAAAAGTCCACACAAGTATAGAAAGACTTGTGTGCTTGAGAGCTCACCTCAATGTCGTATAATATGCCTTGCCATTTCATGTTGCTGTTTTCTTGTTGACTGCATTGTGAGACGAAGCCTACTTATCCTCATCTATTTCTCCCCATTCAGCTCCTCCAATGTGGTGAAGCAATCGGTAGACCTACACCAGCAAAGTCATATTGCTGATCCAATCCCTGCACATATTCACTGTGCATAAAAGCTCCTAAAGTTGTCTACCATCAATAATGAGGTCTCATTTACACAAATTACTCTGAACGCTGATTAGGTATTATCTAACGGCAAGGGCCACCTCGATCAATCATCATCAGCCCATGGAGCGTCAATGGACATCGAAAGGTTAACCCAGATCTAGGAGGCCCCTGGCAGTGTCAGCAGAATCAGTGAGGGAGGGCCTCTATGCTGTCGATAGAGCAGCCAGACAATTAGGTAATGATTCAAATAGCAGCACCTAGGAGTCAATAAGAAAATGAGCCATCCCGGCATAATTTGAGAATGATTTGTTTACCAATCTATACAGCCGTAGAAGAAAGTCACTGAAGTGCAATGTATTAAATGCAGGTTCTTAGGCTCGGCCATTACCAAATTCCTGAAGTGCTCTCCTGCATGTGTTCAGAAGTGTATAGAGAGCAGGTAGGCTCAGTCTGGGCCTATGGATACAGGCTAATGCATGATCTACCACCATTTTGGTTTTCAAGGGTGGTGTTCTTACGGTCTACAATGACACGGTAGTGGTTTGAATAGCTTCATCGTAAGGTCCGACCACAGGGGTTGTAAATGGTACTGATTTGTCATTATAAAACTAACGAATGCACCATAGAATTGAAATGGCTTTGAAGCATTCTCTAGGAGGGTTCATATTATATCCCAATGTTTTGGGTGTCTATTCTACACGTTGAAAACAGGTTTCTTCTATTCCACATACTACCATTATATTGGCTCGCATCTTACATCATTGTCTTGTATCTTTTCCAGTTTCAGCCATTTGTGTTTGTGTATTGAGAAAGTTTGTGTAAGTTCAAGTGTACTGAGTGTCTGTGTGCTGTGTGTCATCTGTGTGGGCGGAGTGTTTATGTAGTCATATATCAGAGACACATAGACATGGGTCAGAGATGTTCAGAGCCTCTGTTGTTCCAAAAAACAGCTGGTAGTTTGCTATGAAACATCAGTGATAATGTCAAGTTGTGGCAGGATACAATATACAGGTTGTGGACTGATAATAAAGATGGATGGATAATGGTGAGATGCGAACTGTTTTTAGAGTGTGTGGAAGTTGAAGGAGAGAGAAGAACAAGAGGCCTATGCACCAGTAGAACAGAGATGTTGGTCTGATAGACTGCATGCAGAAGCTGTTTGCTGGTTGCCGACTCAGGGTTTGAATATATTATCTTGGAAAAGCAAGAAATAGGCGTACACCCTTGTAGGCGTACACACGCGTGAGTATTTCAGTGCAAAAGAGATGAGATGAGTTATTCAAACCAAAGATCTGTACAATTCCTGACATTTGCCCAAGCAATCCCGAGTATTGCATGCAAATAAAGATAGACTATATCCTAGCAATGGACCAGTCTTTTACATTAACTTACATTTTCTCTCTACTTTCAAAGAATGCCAGGTTTGTGTTAGTTTTCTATTGATGTTATTCTTTGTATTCATCATATCTCATCACAGTCATGAGTTGTACATTCAGGGAATGGCCTCATCACTGGTTAAGCCAACTCAAGGTTGATTTGAATAAGGAAATGAAATCACATCTCTTTCCTTCCTTGGCCTTCCATTGTGTGTCTATCACTTACTAGGGACAGAATAGGAACATGTCCCCTAATTTAGAAAATTATTTGCACTGAGTTGCTGAGAACAGATAGCAAATAAGAGCCAATCGTGAAGAGAATGAGAGTGCAGTCTCCTAGAACACCCTTGCATAAAATGCACTTTCCCTCTCTACAAAAATTTATATTTACATGTAATAGGTTATGCAACCTTGGATGGTTCTGTTAAACTGTGATTTATTTTGTTTGTGTGTTTGTTTCCCTCTTCGCCACAACAAAATGGTGATAACAATTTGTTTTACATTTCCATGTACATTTTGTTTGTGAAGGACACATGTCTAGCCCTGATATCACCTGGTATTGTTTAACAAGTCTTCCCAAAGGCTCATGTACCACTAAACCACAACCCTAAATCTCGCCTCACAACCCTGCAACAACTACATTACATCTAGTTCAAGTCAAACATTTGCTCTTAGGAAAGCCTGTTACCCGTATCAGCTGGTGGTCCCTGGTATACATCTACCCCATAAGTCAGGAGTGTGGAACATGCTGTGTGTATCCCCTAATACAAATTAACTCCTTTAGCTAGGTCCGGCAAATTGATAATAGCTTATAGCAGTGAACAAACAGAGCAGGGTTCTTATCTAATGGATAGCAGTAAGGCATGGCAGTGTTATGATGAAGCTCACAAGGCCCATTGCCTCTGTATCGAGGGTGCGGTCTCACGATTGGGATTAACACATGTCCCCCACAGCCAAGTTGCATGCAGCTCCCTGTCTCTGGAGCTGCAGGGTTACAAGTGTTATTACTCTCACCTTTTAGAAAGGCTTTAGACAGAGAGATTATTAAATTAACCACAGGCCACTGCTTTTGTATCCATAAGTACGTAAGCCACTCTTGGGGCCATGCTCTCTGTATCTTATGATGCGAAATCTAAAGCCTGTGTTGCACAGAGAAGCCAGTAGGTTTGCACCTGTAGTTGCCTTTTTGTTGAATGCCACCCTGCTCTTTAGATCCAATGTAACTCTCTCCCCCCTGAAATGACACAGACTTAATAGTACACAATAGGTAGAATAGTATATTATAGATACAGTTGAATTCGGAAGTTTACATACACCTAAGCCAAATACATTTAAACTCTTTTTTTCTTCTTTTTTTTAAATCTTTTTTTTTTTTTTTTTACAATTCCTGACATTTAATCCTAGTAAAAATGACATGTCTTAGGTCAGTTAGGATCAGCGCTTTATTTTACAAATGTGAAATGTCAGAATAATATTTGAGAGAATTATTTATTTCAGATTTTATTTCTTTCATCACATTCCCAGTGGGTCAGAAGTTGACATACACTCAATTAGTATTTGGTAGCATTGCCTTTAAATTACTTAACTTGGGTCAAACGTTTCAGGTAGCCTTCCACAAGCTTCCCACAATAAGTTGGGGTAATTTTGGCCCATTCCTCCTGACAGAGCTGGTGTAACCGAGTCAGGTTTGTAGGCCTCCTTGCTCTCACACGCTTTTTCAGTTCTGCACACACATTTTCTATAGGATTGAAGTTTGGGCTTTGTGACGGCCACTCCAATACCTTGACTTTGTTATCCTTAAGCCATTTTGCCACAACTTTGGAAGTATGCTTGGGGTCATTGTCCATTTGCAACCAAGCTTTAACTTCCTAACTAATGTCTTGAGATGTTGCTTCAACATATCCACGTAATTTTCCTCCCTCATGATGCCATCTATTTTTTGAAGTGCACCAGTCCCTCCTGCAGCAAAGCACCCCCACAACATGATGCTGCCACCCCTGTGCTTCACGGTTGGGATGGTGTTCTTTGGCTTGCAAGCCTCCCCCTTTTTCCTCCAAACATAACGAGTGTCATTATGGCCAAACAGTTCTATTTCTGTTTCATCAGACCAGAGGACATTTCTCCAAAAAGTACGATCTTTGTCCCCATGTGCAGCTGCAAACCATAGTCTGGCTTTTTTATGGCTGTTTTGGAGCAGTGGCTTCTTCCTTGCTGAGCGGCCTATCAAGTTATGTCGATATAGGACTTGTTTTACTGTGGATATAGATATTTTCATACCTGTTTCCTCCAGCATCTTCACAAGGTCCTTTGCTGTTGTTCTGGGATTGATTTGCACTTTTGGCACCAAAGTACATTCATTTCTAGGAGACAGAACGTGTCACTTACTTGGGAAAGACTTCCATGAGACAGAAGGCGTCTCCTTCCTGAGCGGTATGATGGCTGCGTGGTCCCCTGGTGTTTATACTTACGTACTATTGTTTGTACAGATGAACATGGTACCTTCAGTGGTGGACCAGACTTGTGGAGGTCTACAATTTATTTTCTGAGGTCTTGGCTGATTTCTTTTGATTTTCCCATTATGTCAAGCAAAAAGCCACTGAGTTGGAAGGTAGGCCTTGAAATACATCCACAGGTACACCTCTGATTGACTCAAATATGTCAATTAGCCTATCAGAAGCTTCTAAAGCCATGACATAATTTTCTGGAATTTCCCAAGCTGTTGGAAGGCACAGTCAACTTAGTGTTTGTAAACGTCTGACTCACTGGAATTGTGATACAGTGAATAATAAGTGAAATAATCTGTCTGTAAACAATTGTTGAAAAAATTACTTGTGCCGTGCACAAAGTAGATGTCCTAACCGACTTGCCAAAACTATAGTTTATAGTGGAGTGGTTGAAAAATGAGTTATAATGACTCCAACCTAAGTGTATGTAAATTTCCGACTTCAACTGTAGGCAAACCATGAACCTCCTGCTGTCAGGAGAGTTTGTTTTATCTAGCTGAGATGGCTATACTTTAACATGAGAGAATGATTGGCAACATCCACTCACAGAAAACTGTACAGTTTGTCACAAGCAAGCATCCCTCTTTTGTTCCAGTACTTCAGCTGTGCTTTTCACATAGTGAATTCGCTAAATCATTGTCAATAAATAAATCTGATCATTTTCAGAGAAGACAGCTGTTTGTGTGTGACAGCTTTGTTGTCTTGACTCGCTGCATCCTGTCATTTTCACAGAGGGAGAAATTAGTTTTATACACCCTGACTGCCTGCCATACAGGGAGTGGAGACATTTGCACATGAATCAATTGTTAACATCACTGTACTCAGACAACTCTGTGACAGCTCAAATACATTGAGAGATGTTGTTGTGCACTTTTTTCTTTGTATAGTAGAATCCAAAGTTTACGCAGGTATTTTTTTCTGGTCCTGATTCAGAGATGGAATATCAAGGTTATTGCATCACTATGAAAACACAAGTGCAGAAAGCTTCAGAATTATGGGCGTGACGAGAACAGGAAACTAGATTAAAAAAATATATTTTTTCAAAATATCCCCTCTTTCAACAACTACTTTGAAGTGAGTCACTCAGATTTTGATTAAGGCTCTTGTTACTCAAGATAACTGCTTGACATTTGCTAAATCAGTCAGTGTCAGTCTTAGGTACTACATTTTCCATCAACTTGAAAGCTCTCTCCAACTTTGGCATTTTGTAATGTTCCGTTACTCAAGCAGGATTTGCTATTGTATCAATGAACAAAATATACACTTGGTACTATAGAAAACATAAAGTATGTTTTTATTCCAGAAATAACATACAGTGCTTTCCATCCCTACAATCTGTTTGAAAATTATGATGGCATTGTAGGGGAAAAACAAGATTTTCATTGTGGTGAAATGTTAATCTTCCTCCTTTACCCCATTTGTAGCAGTCTTGATGTTGGCTACAAGTAGCAGTCTTGATTTAGGCTACAAGTAGCAGTATTGGTGTAGGCTTCAAGTATACGTCTTGATGTTGGCTACAAGTAGCAGTCTTGATGTAGGCTACAAGTAGCAGTCTTGGTGTAGGCTACAAGTATACGTCTTGATGTAGGCTACAAGTATAAGTCTTAGTGTAGGCTACAAGTATAGGTATTAGTGTAGGCTACAAGTATAAGTCTTGATGTAGGCTACAAGTAGCAGTCTTGGTGTAGGCTACAAGTATAAGTCTTGGTGTAGGCAACAAGTATACGTCTTAGTGTAGACTACAAGTATAAGTCTTGGTGTAGGCTACAAGTAGCAGTCTTAGTGTAGGATATAATTATAAGTCTTGGTGTAGGCTACAAGTAGAAGTCTTAGTGTAGGATATAAGTAGCAGTCTTAGTGTAGGCTACAAGTAGAAGTCTTGGTGTAGGCTACGAGTAGCAGTCTTAATGTAGGCTACAGCTCCTAAAAGCTTGTCTAAATGCCAACATTAACAACCCAGAATGATTTTCAGCCTAGTTAAGTACAGACTCAGGCTGCTCCTAGACATTTGAAAGCCATTGGCCTCCAAGTCACAACCCATGGGTTAATAAGTATTAGGAAAATGAAGATGTGCTGACCTGCTGTCGACACAACAAGACACTTACACAACCAGGCAGGCAGTGGCACATTGATCCTCCGTGGTGAGAGGAACCCTCTCCAGTTACAGTTCATCCTGCTGAACATCTCGTAAACTTTGGGCCAGTGTCAGTGCTCTCCGAGTGCTCCCAGTGAAAAGATAATCACAGCGATCAGTGTTATTTTAAAGCTTGACCAGCCACAATAATCTGTTCACATCAACAATCGTGCACTCACTTGTGCCTAATGGCTTTTAAATTCACTGGCCCCCTCCAACTCACAGCCCGCCAGCTCCGAGGCTGATCAATTAAAACGACTTTAACATTTATAGGACCATCAATAAGCAGTCCCCTTTGGCTCAACAGTTCTTGCCTACGACATAGTACAGGCTGGCTTTGGTTTGCATGTGAGGAGTCAGTTGTTTTCAGTCGATCGGCTTCAATGTCATAAACAAGGCAAATTCACTGCCAGGGATCGATTAGATGGGAGCTAAATGTTGATTTACTTTCAGTCTTTATGTCTCCAAAAAGGGCTGTCCACTCCTCAGTCTGTTCTCACCTGTACAGCAGGCTATGCAAGCTCATTGAAATTGCTGTAGATTGTTTATGGAATTCCTATCATATTTTTGGAGTATACAGTGTGTAGTTCTTTACGTAATGGCTTGTCTGTTCTGGCTTAAGTTTCCATGTGATGTTTTCTCTGATTAAACTATCTTATTGTACTGCGCTACAGATCGTTA
Source organism: Oncorhynchus keta (assembly GCF_023373465.1). NCBI lineage: Eukaryota > Metazoa > Chordata > Actinopteri > Salmoniformes > Salmonidae > Oncorhynchus > Oncorhynchus keta. The sequence goes on along the minus strand of NC_068437.1, from coordinate 25,452,329 downwards.
AACAGACTGATGTGAATCCTTGAACAGGAATAGTTTTATTAGGGAGAAACCTACTCTACTGTACGAGGGAAGAGGGAGTTGTGTTCACCTCTTCACAGTGTGGTATGAGATGAGTTGGAAGTTGATGCTATAAATGGTCTGCTCCCTTAAGGGAGCCTCACTTGACATGTGTTACTAAATCTTACATAGCTGCCATCTGCCTCCGTGTTAACTGCTGGGAATGCTGACCTCTGCCGGCACTAAGGTCGTCCAAACCTGATCAAATCCTGAGTGGCACACTCACGATCCTCCAGGATGCTAAATGTGAGTTTTATACATTTTTCATGTTGCTATTTTGATACTACAATTCATTAGATCTGTGTACAACATTCTTGCTGAAGCGTGTAGCCTTCACCCGGATGTGTGTGTATGCGTGTGTCTATGCATGTTTTTGTACTTGTATGTTTGTAGTAGAGTTACACATACAGTAGTAGGCTACAGAAAAGGGCACACATGTTAGTGAACCCAAGGCCCGGGCCATTGTGGGTGCAAGCGAAGGTCATTCCAGCTGGACTCCCATTGTAAACTGAGGGCGTTGCTTCTGGTCATTGACAGGATACCCATGACCTCCTGCAACCTTAACATGCTGCACACCACAATTAGCCAAGACAGAGTATAGCTGAGTACAAACACAGGTCTCCTCCATCCATCCTCCTCTGACCACTGTTGTTCACATGTAAACTCAACAAAAAAAGTTACGTCCCTTTTTCAAGACCCTGTCTTTCAAAGATAATTCCTAAAATTCCTAAAAATCCAAATAACTCCACAGATCTTCATTGTGAAGGGTTTAAACACTGTTTCCCATGCTTATTCAATGAACCATAAACAATTAATGAACATGCACTTGTGGAACAGTTGTTAATATACTAACAGCTTACAGGCGGTATCCAATTAAGGTCTTTCACAGTTATGAAAACGTAGGACACTAAAGAGGCCTTTCTACTGACTCTGAAAAACACCAAAAAGAAAGATGCCCAGGGTCCTTGCTCATCTGCGTGAACGTGCATTTGGCATGCTGCAAGGAAGGATGAGGACTGCAGATATGGCCAGGGCAATAAATTGCAATGTTCGTACTGTGAGACGCCTAAGACAGTGCTACAGGGAGACAGGGCGGACAGCTGATCGTCCTCGCAGTGACAGACCACGTGTAACAACATCTGCACAGGATCGGTACAGCCGAACATCACACCTGCGGGACAGGTGCAGGATGGCAACAACAACTGCCCGAGTTACACCAGGAACGCACAATCCCTCCATCAGTGCTCATACTGTCTGCAATAGGCTGAGAGAGGCTGGACTGAGGGCTTGTAGGCCTGTTGTAAGGCAGGTCCTCACTAGACATCACCGGCAACAACGTTGCCTATGGGCACAAAGCCACCATCGCTGGACCAGACAGGACTGACAAAAAGTGCTCTTCACTGACGAGTCGCAGTTTAGTCTCACCAGGGTTGATGGTCGGATTCATGTTTATCGTCGAAGGAATGAGCGTTACACCGAGGCCTGTACTCTGAAGCGGGATCAACTTGGAGGTGGTGTGTCACAGCATCATTGGACTGAGCTTGTTGTCATTGCAGGCAATCTCAACGCTGTGGGTTACAGGGAAGACATCCTCCTCCCTCATGTGGTACCCTTCCTGCAGGCTCATCCTGACATGACCCTTCAGCATGACAATGCCACCAGCCATACTGCTCGTTCTGTGCGTGACATTGTGCAAGACAGGAATGTCAGTGGATCGGAGGGTGAGGGCTAGGGCCATTCCACCTAGAGGTGAAATAAATAAATGTCCAGGAGCTTGCAGGTGCCTTGGTGGAAGAGTGGGGTAAAATCTCACAGCAAGAACTGGCAAATCTGGTGCAGCCCATGAGGAGATGCACTGACTGTTACTTCTGATTTTGACCTCCCCTTTGTTCAGGGACACATTATGTCAGTTGTTGAATCTTGTTATGTTTATACAAATATTTACACGTTAAGTTTGCTGAATACAAATGCAGTTGACAGTGAGAGGACTTTTCTTTTTTTGCTGAGTTTATTTGCTGTATATGTTCTACTCAGTAATGCAATGTACGTGGGTTAAGTTTGACATAGTGATCGGAAACAGCCTGTGTAATAGAAGCTGTGGAGATAGTTGGGGGTGGAAACACTTGCCCGGAGCGTGAGGTCATGGCTTTGACATACCAGGACCTCCGTCCTTAGAAGTGACTGACAGGAGGCAGCTTGCTGATGCCTTTCACGTGGGAATCCCAGCTTGCAGCAATTTTAAAACGAAACCGTCTGCAGGACTTTATGGGAACATTTCATTGTGAGGTTTTTGGGTCCCTGTCTGTTTCTCTTAAAGAAAAAAACCCATCCTAAGTTTGTTAGTTCAGATAACATTTTAGTCAGAAGAAAGAGCAGCTGTGTTTTCAGTCCACTCCTCAATGTCGTCCAACATACATTTACGACAAAAAATAACTCAAAGATAATTTGAATACCAATTCACTTTTTCAAGTATTTCTCCAGAGTTGGTGTTGAACTAGTATTGCTGTCGTAGAACAATGAACTTATGATGACATATAGTGGAAATAAGAAACCTCACAGAGCACCATCCTGTCAGCTGTACAGCAGCGGTAGCAACAGTGATTTTAAAAGAGTCTTTCTGCCATGTACTATTGTGCAATGTAAATTCTTTAAACAGCTGGCAAGCTAATAAAACATACTGTATATTAGCTATAGAGCCATTGATTCTCCATACCTCAAATACATATTGCTTAATGGACAGTGGGAGGCTGCAGCAGGCTTTACAGAATGTGCTGTATGTTCTTCACTCAGTCCTGGGTGGAAGTTTAGCGGGCTTATTATTACTCAAGGGGGGTTCTTCACTGTTTTCCTACCGTGTCCCATGGGTGTCTTTTCCAGCTGTAATGAGGCCTCCAGGACCACAGAGCTCTCTTTAAAACGGGGAGCAATGAGTCCATGTTGGCACAGACAACAGGGATTTGCACTCCTCAGTGGAACGGGAAGGTCACTGAGAGGAGTTTTATTTTGGGAATCTGTCTTGTTTCTGAACCGAACAGAACTTAAAGGGACACACTTCAAAGCCTCGGTGGCTGTGGTTGTCTATCAGAAATACAATGGCATGAAATAAAGATTTGACAGCTGTGGTGGCTACCCTCACCTTGATGTTAATATTGTGAGTATGGAATATCACATGGGGCAATTTTACTTGAGTATGTGCTAGTTCTTTGTAAAAGGGCATATATGTCTGACATTTTATAGACATTTTGAAGTTGAGTAATCAGAGCTTTGAGAAAATCTTTCAAACTTGTGTCACTTCAATCAAGCGCCACAGAATAGTTCATTCACATGTCAAAGACTATTATGTCTGTGTCCTGCTTCAGATTTTCAAGGTCAGCAGTGAGGTTAACTGTCAAAGAGGATAAATTGTAAGTTTGATTAAATGCATAGAATAAAATATACGTGACATGCATATAAAACAGGCTATGTTGAAGATACACTACATGACCAAAAGTTTGTGGACATCTGCTCGTTTGAAGACCCATTCCAAAATCATAGGCATTAATATAGAGTTAATGCTATAACAGCCTCCACTCTTCTGGGAATGCTTTACACTAGAACTTGGAACATTGCTGCGAGGACTTGCTTCCATTTAGCCACAAGAGCATTAGTGAGGCACTGCTTGGCTCACAGTCGGCGGTCCAATTCATCCCAAAGGTGTTCGATAGGGTTGAGGTCAGTGCTCTTTGCAGGCCAGTCAAGTTCTATCCACACCGATCTCGACAAACCATTTCTGTATGGACCTCGCTTTGTGCACGGGGGCATTGTCATGCTGAAACAGGAGAGGGCCTTCCCCAAACTATTACACAGAATCGTCTAGAATGTCATTGTATGCTGTGGCGTTAAGATTTCCCTTCACTGGAACTAGCCCAAACCATGAAAAACATCACCAGACCATTATTCCTCCTCCACCAAACTTTACAGTTGGCACTATGCATTCGGGAAGGTAGCGTTCTCTCTGCATCCACCAAACCCAGATTCATCCGTTGGACTGCCAGATGATGAAGCGTGATTCATCACTCCGGAGAACGCATTTCCACTGCTCCAGAGTCCAATGGCGGCGAACTCTACACCATTTTTGCCGATGCTTGGCATTGCACATGGTGATCTTAGGCTTGTGTGTGGCTGCTCGGCCATGGAAACCTATTTCATGAAGCTTCGGATGAACAGTTTTTGTGCTGTTGTTGCTTCCATTTCACAATAACAGGACTTCCAATTGAATGGGGCAGTTCTAGCAGGGCAGAAATTTGACGAACTGACTTGTTGGAAAGGTGGTATGCTATTATGGTGCCACGTTGAAAGTCACTGAGCTTTTCAGTAAGACCATTCTACTGTCAATGTTTGTCTATGGAGATTGCATGGCGGTGTACTTGATTTTATACACCTGTTCGCAACCGGTGTGGCTGAAATAGCCACTAATTTGAAGGGGTATCCGTATACTTTTGTATATATAGTGACCTCGCTCTCTCTTGTTCATACTGTATCACCAAGTCCCTTTAATGGACTTGGGAATTAGACATCAACATTTTAAAATTGTACGAAACTGAGAGAGGTCAGCCAATAACTTGCACGAAGGGTAGGAAAAACACTATACACTTTCAACAATTCATGCTGCGTTTAGCCTGAAATGGGTCCTTCACTTGCCCACCATTCACCCCAAACTAGAGGCGCTTCAGTGTAGCACCTGCTAACCCAGGGCTAGGTAAAGAGGACACAGCAGGCCTCATGTCATCCCTCTCCACCCTTAATAGCAGTCCCCAGCCCAGTGAGCCTGCCACTCTAACACATTCAGGGATAATTACCCCTGACAAGAGGGCAAGTCATCAGCACAGGCCTGATAAGCATTACAGCCAGATGACAGCGTACAGAAGTGTATTAGCAACAGTGTGACATATCACATTACCACTGTGAATATAATAAAGGAGATCATAAACACTAAGGCAGCTTTAAAGACGAGCCATCTCTTTCCTCTCCCAGCAGGCCATTACATCCCATTTACGAGAGCTGATAAGTTGATTCCAACTGTCACCTTGGAATATAGAAATTGACAAGATTAAGATACATTTGAACCATTATAATGCCAGATAAGCAATTAATTTATATCATGACTTGAGTAATGGTAAGAATCCTGTTGTCATAGGTGGTATAGTGATATTATTTAGTGAATTGCTTTGCTGGTATCACAAAATGAACATGGTGCTGCACAAAGTTCAGCATCAATCTCTTGTGAGGAGCAGAAGAATACAATCTACTTTTGGGAACATTGTCTCATGTTTAGCTGATAAACATGTACATAGTTCTACAGCAACATTGCCATATTTTTAAAGAACGGTTTAATGACATTTTGAAAATGTGTCAGAATGTATGTACATGTTGGACATTGGGCAACTAAAAAAAACATTTTCCTGAATTGTTTTAACACTTGCACTAAAGAAAGAGCCATGTGTAACTGGAGCCCTAAGATACTGGGACAGGTCTTGAACCTGATAACTTGTACATGTTTTATCACTGTTACATTATAAATGATTTCCGCAGACTGGGGCCTTGTGGGATCATATTCTGTCAGCTTCAGTTCCTGGTAACATCATTTAATGATATTAACACATTTGCAGCTCTAGTGTTTCAGCGTTATCTGGGAAATCTTAACCGCCTACATGGTAAATACTTGGTTATGATATTATCAGGAGCAGCCCATTGTTCCCAGGGTGTATCAGATGGCTATTAAATGTGTGGCAGCAGTGCTAGTAACTAAACTCATAAAGGCCTGTGACGCTGTCTAACAGCCTGCCTGCATTTCCTGTTGTAACTGAGAGAGGTCGGGTGGAAAAGCAAGAAAGAACAGCCGTTGTAATGGATGCAGAAGCAACGTTTTATGGTTTATTTTTCATGGCTCCATGGTGCTCTGTTAAACCTCTCATTAACCTCCTCTTTAACTTCCTCTGCCACATTTGATACAGTATTTTTGCTTAACTTCAATGGTGCCAGTGCTAATGAGACCAGCAGTAAACTGTGTGTCCGAAATGAACGCATTTTAGGGTTCACACTCTTATACAAGCCTTTTGTAATGTTCAATTAGCTTCAAACTATTTGTATAGATTCTCCTTCCAAATTGAGCGCTTTCATTAGGCTGTACATTTACCTTGCCATTTATTTTTTATTAATGCCATATGCCACATAATGTTCCAAGGGCAGCTGCCAATAAGTTAGGGTACACATGTAATCGGTGTATAACTCCTGTTCTATAAAGTGGCAACAGTATGTGGTTATTTTTAAACCTTGACATGGCCTCAATCATTTAGCTCACTTTTTTAGCCATTGGGTGTCCACATTCATCACCATACAGGATGCAGGATCTTAATTTGAGCCAGTTTTCTACAGCAGGAAAATAATCCTGCAGCAACAGGAAATGTTAATTATTATGTGGATTATAATTAATGGACATTTTTTGTAGGGGTTGATACATTTTTCGTAAGTGAAAAATTATTCTGAAATTTCTAAGTGAAAATCACAAATCCACCAAATCCTGCAACAGGGTGATCAAAATTAGATCATACAGCTGTAGGGTTTCTACATTCAGCCAATGACAGGCTCCTCAAACATACCAATGCCCTTATTAGAACCCCATCAGATTTGACTAATGGAAAGATATTTTACAGAGGAATAAGGCAATATGAATGAGGTTGAAAGGGGTAGGGTGCAGCAAGAACATAATGAACAGATGTCATCATTATAACTGGCTGAGATTTAGTAGGTATATTTCAACGTTTGTAGCTTTTGTTATCTAAATAAGAAAACTTGACTTGTAAATCTGATACTAATGAAAATGTACATGGAATAACGAGCTGCCAGATATCATTCGGAGCAACCATCCGGACATGTCCTGCTTCTGTGGTCGCACAAGACATGACACATTTTAATTTGAGCACGGAACTATGCCAAAGCTCATTTCATCCGGCGGACAGGGAGAGGGATTTACCTCCACTAATGGAGTTCAGTGATTGCAGCATGTCAGATAACTAATAACCATAAGGAGTCATGGGAAGTGAGTGACGGGATAGACCTAGAAGGGTGTTAAGGGAGAGTGTGTGTGTGTTGTTTAAGGGGGAGGCCTCCATTGTCACAGTGCTCTGTAACACTCTGGATTTCTAACAAGCACAACAGAGGAGATGGGGAAATCTTCACAAAACCTCCTTAAAATCAGACCTAAAGGGCCATAAGCAGCGTCACTCTAGACAGCTATTTATCGGAACTGACAGTTTGCAAATATCTCAATCTTGGAAAAGGCACTCTGGGTGACACTGAGGAGTGCGGTGAAATTGGAGGAGTCAGCAGGCAGCATTTATTTCATCTAGCTTTCTCCAATGAGGTACAGTCGCCTGACAGCATGAGATTGCGCCAGATATGTCACAGCAGTCCCAACAGACACTTTAATCCATTCTGCATAGATCAGAACTAAGCAGTCTAATGAAAATATAAAAACTCGAAAGAGAGAAAAAGAAAGGATAAGATTGAACTGACATTATTAAGGTAGGATCTGAATCTGAAAGTAGCAAGAGTTTAAATGTCCTGTGGAAATCATTACAGCCTAAATGATCCGTTTTAAACCCCCATCACTTTGCATTGAGTGTACAGAATGTACAGTACAATTGTTCATATTGTCGCTGTCAGATGAAAACCTCTCATCTCCAAAACAACCATATTTTACCATTAATGAACATACAATTTTGATTTTGGATACATTTTCTTGGTCCTAGATTCATGAAATGTTCAGAGTACACTGAGGACAGTTACTGCTTTCAATATGTGTAAAATTAAATATGCAAAACAGTAGTTACAAGGTTGTCCTCATACAGTGATAATATAATTTATAGTAGAAGTCAGCAGTTTACATACACTTAGGTTGGAGTCATTAAAACGTTTTCAACCACTCTACAAATTTCTTGTTAACAAACTATAGTTTTGGCAAGTCGGATAGGACATCTACTTTGTGCATGACACAAGTAATTTTTCCAACAATTGTTTACAGACAGATTATTTAACTTATAATTCACTGTATCACAATTCCAGTGGGTCAGAAGTTTACATACAACGTTGACTGTGCCTTTCAACAGCTTGGAAAATTCCAGAAAACGATGTCATGTCATTAGAAGCTTCTGATAGGCTAATTGACATCATTTGAGTCAATTGGAGGTGTACCTGTGGCTGTATTTCAAGGCCTACCTTCAAACTCAGTGCCTCTTTGCTTGAAAATCAAATGAAATCAGCCAAGACCTCAGAAAAAAAACATTGTAAGTATAAACACCGTGGGACCACGCAGCCGTCTTACCGCTCAGGAAGGAGACACGTTCTATCTCCTAGAGATGAACATAATTTGGTGTGAAAAGGACCTTGTGAAGATGCTGGAGAAAACAGGTACAAAAGTATCTATATCCACAGTAAAACAACTCCTATATCGACATAACCTGAAAAGACGCTCAGCAAGGAAGAAGCCACTGCTCCAATACCACCATAAAAAAAAGCCAGACTATGGTTTGCAACTGCACATGGGAACAAAGATTGTACTTTTTGGAGAAACGTCCTCTGGTCTGATGAAACATAAATAGAACTGTTTGGCCATATTGACCATCGTTATGGTTGGAGGAAAAAGGGGGAGGCTTGCAAGCTCGAAGAACACCATCCCAACCGTGAAGCACGGGGGTGGCAGCATCATGTTCTGGAGTTGCTTTACTGCACTAGGGAATGGTGCACTTCACAAAATAGATAGCATCATGAGGAGGAAAATTGTGGATATATTGAAGCATCATCTCAAGACATCAGTCAGGAAGTTAAAGCTTGGTCACAAATGGGTCTTCCAAATGGACAATGCCCCCAAGCAAACTTCCAAAGTTGTGTCAAAATGGCTTAAGGACAACAACGTCAAGGTATTGGAGTGACCATCACAAATCCCTGACCTCAATCCTATAGAACATTTGTGGGCAGAACTGAGAACGAGTGTGCGAGCAAGGAGGCCTACAGACCTGACTCAGTTACACCAGCTCTGTCAGGAGGAATGGGACAAAATTACCCCAACTTATTGTGGGAAGCTCGTGGAAGGCTACCTGAAACGTTGACCCAAGTTAAACAATTTAAAGGCAATGCTACCAAATACTAATTGAGTGTATGTAAACTTCTGACCCGCTGGGAATGTGATGAAAGAAATAAAAGCTGAAATAAATCATTCTCTCTACTATTATTCAGACATTTCACATTCTTAAAAGGAAGTGGTGATCCTAACTGACCTAAGACTGAGAATTTTTACTAGGATTAAATGTCAGGAATTGTACAAATCTGAGTTTAAATGTATTTGGCTAAGGTGTATGTAAACTTCCGACTTCAACTGGATGTCACTGTCCTAGCCTCCAACATAGCATTATGGCTGCTGTAAGGTATGTGCTCAGCCTCTCCTCCCTCATCCCTCCTCCCCACCATTCCAGGGTGTATATATCAGTCCCAGGGCTTGGATCTAAGCCATGTCAAAGCCAATGGCTTCCATGAGTCTGTAGATTAGAGGAGAAGGGAAACGATGGTGTGCCAGCAGGTATGTGCAGCTGAGGAACACTGCTGTGCAAACATTATTTAACAAATAAGGAAAATATTTTCTAAAGGAAGCTAATAATTCACCGTAAAAATTGAGGGAAAGGTGGGGAGGAGGACGCACGGTATAAAGCATTCCCTCCCTCCCCAGCCCTCTTCCACCCTCTGCCCTAGATCATTCCCAGCATGTTTTCCGAGTTCCAAACAGGGTGATTTAGTGCCATTGCCTCTGCCTGTGCTCATATGGCTCTTTCAAATATAAACATGGACCAAAAGGTGAACATTAAAATGTAATTATGGTAAGTGCAGGCATATGTAGAATCCCAGACCTATTCTGTAGAATCGACATTTCAGTCAACTTTGAACTCTGACCCCTAAATGAGGTCTGGAGCAAACTGACATCATCATTATCAGCTGCAATTTTTATGATTTCTAAAATACTTTAATTCATAAGAAGCTCGGCTCAGCCCTGCCTCTCACACAAGTCAGGACCCCTTACCTCTCCCTGCAGTATCAAACGGCATAAGAGAATGCCAGTGTGTTTAAGGCCGGCAGCACACATGAGAATGATTATCTGGCTGACATAATGCTATGACCTTTAGCTGTGATCAGAAGTGAAGGGGAGTATGGCCTCAGCAGTCACAGATACCCTCCAATCAGCAGTGACTTCCCTCTCCCAGGCCTCCTGACCTCCCCCCAGCATGACACAACACTCTGGCAGTCCGTCCAGTCCTAGTGGTTAAATGGGAAAATCCACTCAAAAACTATATTTTAGTATTGTTTTCATTAATCCATTGTTGATACAGTCCCATTTTTCTTTTGCACGTCAGAAGTCGAGTTTTCAAGAAGCAAATTATCACCAGCCATATCATCAAATGATGCATTTTGGGAAGTGTTCAACTGGGAACTGTTCAACTGAAGTCAGCCTGCAGGTGCATGGCCTGCCACAAGGAGTTGCTAGAGTAAAAAATGCATGGCTATATACAGGGAGTACCAGAACCAAGTTGATGTGTAGGGGTATGAGGTAATTGAGATGGTTAAAGTGTCTAGGCAACAAGATAGACAGTAGCAGCAGCAATGACATACATGTGTGCATATGTTGAGTGTTGGTGAAGTATGTGTGGGTAGAGTTGAGTGTGTGTGCATAGAGCCAGTGCAAGTGTGAATGCAGGTAGTCTGGGTATTCATTTGATTAGATGTTTAGCAGTCTTATGGCTTGGGGGTAGAAGCTGTTCAGGGTCCTGTTGGTTCCAGACTTGGTGCACTGGTACTGCTTGTTGTGAGATAGCAGGGGGAACAGTCTATGGCTTGGGTGGTTGGAGTTGTAAAAATTCTTTGGGGGGGGCTTCCTCTGACACGGCCTGGTATAGAGGTCTTGGATGGCAGTGGTGTACTGGGCCGTACTCACCACCCTCTGTAGCGCCTTTCGGTTGGGTGCCTTGCTGTTGCTGTACCAAGCGGTGATGCAGCCAGTCAAGATGCAATCAATGGTGCAGCTGTAGAATGTTTTGAGAATCTGAGGGCCCATGACAAATCTCTTCAGCCTTCTGAGGTGGAAGAGGCGCTGTAGTATCCTCTTCACAACTGTCTGGGTATGTGTGAAGAATATGATTTCCTTTAGTGATGTGGAAGCAGTGAAACTTGAAGCTCTCGACCTGCTCCACTGCAGCCCCATCGATGTGGATGGGGGTGTACTCGTCCCTCTGTTTCCTGTAGTCCACGGTCAGCTCCGTTGTCTTGCTGACATTAATGGAGAGAAAGGTTGTTGTCCTGGCACCACACTGCCAGGTGATCAGTTCTACCACCGTTGTGATGTCAGAAAATTTGATTATGGTGTTGGAGTCGTGTGTGAACACACAGTCGTGGGTGAACAGGGAGTACAGAATTAAGCACACACCCTTGAGGGGCCCCTGTGTTGATAGTCAGCGTGGCTAATGTGTTGTTGTCTACCCTCACTGCCTGGGGGCAGCCTGTCAGGAAGTCCAGGATCCAGTTGCAGAGGGAGGTGTTCAATCCCTGGGTCCTGAATGTGTTGTTGCCTACCCTCACTGTCTGGGAGCATCCCGTCAGGAAGTCCAGGATCCAGTTGCAGAGGGAGGTGTTCAATCCCTGGGTCCTGAGCTTGGAAGGGACTATGTGGTTGAATGCTGAGCTGTAGTCAATGAACAGCATTCTTACATATTGTAAGTATTCCTTTTGTCCAGGTGGGTGAGGCCATCTGTGGATCTTTTGGGGCGGTATGCAATTTGGGGTGGGTCCATGGTGTCTGGAATGATGGTGTTGATGTGAGCCATGACGAGCCTTTCAAAGCATTTCATGGCTATAGAGGTGAGTGCTACGAGGCGATAAGTTCTCTTATTATGAACATTTCTGATCACATTTCTTGCAGTCAAGTTGGCTTCTTCCTCCCTGACACTCAAACCATGGGTGTGTTCAGTTTTCTATGTTTCATGACAGTCTGTACTGAACAACATGTTTCCCCAGCCTTTGAGGTACATTCGCTCCTGTTTGGTGGGTGTGACCATCTGAAATTGCAAAAACTCGTGCAGCACACCTTATGGTAATCATCCTCACAATCACAACGTTTTTCATCTGGCCATGCAGTTCAGTACCGTTTCAGTTTAATTAAAAGTTGCACATCATTCTGTCACACTGAACACAACCCAGTATGTGACTACAGGTGTAGCTTGGGAGTGAACAGCCTATTCACTTGTCAAGGAACCATGGAAAATTGTGGGTTACACTGTCTGAGCTGCAGAAGTCTCCCACCATTAGCTCGGACAAATTGAAAACGCTAGTCATTGGCGACTCCATTACCCAGAATATTAGACTTAAAAATAATTATCCAGCGATCATACATTGTTTACCAGGGGGCAGGGCTACTGACGTAAAGGCTGATTTGATCCTGGTGCTGGCTGAAGCTAAAAGTGGCGAATGTAGATGGTATAGGGATATTGTTATCCACGTCGGCACCAGCGATGTTAGGATGAAACAATCAGAGGTCACCAAGCGTAACATTACTTCAGCGTGTAAATTAGCTAGAAAGATGTGTAGGCATCGAGTAATTGTCTCAGGCCCCGTCCTAATTAGGGGAAGTGATGAGCTCTACAGCACACCCACAAAACTCAATCGTTGGTTGAAAATTGTTTTCTGCCCCGTCCAATATTGAATTTGTAGATAACTGACCCTCTTTCTGGGACTCCCCCATGAACAGGACCAAGCCTGGCCTAGTGTGAAGTGATGGACTCCATCTAAGCTGGAGGGGTGCTGTCATCTTATCATCAACATAGACATCTTATCATCAACATAGAGGGCTCTAACTCCTCTAGCTCCAAAATTAGATAGGGTGCAGGCCAGGCTGTTAGCCAAGCTGCCAGCTTAGTGGAGTCTGCCACTAGCACAGTCAATGTAGTCAGCTCAGCTTTCCCCTTGGAGACCGTGTCTGTGCTTCGATCTAGGTCGGGCAAACTAAACATAGGGGTGTTCACCTTAGCAATCTCACTGGAAAAAAGACCTCCATTCCTGTCATTATTGAAAGAGAGTATGATAACATCTCACATCTCAAAATAGGACTACTTAATGTTAGATCCTTTACTTCCAATGCAATCATAGTCAATAAACTAATCACTGATTATAACCTTGATGTGATTTGCCTGACTGAAACATGGCCTCTCCTCCTGGTTACACTAGTGACCATATCCCCCGCGCATCCCTCAATAAAATAAATTAAAATGACTGCGTTTCTGTCTTTTTAGCTTCTTGTCATGAAATCTATGCAGCCTACTCACTTTTTTATATCTACTGTTTACAGGCCTCCAGGGACATATACAGCGTTCCTCACTGAGTTCCATGAATTCCGATCGGACTTTGTAGTCATGGCAGATAATATTCAAATGTTTTGTGACTTCAATATTCACATGGAAAAATCCACAGATCCTCTCCAAAAGGCGTTCGGAGCCATCATCGACTCAGTGGGTTTTGGTCAAAATGTCTCCGAACCTACGCATCGCTACAGTCATTCCATGGATCTAGTTTTGTCCCATGGAATAAATATTGTGGATCTAAATGTTTTAATACGTTTGCAATCACAACAAATTATCTGCTCAGACCTCAACCAAGGATTATCAAAAGCCGCGCTATAAATTCCCAGACAACCCAAAGATTCCTAGATGCCCTTCCAGACTCCCTCCACCTACCCAAAGAGTACAAGGAGTACAAAAATCAGTTAACCTGGATCTAAATTTAGCGTAATACCCTAGATGCAGTCACACCTCTAAAACAAAAAACATTTGTCACAAGAAATTAGCTCCCTGGTATACAGAAAATACCAGCGCCCTGAAGCAAGCTTCTAGAAAATTGGAACAGAAATGGGGCTCCACCATACTGGATGTCTTCCGACTAGCTTGGAAAGACAGTGCCGGGCAATATCGAAGAGCCCTCATTGTTGCCTACTTTTCCAACCTAATTGAGGAGAATAAAAACTATTTTAAAAAATCATTTTTGATACTGTCACAAAGCTAACTTAAAAAGCAGCATTCGGGGCCTCCCGGGTGGCGCAGTGGTTAAGAGCGCTGTGTTGTAGCGCCAGCTGTGTCACCAGAGACCCTGGGTTCAGGCCCAGACTCTGTAGTAACCGGCCGCGACCAGGAGGTCCGTGGGGCGACGCACAATTCGCCTAGCGTTGTCCGGGTTAGGGAGGGTTTGGCTGGTAGGGATATCCTTGTCTCATCGCGCACCAGCGACTCCTGTGGCGGGCTGGGCGCAGTGCGCGCTAACCGAGGTTGTCAGGTGCACAGTGTTTCCTCCGACACATTGGTGTGGCTGGCTTCCGGGTTGGATGCGCGCTGTGTTAAGGAGCAGTGCGGCTTGGTTGTGTATCGGAGGACGCATGACTTTCAACCTTTGTCTCTCCCGAGCCCGTATGGGAGTTGTAACGATGAAACAAGATAGTAGCTACTAAACAATTGGATACCATGAAATTGGAGAGAAAAAGGGGTAAAAAAAATACAAATAAAAAAACTATGATTAATTCATGAACTTCTTTGACGAAAAGATCATTAGAAATCAAATTATGAACTCCTCTTTCAATCTGCGTATTTCTCCAAAACTCAGTTGTCCTGAGTCTGCACAGAACTGCTAGGAACTAAGATTAATGGAGACACTCACATGTTTTATACTGTATTTCTCAACATATTCACGAAAATAGTCATGGCCTCTAAACCTTCCAGCTGCCTACTGAAACTTATTCCAACTAAACTACTGAAATAACTACTTCCTGTGCTTCTATGTTGAACATAATAAACGGCTCCCTATCCTCCAGATGTGTACCAAACTCACTAATAGTGGCAGTAATAAAGCCTCTCCTGAAAAAGCCAAACCTTGACCAGGAAAATGTAAAAAACTATTGTCCAATATCGAATCTCCCATTCCTCTCAACATTTTATTGCTGTTGTGCAGCATCTCACTGCCTTCCTGAAGACAAATAATGTTTACGATGTATACGAAACGCTGGTCTCGTTTTAGACCCCATCATAATACTGAGACTGCACTCGTGAAGGTGGTAAATTACCTTTTAATGACGTCAGAACAAAGGCTCTTTAAAAAAATATATATTTCACCTTTATTTAACCGTGTAGGCTAGTTGAGAACAAGTTCTCATTTGCAACTGCTACCTGGCCAAGATATAGCAACTGCTACCTGCCAAGCATAGCAATTCGACACAATACAACAACACAGAGTTACGCATGGAATAAACAAAACATACAGCCAATAATACAGTAGAACAAAAAAAATAACTCTATATACAGTGAGTGCAAATGAGGTTAGATAAGGGAGTTAAGGCAATAAATAGGCCATGGTGGCGAAGTAATTACAATATAGCAATTATACACTGGAATGGTAGAATGGTGCAGAAGATGAATGTGCAAGTAGAGATACTGGGGTGCAAAGGAGCAAGATAAATAAATAAATACAGTATGGGGATGAGGTAGGTAGATAGATGGGCTGTTTACAGATGGGCTATGTACAGGTGCAGTGATCTGTGAGCTGCTCTGACAGCTTGTGCTTAAAGCAAGTGAGGGAGAGTCTCCAGCTTCAGAGATTTTTGCAGAGAACTGGAAAGATAGACAACCAGTGGAATTGGCTTTGGGGTTGACCAGTGAGATATACCTGCTGGAGCATGTGCTGCGAGTGGGTGCTGCTATGGTGACCAGTGAGCTGAGATAAGGCGGGGCTTTACCTAGTAGAGACTTGTAGATAACCTGTAGCCAGTGGATTTGGCGACAAGTATGAAGCGAGGGCCAACCAACGAAAGCGTACAGGTCGCAATAGTGGGTATTGTATGGGGTTTTGGTGACAAAACTGATGGCACTATGATAGACTGCATCCAGTTTGTTGAGTTGAGTGTTGGAGTTTTTTTTATAGTCGGGGATCGGTAGGATGGTCAGTGTTACGAGGGTATGTTTGGCAGCATGAGTGAAGGATGCTTTGTTGCGATATAGGAAGCCGATTCTAGATTTTATTTTGGATTGGAGATGCTTAATGTGAGTCTGGAAGGAGAGTTTACAATCTAACCAGACACCTAGGTATTTGTAGTAGTGCCGTCCAGAGTAGTGATGCTGGACGGGCGAGCAGGTGCGAACAGTGATCGGTTGAATAGCATGCATTTAGTTTTACTTGCGTGTAAGAGCAGTTGGAGGCCACGGAAGGAGAGTTGTATGGCATTGAAGCTCGTCTGGAGGTTAGTTAACACAGTGTCCAAAGAAGGGCCAGAAGTATACAGAATGGTGTCGTCTGCGTAGAGGTGGATCTGTCCTTGTGCTCCTAGACCTTAGTGTCGCCTTTGACACCATCATCATTTGACACTTTCACCACATTATTTTGGAGAGATTGGAAACCCGACTTGGTCTACACGGACAAGTTCTTGCCTCATTACATCTTATCTGTCGGAAAGATATCAGTTTGTCTCTGTGGATGGTTTGTTCTCTGACATCTCATGATCTGACATCTCATGATGTCATTCGGAAATACAATGTAAACTTTCACTGCTATGTGGACGACAAACAGTTGTACATTTTGATGAAACATGGTGAAGCCCCAAAATGTCCTACCCTGGAAGCCTGTGTTTCACACATAAGGAAGTGGATGGCAGCAAATGTTTAACTTTTAAACTCTGACAAAACAAAGATGCTGGTTCTAGATCCCAAGAAACAAATATATATATGTTTGATATGAAAATTAATCTTCATGGTGATCAAGATTATGTCAAGGGCAGCTTTTTTACATCTTCGTAACATTGCAAAAATCTAAAACTTTTTGTCCAAAGATTATTCATAAAAGCTAATCCATGCTTTTGTCACTTCTATATTAGACTACTGCAATGCTCTACTCTCCAGAACACAGATAAAGCACTAAATAAACTTCAGTTAGTGTTCAATTTGGAAGTCTTTATGGTTCCAGACTTCTTCCATTTAAGAATGATGGAGGGCACTGTGTTCTCTGGGAACTTCAATGCTGCAGAAATGTTTTGGTACCCTTTCCCAGATCTGTGCCTCGACACAATCCTGTCTCAGAGCTCTATGGACAAGTCCTTTGACCTCATGGCATTGTTTTTGCTCTGCCATGGACTGTCATTTGTGGGACCCTTATATAGACAGGCGTGTGCCTTTCCAATTCATATCCAATCAAGTTGTAGAAACATCTCAAGGGTGATCAATGGAAACAGGATGCACTTGAGCTCAATTTCAAGTCTCATAGCAAAGGTTCTGAATACCTATGTAAATAAGGTATTTCATTTTTGTGTATACATTTGCAAACATTTCTAAAAACCTGTTTTCGCTTTGTCATTATGGGGTTATTGTGATGAGGACATAAAATTTTTTTTGAATAAGGCTGTAATGTAACAAAATGTGGAAAAAGGGAAGTGATCTGAATAATTTTCAAATGCACTGTATGCTGTTTAGAATGTAACTGACACAATAACTCTGCGATGGTTTTCCAGACACAATGAGAGAATGTGAAATGTAAGCCACACAGTTTATGAGGCACTGGCTGTTTGTGTGCTGATATTTTTTAATTGCTTCAGACAAATTTGTTTTGAGACAAGTGTCAAATTCTGGAACATTAAAGTGCATTTCGGTGGATGGAGCACGTAAAAGGCGTGTCCTCAGGGAGTACTGTGATGCGCTGGTAATGAGTGGAGGTAATGAAAGACTTCACACTGACAGATGTATCCATTTAAAATAGTAATAACAACAGTTAAGATGGCAAAGAGCAAATTACACACAACTTTCATTAAAGCACATGTTTATCCGAGCTCTGCAGGGACCTGTCATTTTTATCTAGTTTCCAAGAAAATAAGGGAATGCACAACTATCATTGCCCCTCAAACAAGGTCAAGACGGTGATAGAACCTTGAAAACATGTGTAACAGGGTTAGGTTCCCCCTGAGGACAGGCTTAATTCACAGTGTTACACTGTATATCCACTATTGTGGATATCAACATGTCATCAGAAAGGTCTTCGCTGAGGCCTGCTCTTCATCATATGATATGGAGGAGGTTAGGATATACAGTAGTCCAAAAGTTGATGCTGTTAAGGGAATGCACTTATTTATGAATGATGATAGCTGTATTCCTTCAGGAAATGCAAGCTATTCTAGGAATAGTGATATCTATAAAATATGCTATATTTAAATTGCATTTCAAATCTATCGCTCTCACATGCTCATTTCTGCTAGCTAACAAACAGGCAAAGAAAGGTAGCTTGCCAATGAATGTGGTTTTGTTTTGATTAGCTAGCTAACGTAAAATTTTACCAGTCAGATGAAAGCTAACGTTGGCAAGGTAGCTAACCAACAAGCAAGGAAAGCTAGCTTTATTTAGCCAAGTAAGGTTTTTCATGTAAGGCTGAAGTCATCATGTCTAAACTGCTGACCTAGACACTTGTGTGTAATCAGAGTACAAACAAATATGCACAAAATAAGCTAGTCAACATCCTTGGCTGCTATGATAGCCAGTTAATGTTAGCTAGGTAGGGTAGCCTAGTGGTTAGAGCGTTGGACTAGTAACCGCAAGGTTGTAAGTTCAAATCCCCGAGCTGACCAGGTATAAATCTGTCGTAACAGGCAGTTAACACACTGTTTCTAGGCCGTCATTGAAAATAAGAATTTGTTCTTAACTGACTTGCCTAGTAAAATAAAGGTAAAAAATTAAAACATTAGCCAACGTAAAACTAATGTTAGATAATGCAAATTACCAATTTGCACAACACATAGCTAAATAGGTTTTAAGTAGGATGAAAGCCAATGCCAAACTTTGTGAAATTGCCACACTGCTAGCTACCTTCAAATCAAATTTTATTTGTCACATACACATGGTTAGCAGATGTTAATGCGAGTGTAGCGAAATGCTTGTGCTTCTAGTTCCGACAATGCAGTAATAACCAACAAGTAATCTAACTAACAATTCCAAAACTACTGTCTTATACACAGTGTAAGGGGATAAAGAATATGTACATAAGGATATATGAATGAGTGAGCACAACGCATCACCGGGGGCAAACTACCTGCCCTCCAGGACACCTACACCACCCGATGTTACAGGAAGGCCATAAAGATCATCAAGGACAACAACCACCCGAGCCACTGCCTGTTCACCCCGCTATCATCCAGAAGGCGAGGTCAGTACAGGTGCATCAAAGCTGGGACCGAGAGACTGAAAAACAGCTTCTATCTCAAGGCCATCAGACTGTTAAACAGCCACCACTAACATTGAGTGGCTGCTGCCAACACACTGACACTGACTCAACTCCAGCCACTTTAATAATGGGAATTGATGGGAAATGATGTAAAATATATCACTAGCCACTTTAAACAATGCTACCTGATATAATGTTACATACCCTACATTATTCATCTCATATGCATACATATATACTGTACTCTATATCATCGACTGCATCCTTATGTAATACATGTATCACTAGCCACTTTAACTATGCCACTTTGTTTACATACTCATCTCATATGTATATTCTGTACTCGATACCATTTACTGTATCTTGCCTATGCTGCTCTGTACCATCACTCATTCATATATCTTTATGTACATATTCTTTATCCCCTTACACTGTGTATAAGACAGTAGTTTTGGAATTGTTAGTTAGATTACTTGTTGGTTATTACTGCATTGTCAGAACTGGAAGCACAAGCATTTCGCTACACTCGCATTAACATCTGCTAACCATGTATATGTGACAAATAAAATTTGATTTGATTTGATTTGAAATGTGTGAATGTATGCTCATTTACTGGAGTTGGACAGTTGAGTACAGAATTTTTAAGGACATTTGTAGCTAAATGATTTAGAGCACCTATGCAATGTCAGATTTGTAAATACAGTTGAAGTCGGAAGTTTACATACACCTTAGCCAAATACATTTAAACTCAGTTTTTCACAATTCCTGACATTTAATGCTAGTACAAAATGCCCTGGCTTAGGTCAGTTAGGATCACCACTTCATTTTAAGAACGTGAAATGTCAGAATAATAGCAGAGAGAATGATTTATTTCAGCTTTTATTTCTTTCATCACATTTCCAGTGGGTCAGAAGTTTACATACACTCAATTAGTATTTGGTGTCATTGCCTTTAAATTGTTTAACTTGAGTCAAATGTTTCGGGTATCCTTCCACAAGCTTCCCACAATAAATTGGGGTAATTTTGGCCAATTCCTCCTGATAGAGCTGGTGTAACTGGACATTTCTCCAAAAAGTATGATTTTTGTCCCCATATGGCAGTTTTGGAGCAGTGGCTTCTTCCTTGCTGAGCGGCCTTTCAGGTTATGGCGATATAGGGACTTGGTTTACTGTGGATATAGATACTTCTGTACCTGTTTCCTCCAGAATCTTCACAAGGTCCTTTGCTGTTGTTCTGGGATTCATTTGCACTTTTCACACCAAAGTACATTCATCTCTAGGAGCCAGAACGCGTCACCTTCCTGAGCGGTATGACGGCTGCGTGGTCCATTGTTGTTTATACTTGCGTTCTATTGTTTGTTCAGATGAATGTGGTACCTTCGGGCATTTAGAAATTGCTCCCAAGGATGAACCAGACTTGTGGAGGTCTACAATTTCTTTTTTTTAGGTCGCTGATTTCTTTTGATTTTCAAATGGTGTCAAGCAAAAAGCCGCTATGTTTGAAGTTAGGCCTTGAAATACATTTACAGATACACCTCCATTTGACTCAAATGATGCCAATTAGCTTATCAGAAGCATCTAAAGCCATGACATCATTTTCTGGAATTTTCCAGCTGTTTAAAGGCACAGTCAACTTGTGTATGTAAACTTCTGACCCACTGGAATTGTGATACAGTGAAATAATTTGTCTGTAAACAATTGTTGGAAATTGTTGGAAAAATGACTTGTGTCATGCACAAAGTAGATGTCCTAACCGACTTGCCAAAACTATAGTTTGTTAACAAGACATTTGTGGAGTGGTTGAAAAACTAGTTTTAATGACTCCAACCTAAATGTATGTAAACTTCCGACTTCAATTGTATATATATTTTTTTTTTCAGGGGGTGGATCAGCTTTTATATTGAGGACAGATTGTTGCTTCCATCAATGTAATTGTCTGCATCATTTCCATTCTCCATATATTTTTGGGGTAAATATATACACTAGCGTTCAAAAGTTTGGGGTCACTTAGAAATGTCCTTGTTTTTGAAAGAAGCTTGCTCGATTGTCTTAGGAGAGGTCATGGGAAAATGTTCCAGTTTACTCCATATTGGCTATGGGTTTCTGGTTTTTCACTTCCCTTTGGAAAATCAGGTGATGATATTAACTAAATACTAACTACATGATTTCTGTTGCCATTTGTCATTGTTGTTTACTTCTACTTAAGTTTTATTTATTTGTTATGCTGTATTATAATGTTGTATAATAAGGTTCCATCTATGTCCATCTATGTAATAAGGTTCCATCTATGTAATAAGGTTCCATCTATGTCCATCTATGTAATAAGGTTCCATCTATGTAATAAGGTTCCATCTATGTCCATCTATGTAATAAGGTTCCATCTATGTAATAAGGTTCCATCTATGTCCATCTATGTAATAAGGTTCCATCTATGTCCATCTATGTAATAAGGTTCCATCTATGTCTACACTGTATTTCTGATCAATTTGATGTTATTTTAATGGACAAAAAATGTGCTTTTCTTTCAAAAACAAGGACTTTTCTAAGTGACCTCAAACTTTTGAACGGTAGTGTACTACAGTAGCGATGTTGGAATTGTACTTCAAACTATGTGTAGGCAGGTTGCTTAGGATTCAAACTTTCTCAAACTGCCTAATTCATACTCTTAGAGGAGGTTCTTCCTCGTGAATTTCCTTTCTTTTTCGGCTTCAGACCAATGCCTATTCTCACTGAAAACAGTTTTTAGTTTTTAATGAAGATATATTTTGCATCATTTGCTGCAAATGTTGTTCATACTGTTTTGTATAATCCATAGCTAAATATATAATAACTGCTTCTTGCAATGCCCAACAGTCTACATAATGTTGTAGGCCTACAGTATTTTGCTACTGAAAATGTATGATTGCACAACAACAGTTTTGGTTCACATTAACAATGGTTCTGGAAGGGATTCTGAATGTACACTTTTCGCATGACTGACATTGTAGTTTACCATTATACAGCAGTATACAGCAGTATATCTCTTGGTGGTGAAGTGATTTAATTCCACACAAAATATAATTTCAGATGATGAAACATTCCATCCAAACAGTGCACATATGTCACTTAAAACAATGTTCATCTATGCTATACACTGAGTGTACAAAACATTAGGGACTCTTTCCATGACATAGACTGACCAGGTGAATCCAGGTGAAAGCTATGATCCCTTATTGATGTCACCTGTTAAATCCACCAATCCGTTTAGATGAAGGGGAGCAGACAGGTTTTAGAAGGATTTTTAAACCTTGAGACAATTGAGACATGGATTGTGTATGTGTGCCATTCAGAGGTGATTGGGCAAGACAAAAAATGTAAGTGCCTTTGAACAGGGTATGGTAGTAGGTGCCAGGCACACTGCAACGCTGCTGGATTTTTCATGCTCAACAGTTTACCTTGTGTATCCAGAATGGTCCACCACCCAAAGGACATCCAGCCAACTTGATACTACTGTTCGAAGCATTGGAGTCAACATGGGCCATTATCCCTGTGGAACGGTTTCAACATATTGTAGTCCAAGCCCCGATGAATTGAGGCTGTTCTGAGGGCAAAAAAGGTGTTCCTAATGTTCTGTACACTCAGTGTACATTTACCCTGACGGGTCATAATGCATTACTTCTGCATGCATGACATAGATGTTCGAGAGGAGAACGTAACGTGGTCATCCATATGGATGATGAGGCCGCTTGGTGACTTGGTAAATTGCATTCAATGGAGCAGGGCAGTGGTTCTCATCGGACAGATTCTGGTGTATTGGCTTGGACCAACCCCTTCATCCCATGGCCTAGCTGTTGTCTCAGGTATAGACAGTCAGTGAATCATTAAAGGTCAATCGACTCCAATGACAGGCCATAACAGTACCTCATCCTTGTCTGATGGAGAGAGGAGGAGTGCAGGTTAGAAGACATGGCTGGAGTGTACCGCAGGGCTTCTTACCTGTGCATTCATTTGTGGCCTGTAATTTTCCTGGTAACAGAGAGCTGCTCTGAAGACAGCTATAGAACTCTCTGTTTGGTGTTGTTGGGGAGTCACGGTAAATGATGGATGGTGGGTCATTGAATGAAGATCAACCTTTTCTCGTGTGTGAGAGTGTACAGTGTGTGTGCGTGTTCGTGCGTGTGTGTTTCCACTCAGTGCCGCCTCCTTCTTCTTTATTCCAGGTGGGGTTCTCCCCCTATTTATCCTGATTTAGTGTGGACAGATATTATTTTAAACAATGGTGTGGCCAATGACTCGAATCGGTGGTGTGAAATTTTGGAGGATGTGTGTGTGAACGTGTGCGTGTGTATGTGTTTGTGAACTGTAGCTGTTGGAGTCTCTTTGTGGCACTAAGAAATGCCTCTCTCTCTGTCAGCCTGCATGGAGATGGGCTGTGTGTGCCACAGCACTCCTGCCCACACGCCTAATGGCTGGGATGCGGAAATGAGTTGCTGGCTCTCGCTGTGTGTGGAGGCAGGGGATGTGTTAATTGAAAGTTAGGATCACTTTGTGACCATTACAGGGAAACCTGAGATGTGTTAACGCGGTGGAGTCAGGCAGCACCTGCTGTCACCGGCTAATTGTGTTGGGTTTGGTCATGTCTGTCAGCCAGGGCTCCCATCATGCTCTGCCTCCAGTTACATCTGTATTATTACCAGGGTTGACATTACAGCAGCCACAGGGGGGTTCTGGGTAACCTGCGACCTCACTGCCATGTCTCAGACAGACATGATTCCAAAAAATAAGAAAATATTCTTTAATGTCTTTAATTTTGTGGTTAATTCAGTGTTTACATTTTAGTTTTAGAGCCTTACATTTATTTCAGTTTCATGTTGTATTTTGTTTTTATATGTTGTGTTTGTGGGGAATATATTGATTTAAGCAAGAGAGAGAAACGAATGCTATGCATTTTAAATTCAGCTTCACTTACATATGCATGATGCACTCCTGAACCAGGATGCTGTGAGGATGACTGGTGGGGAAGCCATACTGTGCTTATGAGGGCCAGCTAGGGGCAGCTATGTATAATCTGATTTAGAATGGAGCAACCTCCTATTTATTTTTAATTGTCCCACTGTAGCATTTAAGAGCTATTGATCCCAGGAAAAGCATTAAATGACAGAATCACTATTACTGTTAATACCCTGCTTGGGGAAGGTACATCAAAGGACATTTTAATGTCACTGACTTTCTAAGGGAATTTGAAGGCGGGGTTTGAACAGGCTGGCCAATGAGTGAAAAGGACACACAATAGACAAACGCGGAAAAGAATGTGAGGGCAATTTGCAGCTAATCAAATTGTATCTGAGCATTGATTTTCAAAGTAGAAGTTTATGCTGCATGAATTTCAAAAGCTGACACCATTGAAAAGTAAAATGCTGTGTTCCCATCCTTTAAACTGTGAGTGGCTACTGGGAAATGGTGTAGTGCTATTCACAGAGAAAGATACAAGGCGGCAGGGTAGCCTAGTGGTTAGAGCATTGGACTAGTAACCGGAAGGTTGCAAGTTCAAATCCCCGAGCTGACAAGGTACAAATCTGTCGTTCTACCCCTGAACAGGCAGTTAACCCACTGTTCCAAGGCCGTCATTGAAAATAAGAATTTGTTCTTAACTGACTTGCCTAGTTAAATAAAGGTAAAAAAATACACTATACAGTGTATTATATTGAGGGAGAAACCTGTCAAATAATGGATTGAGGGGAAAAAAATTATGAGGTTCATAGGTTTTGACAACTGTCTCCTGTCAGATATTGTTCAATCAGCACATTCATGTCTTCAAGCTTTGTGTGGTTGCATCAGATATCACACCTTTAATCTAGCCAGGCCCTTTGTTGAACAGTTGCCTTGCATCCCCTCTACTTCCAAAATATGGTCCTTTCAAGTGACACCTCCCCCTTCTTTTGCCACCAACCCCAGATGTTTTGATTAGCAGCGACTCGTATGCTGGTCAGATCCCGGGATTAATGATGGATAATTTGCCTAAGGTTGGCATGGCACACCGCCTCACTGCCAGCCTTTGGATGCCATATGGGCAGAAGCAGCTGTTTTCATTACTCTCCCTTGCCCAGATGTGTCAAACAGGATGCCGGCTTCAATCCACAGTCTTGCTGGCACTTGGTGGGGGGTGCTTTCTACTAGCCTGGCAGCTAATTACTTTAATGTAGCCGAGGATGGAGGCCCTGTGTGTTTTTTAAAGGCCTTTTACAAACAGCTGAATGCCAGCTGTCACCTCTATGCACAATGAGGGAAGACAGATAGATGGTGCCCGAGCTACTGATGAGTGTGGCCATGGGCACAGACACATCCCAGACCAGGGGCAGAACAGAGGCAAACAGGCCTCCTCTTAGGAACAAAGGGAAGGTCATCTCAAACACACGCTGCAGAAAGCCACCGCCACCGCCACAGCATCATACTGACTCCTACAGTCAGACAGTGAACTGATAAACGTCTGCTGCTTTCAGATAACACCTTTTCCATGAAGCTCATGTTGTCAGGTTTGTCCTCCCAACCTCCAGAGATGGTTGTTTATGTTCTGTAGATAGAATCAGTCTCTGATGCTGCAGTAATGTGAGCAGGGGAAGCAGAGTGCCAAGTCACAGCGAAGACCACACACAGGATCAGCTGGCACAGGAGCAGAGAACACAGAGCACAAACAGAATGGAGGATGGTGCCAAAATGTCAGCCATGTCTTTACACAAGTTTCCAGGGACCAGAAACATGTGTTACAATGTTCCCAGTTACTATAGAGTAGCTCTTTGTTGTTCAGTGTTACAGAAAGTCCTGAGATTTGTTATAACTGGTCATTTTTTGTTGTTATTAGCATTTGTAATACAATTCAGAAGATAGTAATAGTTCCCCAGCAAACATACATTGACACATGTCAGAATGTTTGAATAATACAGATGATAGCTCAGCACATTCAATCAATATCATCATTACAGCAACACAGGGCATCAATACGTTTTCATTTTAGTGAGTTCGTTTTTTCTTTCGCTTTGGTACTGTTTCAAATCAAATCCAATTTTATTGGTCACATACATGTGTTTAGCACATGTTATTGTGGGTGTAGCGAAATGCTTGTCTTTCTAGCTCCAACAGTGCAGTAATATCTAAAAAAGTAACATCTAACAATTTCACAACAATACACACAAATCTAAGTAAAGGAATGAATTAACATTTACATTTACATTTAAGTCATTTAGCAGACGCTCTTATCCAGAGCGACTTACAAATTGGTGCATTCACCTTATGACATCGAGTGGAACAGCCACTTTACAATAGTGCATCTAAATCTTTTAAGGGGGGTGAGAATGATTACTTTATCCTATCCTAGGTATTCCTTAAAGAGGTGGGGTTTCAGGTGTCTCCGGAAGGTGGTGATTGACTCCGCTGTCCTGGCGTCGTGAGGGAGTTTGTTCCACCATTGGGGGCCAGAGCAGCGAACAGTTTTGACTGGGCTGAGCGGGAACTGTACTTCCTCAGTGGTAGGGAGGCGAGCAGGCCAGAGGTGGATGAACGCAGTGCCCTTGTTTGGGTGTAGGGCCTGATCAGAGCCTGGAGGTACTGAGGTGCCGTTCCCCTCACAGCTCCGTAGGCAAGCACCATGGTCTTGTAGCGGATGCGAGCTTCAACTGGAAGCCAGTGGAGAGAGCGGAGGAGCTATTTAAGAGCTATTTAAGAATATATAAATAGATGGACGAGCAATGTCAGAGCGGCATAGACTAAGATACAGTAGAATAGAATAAAGTATATGCATATGAGATGAGTAATGCAAAATATGTAGACATTGTTAAAGTGACTAGTGTTCCATTATTAAAGTGGCCAGAGATTTTAAGTCTATGTATATGGTAGCAGCAGCCTCTAATGTGCTAGGGATGTATGTGGAGAAATGTCACAACTCTTAGTACAAAACTTTAAGCACATTTTCAATTGACTTAAGTACAACACACAAAATAACACAGTAACTGTTTCACCATGCCTAATCAATGTTTCACGTAGAAATACCTTTCATATAAAGTAATTGCCTTTCACAATGCAATGCTCACAATACTTTTCACATGATTCTTTTCTCATTATTATTTTGTTTAAATACATTTGACCATCACTTAGTCCAACTGTGCTTTATGGTTAATCACTTAACCTTTTGGTAAACCTATAGATTCTAAACGTTTTTTTTCTACTATATATGGACTTTGAGAACTACAGGAAGAAAATGTGTGTTTATAAAGTATAAACATCTAAATGACATGTATGATACATGATAACCATACATAATGACTACTCATTATTAGTAATTGATTTAACATAGTGGTAACCACAATTGGTCACTGTATAAAAGGGTGTGTGAACACTTGCAATTTCTTTCAACATGGAGCAGGATAGACAGCAAGGGAGAGGGGCCCGTCAGAGAGGTGGACATGGGCCCCGTCAACGAGGTGGACATCAGAGAGAGGGATGCAGACGGCAGGAAACTGTTGTGTCTAATGAAGTCTGGGCCAGAGGTCTTACCATGGCAGAGGCTGCCAGATTAGTTCACCCCAATCTTAAAAGAGAACATTTTGCCAAGAAAACCAGTAAGTCTGCAAGATATGCTCTATGCTTTACCATTACATTTACAGTAAACTACATATTGTCAGTGGTGGAAAAGGTACCCAATTGTCATACTTGAGTAAAAGTAAAGATACCTCAATAGAAAATTACAAGGTAAAGTCACCCGGTAAGATACAACTTGAGTAGAAGTCTAAAACTATTCGGTTTTAAATATACTTGTAATGAGTACGATGGTGCTGGATTTCAAGCTCAGTGCGCAGCAAGGTTTTTTCTGTAAAGGACCACAGGAGGAGGCAGGCAGCTGGCTCCAGAGGCACGCAGAAGGTCATACACAGGGACTCCGAAAAGGTAACAGTACAGGCAGGGAAAAGGCTAATAGCGTAGTCCGGGAGATGAGGCAAGAGGTTGAAGACAGGAAATCTGATAGGCAAAAGTACAGGCAGGGAATAGGCAAAAAGGCATCGTTAGTGAGGATGGCCGAAAACTACGATGCACAGGAGGACTAATATGGAAATAACAGCATTCCGAATAGAATGTGTATCAAAACAAACAATACCTCACAATGATGGGGTGCGAAGAACTGAACTAAATAGTGTGTGGAAATGACATACAGGTATGTGAACAGGTGATCAGAATTCAGGTGATTGGGATCTGGAGAGTGAGCTGCGTTCAGGGATCTATGTGTTTGAGAGTGTGAGCTGGGAAGTGAGCTGCGTTCAGGGGATCTATGTGTTTGAGAGTGTGAGCTGGGAAGTGAGCTGCGTTCAGGGGATCTATGTGTTTGAGAGTGTGTTGGAAGCAGACATTACAATACTTAAGTATCAAAGCTAAATGTAATTAATAAAATGTACTTATGTATCAAAGAAAAAGTACAAATATAAATAATTTCTAATTCCTTATATTAAGCAAACCAAATAGCACAATGTTATTGTTTTTCAATCTACAGATAGCCAGGGACACACTCCAACACTCAGACATCAATTACAATTGAAGCATTAGTGTTTAGTGAGTCCGCCAGATCAGAGGCAGTAGGGATGACCGGGAATGTTCTCTTGATAAGTGTGTGAATTGGACCATTTTCTTGTCCTGCTAAGCTTTCAAAATGTAACGAGTACTCTTTCAGTGTCAGGGGAAAAGTATGTGGTAAGGCCATTGAGTTGAACGATGACACCTTTCCCAATGTTGCATCCATCAGCCTACCAACAATCTCCCTCCTTTTGAAGAGACACCAGGTATCTATAAAACACATTTACTTGGTGCCTTTTTGAGAGAAACAACAACCGGATGAAATAACTGCGATGCGAGTATGTTCAAGTATAGCACTATATACTGTATTACTGTTACTATTTGATACACATGCTACTTGACAATATCATATTGGAACTATACTGTAAACATAACTAACCAAAATATATGTTTAGATGGTGATGGTGCTTGATGCTGCTGTGAACCATCACAAGTATATCTGTGTTCGTGAAAAGGACCTCAACCTGGCCAAACTCGGCACCATGGGCGGAACCTCATCGACCAACGGGCGACCGTCAAATTACCTTGACAATGTGGGGGAAACATCTCCATGTGTGCAGCTATCTCTGAAGATGGTGTGGTAGGACATAGGCTATTACTTGGATCCTACAACGCTGCACACCTCATTGTGTTTCTCAAGGAACTTGAGCAGGCCTGTCAAGGTGATGGGGTCACCTATGTCATTGTGTGGGACAATGTCAGGTTCCACCATGCAGAGGTAGTTCAGGTATGGTTTCATACCTATCCCCAATTTGTGATCCTATACCTTCCCTCATACACTCCTTTCCTCAACTCTATTGAGGAATTTTTTTCATCATGGTGGTGGAATGTGTACAATCGCAATCCCCATGAGCGTGCCACCCTCCTTCTGGCCATGGATGAAGCATGTGACGACATCAGTGCAGACCAATGTCCAGTTTAGATTCGCCTTGCCAAAAGGTTTTTTCCCACGGCGCATGAACAATGACATTCACACTGATGTGGATGAGAATGTATGGCCAAATGCTCAAGACAGGCTTGGATGCAAATCAATGCGTGCTAAACGTTATGTTTTATTTTCATTCAATTAATTTGATTGATTAATTAAATTTATTTCATTTGATCACATACAGTACAGCTATGTTGCAATTATATCTGAATAATGAAATGCTTTGTTTGCATGAATGAGTGTAGAGGATGTCTTCATTGATCACACCTTTGATTATACATTGGTTAGATATTATGGAAATTTCAGATTTTCTGTCAATTTTGTTGGGTAATGTAAGTGTACTGCCTAATGTGAAAACGGTGTAATTTACAGTACTGTAGCATATTCCGTTCAGCAGCAGTATTTCCAACGGCGATTTGAAACACATCTTGCATTGTTTGCTGTTGGATTAACTGGTAGTTAAAACGGCTAAATTGAAAAGATATCATTATGTTGTGTTTTGGTGATTAAACCAAGATAAGCTAACCCTGTAGACTTAGTTTTTCGAAGTGATCACCTTTACACCCCGTAGGCTTAGCTTTTCGAGTGATCAACTTTACACCCTGTAGGCTTAGCTTTTCGAAGTGATCACCTTTACACTCCGTAGGCTTAGCTTTTTAAGTGATCACCTTTACACCCCATAGGCTTAGCTTCTCGAGTGTTCAACTTTACACCCCGTAGGCTTAGCTTCTCGAGTGTTCAACTTTACACCCCGTAGGCTTAGCTTCTCGAGTGTTCAACTTTACACCTCGTAGGCTTAGCTTCTCGAGTGTTCAACTTTACACCCCGTAGGCTTAGCTTCTCGAGTGTTCAACTTTACACCCCGTAGGCTTAGCTTCTCGAGTGTTCAACTTTACACCCCGTAGGCTTAGCTTCTCGAGTGTTCAACTTTACACCCCGTAGGCTTAGCTTCTCGAGTGTTCAACTTTACACCCCGTAGGCTTAGCTTCTCGAGTGTTCAACTTTACACCCCGTAGGCTTAGCTTCTCGAGTGTTCAACTTTACACCCCGTAGGCTTAGCTTTTCAAAGTGATGCTTTGAGAGATGTAATTGGTGTATGTCTTTACCACATGAGTAATGTCAGTCAATACTAGTGTGACTTCAGGGGCAAAAGACAATGGAATCTATGCCTTTGTTCTCTGTCTCCAGACATTACATAACTAATGTACACAGAGCCCTGGGTAAATGTCATGTTTTCTTGCCTTATGGGACACTCAATAGAGCTTAAATTCATGCATCTTGACTTGAAGAGTCATTGAAGGTTACACTACTGATATGACACAAATCATGAGTGGATCATGAGTTTTTTTATTTTACCTTTATTTAACCAGGCAAGTCAGTTAAGAACACATTCTTATTTTCAATGATGGCCTGGGAACAGTGGGTTAACTGCCTGTTCAGGGGCAGAACGACAGATTTGTACCTTGTCAGCTCAGGGGTTTGAACTCGCAACCTTCCGGTTACTAGTCCAACGCTCTAGCCACTAGGCTACGCTGCCGCCCCGTTCAGTCTGTGAAACCCTTTTCTCCAGCTCACCCTAGCTAGCACTCAGTCACTTGGGGGTTTTGTTGTTGTGTTCAGTATTGATCACAAGCTTGTTTGCTTTTATTAGGGGAAAAGATGGGAATGAAGTGCATTTAGCAAAAACAAAAGATGCTCATTAAGTAAGAGTAAGCATTTGTCCCTCTGTATTTTTTGGCTACATTTTGCTCAATTGACTCAATTGACTCAATTGAAATGGTTCTTTATTTCTCTGTTGTGGCACATAATATATCTGTTGTTTTGTTTATCATTGCCTACCTCACGTAATCTACTGTGTGGTGAGGAACCCCTTCATTGTCCTTCTTTCGTCATGCTCACTCATGGGTGTCTGCGTCTTCTCCCATAGGAACCCATTATTTTCCTTTACATGCAAGAGCTCACTGGATTGTGCATCATACTCACTGAGGGACTTGACACTTGTTTTGTAGAGCTCGTGCATTTGTACAGTCTGCTCCTGTCTAGTGCAGGGGTGGTTCTCATTTTGAAAGCCCGACTCAATGTGAAAGCGTTCATATTGAAAGTCACAGGTTTGGAGAGAGCATGAAGGGTTATACTGAGGGAGAATGAAGCATAAAGGCAGGGATACCTCATCAAGCATGAGCTTGATTTTCCAAAATCGCAACAAATTGATGATAAGATTAGATCTTGTTTGCACCTGTCACCTATTAATTTCGTAATTGTTAGAGTGTGCAATTGCTTGCTTGTAGCTTTTAGCTTTACCTGAAATCAAGTTATAAATCATTGTCTATGTTTGAAACAGTACTTCAGTCATTATTCCTATTCATTTCGTTAGTTGGATACTCCCTAGTGAGGGGTCTCCAACTGGTCTACCACTAGCTACCAGTAGCTCGCAGCCCACCTATGAGTAGCTCGCCAAACAATTCTGAAGGTACATGCAATATTCATATTTTCCACCGCAAACTGTCATAAACAAATCTCACAAGTATCAGACCCCACAAGCTCTCACAGTTACTATCTAATCAATGCAACATTTACATCATCCCGTCCCTGGTTAGCCACTATTGGCTTAAAAAGACAAACCTAACAAAATCTAGCCTTACATGGCAGAAGTATATAATGAGTAAGTATATAATTTGCCATAAAATGAGCAGCAGCAGTATAGAACCATCGCTAGACCGACACATTAGATGGCACATTTGTCATGCCCCGTTTACATTGTGATGTAAAGCTAGGCTTGGTTGAAGATACCATTGTAGCTAGCGACTTCCACCTAATAATAATCATCAATAACAAATGTCCTTACCATCACAATAAATTGAAACTGGAGGAAACAGTCATATAATATAACTAACTTAACAGCTTATTTAACATTACTATTAAAATAGTACTCACTTATAGGAACGGATAAATGTTTACAATTTGCTAGCTGTCCCATAAATCCAACCAGAAAACCACATTGTCATCTTCTTCTGTGGTTTGGTAACTTCCTGTTCTTCGACAGACTCTGGCTGACTGAAGACGACGCAAAGTTAGAAAAATGTATGCGGCGTCCGTTTCGCAACGGAGCCTTGAACCGCAAGAGGGCGTTGTTTTTCTGCTTTTTTGTGGACTTTCCCATTAAAATGACATCTGGCCCAATGTAACGGAGTGCTTATGGGTAGTGTGAACGAGGCTTCACTAGATGCACAAATAAAGGGCCAGATGCATAATTAAAGGGGAATTACACCAAAAATTCTAAATGTGTTAGTTTTCTTCCAGACCAAAAGCAGAATGTCTTCTGATGTGATTTAAGCATTGATATGAACTCAGAACATCCAATTGAGTTGTTTCTCTATGAACAATTGTTATTTTAAGAATAAAAAACAACGTAATTTGGGAAAATATCAAAAGGAATTTTGGAGAATTCTTATAAGGCCTCCCTTAGTTGTTTATTAACCTTTATTTTACCAGGTATATTGACAGAAAATAGTGCACTACTTTCTCTTGTACACTAAGGACCTCGGGAAGAGTTACAGGGGAGAGGAGAAGAGAAGAATGTGCCTGTCACACCCTGATCTGTTTCACCTGTCCTCGTTATTGTCTCCACCCCCTCCATTTGTCAGTTGTTTTCCCCAGAGTATTTATCCCTGTGTTTCCTTTCTCTCTGTGCCAGTTCATCTTGTATGTCCAAGCCTACCAGCGGTTTTTCCTGTTTTCCTGCTTTGCCTTTTCTCCTTTTTCTAGTCCTCCCGGTTTTGACCTTTGCCTGTTCTGGACTCTGTACCCGCCTGCCTGACCATTCTACCTGCCCTGACCTCCAGCCTGCCTGCCACTCTGTACCTCCTGGACTCTGATCTGGTTATGACCTTTTGCCTGTCCACGACCATTCTCTTGCTCTCATGCTAGAAAAGGTTGGAGACCCCTGCCAAGGTGATGACTTTCTTTCAGTAGTTTTATGGCACATTGAGTCTCCCACCTATTTGATTGGGAGTCACATTATCAGTTCTATTTTAGATCTTTTTTTACTTTTACCCCTTTTTCTCGCCACTGCAACTTGACACAATGCCCACTTAACCTGGAAGCCAGCTACACCAATGTGTCATAGGAAACACTGGGCACCTGGCGACCGTGTCAGTGCGCATTGTGCCCAGCCCACCACAGGAGTCACTAGAAAGTAATGGGACAAGGACATCCCTGCCGGCCAAACCCTCCCCTAACCCGGGAGACACTGGGCCAATTGTGTGCTACCCCATGGGTTTCCTGGTCATGGTGTCTTAGACCACTGCACCACTCAGGAGGCCTCCACATATTCAGTTCTAACATAGAAAATACTGTTCACCATACAATACATTTTAGTAATTTGTTTTACCCTCTTCATTTCAAGTATCTAAAGTGCTAATCAGAGTTTGAGCTCATTATTGAACACAGCGACTTAACATTTTTTTAGTTTTAGTAATTGTTTTACTTTTTTAAAAGTATTGTTATATGAATTTATTTTCTGTCATTATGGTCTTTTTGATACATTTTTTTCCCACTTAAAGAAACATGGTTTGGTCCTAAGCCACATTCAATTACCAAGTATGTATTATTGTTGTCTCTGTTCTATGGAAATACTATGTCTGAATAGATTTGAAGGGAAAATTAAATTCGGAGTCTGAGTCTCCACGCCCCCACTGAAAAGCAGTCTATCCAATGCTTTGATTTCAGCTATGAAATTATCATTTGAAAAAAAATAAAGAAGGGAACATATTGTACTCATTCAAATCTAACTTTGTTCCCCCAAACTGGAAGATTGGATTTTCTTTATTAAATTAGCCCTCTTCTTCACACACTCAAGGGGGCCATTGGCTCAAGGCAGTGAGAAAAATGTCTGGGTTTTGGGGTGCAAGGCTGGCATAATGCTGGTTTGTGAAGAGAATGAAATGTTTTGTTCTGGTGGTGCCCTTCTGCAAGAAAGGGTCCATTTGGACTCCCGTTTTTTAACTGGCCGTCCCTGCTTTCTTCTGTGCTCCTCTGTGTTGTGCCAGCTTCAGCCCTGAGCCTCTCACCGAGAGACAGCTTTGATGTGGCCCCGCTGGGCCGCCGCCCCCCCTGTGCCCTGATTGGTGGATGGCTGGCGGGGCGATGTGGGAGTGGATGGGGGATGAAAGCGCACGGGGCAGCGAGGGGGCACCTGCACACAGAGCCTGGCCTGTGTGGCTCCTTCATCTTCAACCGCTTCCCCTGACCGCCGGCTGAACTCCCGTGTCAGCGACCATCACACGGTCGCTGTGACCTCTCCATCTCTGCCTGCCTCGTTCTCTCTATTCACTCTGTCTGTCTCTGTCTCTCTCTCTACTCACTCAATCGCTCTGTCTGCATCTCTTATTCCTTCTCCGTCTTTCTCTCCAACTCTCTCTCTTTCCATATAAGTGTATTATGAGAGTGTAGTTGTCAGTTGACAGGTGTAGTATGTGCTGTGTATTCAGCTGAAATATACAAGGTGAAACAATATGTTGCAAGGATATTGATGTCTGTGCCTTTGGAATTTAACTGGTCTTTGTACAAGTGATCCCAGCATGTGCTCTGAACAAAATGAATACATTGCCAATATTACAGTTATAAAGCATTTCCTTTGTGTTGGATCTTCATCTAATGTCATGTCATACTAATATTCCAGGAACACAGAAATCAGTTTCACTGTAAGGGTGTGGTAATGAAAATTGTAATATTTTAAATATATTTAGACAATATCCATTTAATGTGAAGCAGATGAAAATTTGCCAACATCTGTCAAGTTTCAGCTGTAGGGCTGATTGATTTGCCACTCTTGACCTCTGTGGGAATTTGATTAACCATAAAATGGTGCATTATGTCACCCCTATTAGGACCATTTAGTATTGCCAGAAGGTCAGAGCAAAAAATACCTCTTTTTCACTTTTATTGAGATGTCTCAGCAATAAGGGCACTGTTTCAGTACAGCTGTATGCCAAGAAGGCGCAATCAACCACAATGAACTCCTCTGTGCCATCACATTTCAGACGTGTCCAAAAGAATATGTGATGCGATTTCTTACAAATAAAACAAATAAAAAGAAGAAGAAGAAAAAAGGAATGTTGCCGGTTGATAAACTCAAATAAATGATTTTAGTTTGAGTAACATGATTATAAATTCATTTTGGTTTATCATGTTTACATAAGCTTGGATTCAGTATTTTGGATGTGAATAAAAAATGATCACATTTTAAGGCCAGAAGAAAAACTTGTGTCACTGATTTGACGAGTTTGTGAGTACCTAAGAAACTATTTAATTTTCCCACTTACGGCGTTACTGTTGAACTAATACTTACGAGGCTTGCGACAATGCATTGTCTATTAGGCTGAGATGATAGTTGTGTATAGATTTACTGCAGTGTGTCTGTATGAGTGGGGTTGTCCAAATAACGTGCTGCATTTTCTGCTAGACCGGGGTCCTGACCTTATATGCTGCCGGTGTGCACCAATGTCCCAGGTCTCAGGGAAGACTATATGATTATGATCCCTCTGCTTTTTAAAGCAGTTTGGAGAACAGAGATCTGAGCTGACCCTGTGTAAATGCAGTTGTTGCAGAGAGGACCTGCTTGTAAATGAGGGTCATGGTTCAGGTGCTAGAGGTCACAGGGGTTGGACCTCTTTGTGCATGAGGGCACCTCAGTGCCTGCCTCCTCTTCGACCTCCTTTTGCTGAACGTGCATTCGATTGTGTTAGGGCCGATAATGTATGGAGCTCAATGGCAACAGAGTCACCTCTGGGCCCAGCGAGATGTGAAAGGTGACAGGCAGCAGGATCTAAGCCAATAGACCTCAAAGAGCATCTGTCAGATGTCTCAGACAGAAGTGTGTGCTCAGCAGTCACAAAGCACTCTTTAAAAGAGACACAGTGATTGTATAGATGGACAGGTGGTACCTCACTATTGTCTAGCGCTGAGTTTTGTTTAACCTTTTACTACATCCCATGTTTGTTTGTTGTTTACTTTTCCCCCATTAAGCTTGGGAGATCTTTCAAATACTCATCTATTCTGACGCTAAAGTTTCAGCTTATACATTTCCATGTCATTTATCTATTGTTTCCTTCTTATACCTAACTACCTGTCCAGACGTTCGGTGAGAAGAGCTTGAAGGAATTGCCAAAGGACGTGTGAAAGTGCTGCACTTCTGGCCGCGCAAGAGAATTTCAGAGCAAAGCGTCAGGACTCACAGCACTTAGGCCCAGTCCCAAAGGCTGTGACTGGCGCAGTGGGGCCCACATTAGCTCAGCCACAGCTCTCTGAAATGGACTCGCCTGAGCGGAATGAAGCACATAAGGCACCTTGCACACCATGCCAAGGGGTTTATCAGGCACAGATCAATGGGCGCCTGCATTCTCTCAGAGCGCCCGAGCCACAAGGGCAAATACAGTATCTTGGGGGGGTGGCGGAAGTCATACTGTATATAGGCTTAGGGCTGTGTATGTGTGTGTGTCTCGCCTGCTTTAATCAGGTTGTCCAACAGCAAACACTGTGCTGTCAAGTGAAGCGTTTCAGGCGGCAAAGCCTTTCAGTCAGGACAAAAGGTGGGAGAAGCCGTGGGACTGCATGGCCCAACCCTCTCATTCGCTGAATGCTCCTCAGTTCTCCAGTGGAGCTCAAAAGGCCTTTGCCCTTCCAGCTGTAAAATTGGCTGACAGGGAGCCTCTAAAGCCCCCCACTCATAGATGAGTCCACACAAACTGCAGCATTTACTCAGGCTGATTGAGTCCTGAAGCAACCAAGCTTTTCATCAGGATGATATTTCACCCAGGTAGCGACTGAAAATTAAACATTACTTCAGGGCCTGTTTTGGCAAATGTTGTGATGATCATGATTTGATTATAGCGGCATTATAACCAAAGCTATCCATTGTTACATAGTTTATGCTAATCAATTAACAACATATCGAAAAGCATATATTAGCTATGTATGATAAGCTTCCATTAAGTCTGGTAAATATCTATTTTAGATAATCAGACAAAATTAAATAATACTAATTGAGGTGATGTATCTACAGGACCAAAGCTGAGTGATACACATTTCCCTGGAAAACACATTGGAAAAATATTGATTTCCAGAAAAGATGTATCTCTGAAACCATAGGGACGGCCTATTAACAGAATGAAGAGGAAAGAAAAATCAATGGTAATGTCCAAGTAGATTTCCGTCTTCTAGTTAGCTATTATAATAGTTTGGAGCCTGAAAACTCTCTCAGCCTGTCATGATGGTGGCTATGTGAACGCAAACACAGCCATTAGTTTCTCATAATGTTGATATTTGGTAGCATCTTGTTAGCATGTAGTTCCTTGAAGGCCTTTAATTCTGTGATTTAGAATCTGTGTCCGAAAATACACTAAAGTGTATCCTTTGGAAATTGACACTGATAAGAAAGATTACAGCAAAAGGACTGCTGATTAGAATCGGAGGCGGCATCCTCGAGCCATTTGCAAACGTATGAAATTGGCTAACGACAAGGTCGTGGCCGTGGGCACCAGAATATTGAGCAGTACAGAGGAGGAGATCTGCAGTCGGCACAGAGCACCAACAGTCAGGGCCTCGCCATGTTGTTGACATGATTCCTAGGACTCTCCTTTCATCACGGCCGCTGCCACTCTCTGTCAGGAGGAAAGAGAAAGGATTGTAACTTTGGCCCTATTGTTTAACATCTCCCAAAGACGGAGGACACAGAAATTATTCTGAAGAGCAGAAGACACACGGTGGAAAATGACCTTTAACTGCACTTCCTTAGCTGAATCTCATCCAATTAGAGCACTGTATATTTTCCCTAATAGCGGCTGATGAGGCAGGGCCTATGAGCAAGCACGCCCGACCGGCGTTGCTATGCAGCGAGATGGCTGCTTAGCACCGGAGGAGCGCTGGGGAATAAGTGAGCAGAGAGCTTTAATTTGATAGGGTTAGAATCCTGCAGGCTCCAGGGTCGGGGGTCATCAGGAGCTCGTCTCACACTGAATATGAAGAAATCACAAGTAAATTGCTTACATCTGCTGCCGGTGGCTGGGAGGGCTATGATTGGTTCCCAGAGGTGTGCACCATCTCACGCGGGCAGTGGAAGGGGGCCTTGGTGCAAAGAAGGCTTGTAATTTGAGTAATTCTGCATTAATAGATGTTAAAAAATCATTGGAGCAGCTGGTTTGAAAAGCAGAGCCTTTATGAAATGCTTGTGGATCACGGGGGTGTTTTTTCCACCTTCTTCTTTAAATGTCTCTGCTATTATCACTACAGCCTCTTACAAGTGCTCACTCGCGCTCTCTCTCTCTCTCTCTCTCTCTCTCTCTCTCTCTCTCTCTCTCTCTCTCTCTCTCTCTCTCTCTCTCTCTCTCTCTCTCTCTCTCTCTCTCTCTCTCCCTCTCTCTCTCTCTCTGATGGAGGAGATGATGTGGTGCATATGCAATATGTCAGACAGGAAAGTAGATAAATAAGGCAAACAAAACCGCCATGTGAAAATGATTATCCATCAACATTGTCCAAGGCCTGGAATGAAGAAAACAGCTTGTAATATTACTGCTCATGAATAATGCTACTGGGGTTTGAAGTTCAAGATGCAGCATATTGCACTCCCCACGTTTGTCTTTTCCACGTATAGAATGTATAGGTACCCAACCACCTCCTCCGTAATTGCAAAACCATTAAATGTGTTTTTGTTTGTGTTAGTAACTTTGATAGATACAGGCATGCATTTAGTGAGGAGGAGTTACTTTACATTTTTTATTTGGATTCAATCACAATCAAGATATTTTGTGGAGCTACAAATATTTTTCCTCTAACCAATACAACACTTGTTCTCATCATAGCCTTTACTTTGGGATTGTGTCCAACAGAAAATTAGACAGGCTGTGAATTATCACAAATGCTCTGGCAAATGACACTCCATTGGAAGGTCTTTGTCATCAATTATGTGTCTATTAAGAAACAGTCAATCAGTCAATGTGCAAATAGCCAACCCTCCAATGGCTCAGTCATAGACAGGATGCTGTCAATAGCCCATCTGATATGATTTAACTGTGGAGGAACTAGGTGCTCACCTTAGTGACTTCACAATCCCATTCACCATTTGGAAACCATCCTCTACTATTACTGATTTATTGACATTAAACAAAGATTTTTAATGAGGAAATTGAATGAAAATATATTATTTACATCAGACTCGTAGAGTCTCTCTCCTTATGTGGTCCTTATGACTGACTGATCATCACTTTGTAATATTCTGGAGAATGGATATGGGATTGAATTGCTTCTCTCTCTCTTTTTGCCCAGCCTGGTCTCATAGACATAGCAAACTAAAATCAGGGACACTCAAATTAGTATGATATGTTACGTTTGGTTTGGTTACATAAGACAGAAGTTTACTTAAATCAAAAACAAAAGGAGGTGGTGGTTGGTCGGAGTGGATGGGTGGGTGTATAACGTGAACGTCTAGAAACCCAAATGGTGCATTTTAGTATCTCATTACAGACAACTTTAGCATTTTAGCTAATTAGCAACATTGCAACTACTTAGTACTTTTTTCAGATACTTTGCAACTACTTAGCATGTTAGCTAACCCTTCCGCTAATGCTAATCTTAACCCTTTAACCTAACTCCTAATCCTGACTAGCTTCAACCCTAACCTTAATCCTAACTTTAACCCCTAAACCTAATCCCTAACCTAGGTAATGTTAGCTACCTAACTAACATTAGTATTAGCCACCTAGTCACCGAGCTAACATTAGCCTCAACAATTTGTAATTCGTAACATACGAATTGTAATTTGTAACATATCATACAAATTGTAATTCATAATATACACTACATGACCAAAAGTATGTGGACACCTGCTCGTCGAAGATCTCATTCCAAATTCATAGGCATTATTATGGACTTGGTACCCCCTTTGCTGCTATAATAGCCTCCACTCTTCTGGGAAGGCTTTCCACTAGATGTTGGAACATTGCTGCGGGGACTTGCTTCCATTTAGCCACAAGAGCATCGGTGAGGTCGGGCACTGATGTTGGGCAATTAGGCCTGGCTCACAGTTGGCGTTCCAATTCATCCCGAAGGTGGTTGATGGGGTTGAGGTCAGGGCTCTGTGCAGGCCAGTCAAATTCTTCCACATCTCGACAAAACCATTTCTGTATGGACCTCGCTTTGTGCACGGGGGCATTGTCATGCTGAAACAAGAAAGGGCCTTCCCCAAACTGTTGCCACAAAGTTGGAAGCAAATAATAATCTAGAATGTCATTGTCTGCTGTAGATTTCCCTTCACTGGCACTAAGGGGCCTAGCCCGAACCCTAAAAAACAGCCCCAGACCATTATTCCTCCTCCACCAAACTTTACAGTTAGCACTATGCATTCGGACAGGTAGCGTTCTCCTGGCATTCATCAAACCCAGATTCATCCGTCAGACTGCCAGATGGTGAATGGTGAAGCGTGATTCATCACTCCAGAGAACGCATTTCCACTGCTCCAGAGCTCCAGAGTTCAATGGCGGCGAGCCATTGTAAAGGTGGCATCCTATGACTGTGCCACGTTGAAAGTCTCTGTGCTTAACAGTAAGGCCATTCTACTGCCAATGTTTGTCTATGGAGATTGCATGGCTGTGTGCTCTATTATGTACACCTGTCAACAACGGGGGTGGCTGAAATAGTCTAATCCACTTATTTGAAGGGGTGTCCACATCCTTTTGTATATATAATGTATCATACGAAATGGATGATGTACATCCACAAATCAGTACATACCATAGCAAACGTAACATATCATAATAATTTTGGTGTCCCGGATTTTTAAAAATTATGTTACGTCTATCCCTGAGTCCAGGTTGTTCTGCCCTACAGCATTTGAAGCAGCAGCAGCAGTACATTTGACTAAATAAAAACGCAAATTGGATGTCTGGCGGACTAATTTGATTTCCGAAAAGCTGAAACCGAGACCCTGTTAGCTACCTCGAATGATGGACACTAATATTATGTTCTCACTTTGTAACTGCGGTTTTAGTGGGTATCCCTTCCCAATCAAAACAACTGCCTCCAAAACATGATTGCATTATGTTACCATTTTGAACCAAATGACTGTGAACTGGCTCCGCTTCATCGGAGAAGTTCATGCACAAACACATTGCAATTACTGCTGCTTGACTCCTGTTTCATAGAGTCCAACTGTCTGTGTGAGGTAACTCACCAACTCCAGATAATGGACTGTGTTGGAATAGCATCTTTGTTGACAGTGACATGGACATGGAGTTAGACATTTTTCTGCCTATTTAAACTAGAATGCAAATGATTTCAACCAAGTGTAATTCTTCTCTCACAGTCAGAAGACAGAAGTGCTATTTATACACTTCAAGATTATTTGTTGTATTTTTAGAAACCATTATTCTGCTGCGACATCTGTCAACAGAGGATGAAAGAAGAAAAGAAGTCTGGCTGCTTTATAAGAGTGCTGATGGGTCTGCAGCTTTCACATCTTCTCCCTGTCAAGAACAATATATTTGCCTTATTAACCACTGAGCTGGTAGCCTTTATTCAGGTTCTGACATAAACCAACTAGATTATCAAATATGGCAACTCAATTTGACCATAGGTCACACTGATAACGTGTCTGTAATACATTATTTCATGACATACAATGCATTTGGTTTTCCTCAGCCAGCGCTTAGGTAGATAAAGTACTGTATGCATTTTCAATATTCCTGTGCTCAGGAGACTCTTTATGTCCAGTATATAGATTAGTGTGCCTCTGCGCGAGCTGAAGGAAGACCTGATAGTCTTCACCGTTCTCCATAATTGCTATGACAGACTCACTTAGGCTGCTCCTCCGTCCAACGGCATTATTGACATGGATATATCTCAGCATCTTTGTGGTGGGGAGAGAAGGCCTTCCAGTCCACCATAATGGCTGGATATGTACAGTGTGGAAAGGAAACCAACCTTTTATAATGATAGGTAGGTAGTATTCCACTGGGACATCTTTTAAGAAGGAAAGGGATTAGATAAATTAGTCACAAAGGCATGCGACCATTTTGACGTTTCTTTGAAAATATTTACTGTATGCAATATTCATGAAACGGTTTGTGAGAAAGCCAGATGATAGTAATCATCAAATAAGAAACCAACTTCAAAATATCCTGTTCAAATGCACAAAAAAAGGAATTTGACCAAAACTTGTTTTCCTCCATCTGTCAAAGACTCTCCCTATTAAGCAGAAGGCACCATTACTCTGATTCCCACTTGATATACATTTTTTATGTCTAAATGTT
Organism: Oncorhynchus keta; assembly: GCF_023373465.1. NCBI lineage: Eukaryota > Metazoa > Chordata > Actinopteri > Salmoniformes > Salmonidae > Oncorhynchus > Oncorhynchus keta. The sequence continues at coordinate 25,409,145 of NC_068437.1, read as the reverse complement.
TCCCATAACCTTGTTGCTTAAGTGATTTGTTAGGGAAAATAAATACATAATAATTAAAAGAGGAGGTTTGTTTGGCTCATGAATCAGCAGTGGGCTGTGATGGCTGTGGCTCCAGCTGAAGCTGAGGCTGAGGTAGCTCGCTAGCTCAATAAGCCTGCTTTCCTCTTCAACATTGGGCCATGGTAATGAGAATATCTGGAGGTCAATGGGGGTTACTCAGTCTTCTTCAACAGGAAATTAGCTTTTGGTGGGCTGTGTTCCCAAGGTAATGAGCAATGTGTGTGTATTTAATCTTAGCTAATATTGTTATAATAACTAAATGAATTATTAAAAACAAGCATAGCTACATTCAGAAGACCACCAATGTGAGGGGGATCCATGGATGCAGCATTACCCTACCAGTTCTATCAGTTCAGTGAAGCTTGGCTGTGAAGTAGAATAATTATGCTCATTTGGAGAGCAGGGTCAGACAATGCCTACGTTGATCAAACGTTACAGTGGATTTTCCACAGGTCTAAAGAATGGGGGCCATGGTCTCTGAGCAACTCGAACAAGACCTCTGTTTTCTGGGGTCAAAGGTCATGGTTATGTTTGCAAAGCCCATCTTTACTATTTGTTATTCTATAGGTTTAGAAAATAAATAATCATTACCAGAGTGCAATTTAATTGTAAATTGTACTGAATGTGAGGCAGTTATTATTATTTTTTATACTTACATAGCTCAGTTTATTCATCTTTCCTCCCACACACATATAACCAGTCCAGTTCTGTTTCTTCTTTTTGACCATTGCAAGGTCATCATTTCCTTAGCATCTATTGTCACGTAGTATAGTAAGGACTATGAATCTAAAGTCATAATATGCAAATGTATTCTCCGTATTGTATAACCACGTGCATCTGGCATGATTGGGTAGTGAGGGACAAATTGTCCTCGGCCAAGACGTTTTGCGACTCAGCAAAAGCTAATGCTGATCTTCTTAATAGCACAGCTCTGTTCACATCTCCATGATAAAGGTGAGCATCGTGAGAGAGGAGAAGGTGATTGAATTGCAAAATGAAGAGCGCCCTTTTGCACTGAATAATATTTTCTCCTTTATGCATATGGAGACGAGCTGGACACACTTCATCCAGAAATCACAGATGAACAAATGCATCTGTTTGGTCCAAGACGGTGTAAATACTTTATTCATATGATGCTAATTTCACCCTGTCATTTTGATCACGTCATTCTCTCTGGAATATTGCAATTAAGTTTTGAGAGATAAAACATGCCAACTGCTCTGCATTTCAAGGCTTGATTGGACTATCAGCCAGTCAGTATGGCGCTGTGGTTTTCATCACTGTTAATTGATCCTTTCTTTAATTAATCTGGAAAGGAAAGCCCATATCTCTATCCTGTCTGATGGTCTCCTCTGTCCGTCATAACATAATAAAGGCCCTATCCTACTGTTAGTTACTCTGCCTTAGCCCCTCGCTCTGGCACTCTGCCAAATGTACTATTTATGGAGCACCTATCTATAGGCAGATTCTGCTATATGCACTCCAACGTCTGGGTTCATTAACAATACTTTAGCTAGTTACTTTGCATGCAGTCACCTTAGTATGCCTTTAACAAGGATATGTGGGTTAGTGGTATTCCAAGGTTCAGACCTACAAGTCGCTTGAGCACTGGGCATCCAACTCCCTTCTCTCTCTCTCTCTCTCTCTCTCTCTCTCTCTCTCTCTCTCTCTCTCTCTCTCTCTCTCTCTCTCTCTCTCTCTCTCTCTGTCTCCCTCTCTCTGTCTCTCACTCTCGCCATCAGATCCTGCTTCCTCTCTTCTTCCGCACTGCGTTTCTCGGCCCACATACTTCATGTGTTAGAGGCACCAATGAGGTTTTCTTTTACAATCATACTGCTACCTCTATACAATCATACTGCTACTGCCTTTACTCAGATGTGTCTCATGCAATCTGGTGGTGCATAGTCCATCACTAGCACCATAATCATCTCAGATACAATCTTTCTTCAAGAGTAAACTTGTCAGTCTTAAGCCATTTGAGCTTTCCTGGGGCAAAAGGATTAGCCAACATTCAGCTAACTTCAGTATCACTGAATATATTCTTTACATCATTGTCCTCTATTCAGGAGCCATAGTATTTGGAACAGCAGGTGACTGAAACTTGAATATGGTACTATATTATTTCAGATTCATAAGACATGGGCTTACCTGAGGCATTTTTCCAACTGGTTTCTTTGTTCAATGTAATTGTCTCAGTTCAGGATTTTCAGGATTTTCACAGCTCTACTATGATTTTGACAGAGGCACAGTACTTGCTATAATGATTACTCGTAGGAGGTGTCAAATAAGGTCTTAGCCCTTGGGCTTTTTGCAATGAAAGTGTGGTTCTTTTTTTGTGGACGCAGTTAAACTTACAATAGGACCATAAAGCGTTTTCCTCCAACAAACTGTAACGAAATGGATGGGAGGCAGCTGAGAAATGAACATGTAAGTATCTGTTTCTGTCTAATTAAATCCGAGGGCAGTCTCAGACCTGCTACTGCCAAGAGCTGGATCCACAGAGCTGCTGGATCTGCTGCTACTGCCTTTTGTGGTAGCATACTGCCACCTATAGCTCAAACCACAATACTCACCATGACCACAAACCTTTGTCTGCCTGTCTACTGTCAGATTACTGAGGAGGCAAGTTAGGTGGTGACAGATACCTGATTTCAGTGTCATCAGTCAGCTGGTAAGATGAAGCATTCTTTTTAAGATCACATATCTCTTTTGATTCTTCTTTATCACTATTTATACAACATACACCTGTAATAACACTAATCATCAGAACAGGGGATAATGCAACCTCACCTCCTTATCTGCTATGATATGAGAGTGAAATGTGTTTTCTTAGTGTAGGCTTCAGTGAAGCCACATTAGTTGTTTGCTCCTCCTGAGAACAAAGGAGAAGAAGAGGCAGCTGGAGGAGCAATTGTTGTCCATCAAGGGCTATTGAGAGTTCAATTATTTATCTTGTGAAGTGTTCCAAGGATGTGGTCAGCTCATCAGGGTCATAATGCACACAGAGAGAGGACATGTGCATGAGGCAAGGGGAGTAGGATGTTGTTGTAGTTAGTGAAAAAAGGCAAAGCGTTTCCACATCCCGATCCTCCCACGGTTCATGCAGTGGTTGTGAGGAAGTCTTGGACTCGCCACCTACGCTCCTCACATCTCAGCTGGTGAGCTGTAGCAAGACCTTAGTGCTTATCTCTCTGACTTTATTCAGCTGTTTAAGACAGCAGTACAGACAGGCAGACAGTATCACTGTACTAACATAACACAGCATGTTGTACACCCAGTGATTTAGAGGATAGTCAATGTGAAAAGTGTAATCAATGCCATATTGGGTTTATTGTCATTATTAGAACATTTGTTCTTTAGGCCTCTTTGCTTGTATTTGTAGATCAGTGGTACAACACATTTTCCTAGCCAGGATTCTGAAGGTTTATGAAAATGAGCCTTTGTAGCTGCCCTACTTTCAAAATGTTCAAAACACATCTGAAAATGAGAGTGAATTGTATAGGAGTATTTATCATTTCTCTGTTTCAGAATCCATCACCAATCTGTTCATAGCAAATTTCACCTTCAAATTTACAGTTAATGTCCATCTATTGTTCTCAGTGAAATGGACTGGGAGATTTAAGAGAAATGACATATTTTACACTGAACTCAATAATCCATAAAGCCGGTTTTGCTTAAGTCATTGTGCAGTACTGTGAGTATGTTAACACCATTAAATCACCTCAAATGTCTTAGTGATTCAATCTTTTTCACAGTGGACGACAAGTGAATTGAATTCCCCCAAAGTGCCTGTCCATTTCCTGTCTGTGTGTGACGAGCAGCGAGGCTGCTGGGAGAAGCTCAGATTCACTTTGTCTTTCAATTTTTTTTTACACCATTGCAAAATGTGACAGCACATATTTCTAACAAAAATATTTTAAACTTAACTGACCAATTTGTGTCGTTGCAATGCTCAAAATATAGTATTTCAACCTTCAATGACTGCAGCACCAAACGTGATTGAAAATCTATTCCAGAATAAACACCATACTTTCATCAACCATTGCACTTTACCATAACTAATTAATTTTAGCCCAGAGCAATGTAATATCTTTTCTCTCATCCAGACAAGTAGTATTTATCCTCACCATTTTTAAGAGCAGACAAGATCCATGCAATCCCCAAATGCTGCTCCTCACCCAGCCACCCACCCACCCAGCTGCTGCCCCAGCCTTGGCCCAGCCTGTCAGTGGTACTCTATAGCACGGCTGCGCTTAGTGGCCGTGACTCCTTGACCTGCTTTCCCGCTTTGCTGTGGCGACTCCTGCGTGAATAGCTGCTGGCGCCTCTCTGTGGCCTGTCTCCCAGATCAGGACACAGTCTGAACACATAGAATGGGCTCTAGCACCACGCACTGTGGATAGTCTTTGATTGGGTTATTTTACTATGCGCTTCTTTATGTCGGCCTGTTTCTGCTCTGCTTGACAATGCCCTCCAGGTCAGGTATGAGAATAACAATAGCCGTCTCCTTCTATGTTCCTCAAAGACTGTATTGTTCCATTAGCATGCTTCATTCTTTCAATGCTAACAGTCGGCATGAATAAGGATTATGCGAGAACGTAGACAGAGATATAGGCCTATACTGTTTAGATTTCTTTTCAGAAAGAAGTGCATCAAATGCATCCCTTTGACCATCGTTTATACAATGGACTAGCAAATGGGGATGGATGTAAGAAATGTATGCGTGAGAATGAAATAGAAATCGGCCTCATAATGATGCGGGGACAAAGCATGCAAGTGTTTGAAAGCCTATGTAAAGGTCCAGTCAGTGACCTCTAAATGCCAAAATAAATATGTCCGGAGCCATAATAACTTTTATAATTTGAATGATGAGGATACCATTGCAAGTCTCTTATGCACAAGCACTTATCATCTGTGAGGGAAAGCTATCCACCATCTCAGTACCATATACATGGAGGGAGGCAGGGTAGACTAGGCTCTAGGCTGGGGAGCACTGATTTCCTCTGACAGTCTGGCTCTGCTTGCTACCTGCCTAATCCCTGGCTCTTTAAAATTGTGTTTGGAATAAACTGACTAAAGGGAATAGGGCTTCAGAGTGCTGAAGGAAATGGAGAGCTCTTTAGGTTTGATTGACAGCTCTTGTCAGTAAGTCTTTCTCAGTAAGAGGCACCTGCCTCAACCCTTGTGGAATCCACGTTCCAAAGCGAGGCGCAAAGGTGTTGTCTTAATTATCCCCAGAAAAAAAGAAACACAATTAACAGTAAAGCGTTTAGGGTAGAGAGATTATTTACTGGGGCCCGTCCAGTGGAGACAGACGCTGGGCGCTCCTGGGAGACGGACATGTCCGTCAGCATAGGATGGCCAACCAATCCAATTAAATCTCAGATCTTTCAGCCGGTCAGCACAAGCCAACGGTGTTCATCATCCAACAATGACATTCCTTTGGTTTTTCATTTAAATCCAATGTGTTCTCAAGACAAAAGGGTTCTATTCAGTGCAAAGACTACATGGTGAGTTGCAAAGCTATGCAAGAACAGCAATAGTTTTCATTGATAAAGAATCTCTTACAATACACTAAAACACGTACGATTACATTGTGTTTATCCAAGGTTAAGTATGAATACAGTGTTCATGAAGGTTGTATGCATACGGTTCAGTATGGCTGTGAGTGGCTGGTAAAGAAAGGATCCTGTAAGAGCCTGTATGTAGCCTGTATATTAGAAGCCTTGGTTCTCAGCCATCTACATGTGAGGTAGGTCACTCAGGGTCATGGACATGGGGATTCCGATTAAGACGTTGATGGACGTAACAAAGGAGATGGGGGCTGTGACAGAGGGAAGATGCCAGTGCTTTTCTACATGAACTTTGCAGAGCAGACCCTCCAGGCAGTGGCATGCCAGAGAAAGAAGGATTGTGGTGAGCCAAAGAACTTTACTTCAGGAGAGGCAGACCAAATGAAAGTCTGGCACACTGGGTCCCCAGGTCAGCTAGCAGGTGGGAATAAGGGGGGGGGAAAGAGGGTGTAAGAGCAGGGACGTCACATCTGGCATGAATTAGGAAGGTAATACGGCGCGCCCTGAAAAAGTGTTTGAGGATCTCAGAGGCAGATCTCCTTTCCTAAGTAACACCAAGTCAGTGTGTCACGGGGGGCAGATCAGAGTGATTATAGCTGGGTCTTTGAGGAGCAGGTGCCACTTCTACTGCTGTCTCATACGCACCACTGCTTAACTGTATGGAATGTCGTTAATCTTGCATTATCATAGGATATCTACGCAGGGGATATTTTAGGTTTTACTTTACTTGTAATAGATCTTGTTCAGTATTTCTCATATTGTACATATTTTATCAGATGCGCTATATCACTCTGAAGACAACAATGGCTGTGGTGAATGTTGAACCATAATTTTACCAGTGCACTGTAGAGGAAAAGCAGAGTCCTGTGTCCCATTTAATCATAGTAAGTGGATTACCTCACCTCACATTACCTCATCCTCTAATTTTAAGATATCACAATATAAAACCCCTTGGCCAGCTGATTTAACATCCCCTGACCGCCCACTGCCAACTATTAACAGGGAGATACATTCAGTGAAAAAAATCCTCTGAGAAGCCAAGAGTAACAACAGCGTCTCCTAATCGTCTCATAATTCCCCCTATGGCTCTATCACATTCAATGTCTCACACGGCTTCTCTCCCCCTGCTACCATAGCAGGGACTGACATTTTGGAGAATTGATTCATCGCTACATTAAGTAATGCAGTAATCAATTACTCAAACAATTTCTCGGGGAAAACAGAAGCATTTTAAAAGAGGCATTAATGTCACTATTGGAGGAATAAAATGGTTTGGTTGCAATGTGAGCTGTATCTGACTGAGAGCGCTCTGAGCCTCTGCTCAGTCGGTAACTTACCCGAGCAGCACAGTGAAGTGGAAGGTCTTTTTTTCACGCTACCATTTTCATCCCATTTAATCGAATTCCCCACTATTGTTATCACATCTACAAAACAATTCTGTGGTGAGGTTACCCAGAAAGTGAGCTTGCATCTGCTCTCACGGGGGAGTGGGAAGAGCAGCTGTGGACAAAGAAGACAGTGTGAGGACCACAGAGTAGGAGATGAAAGGTAAAGACACAGCTACAGTATAACACACTTTTACTGGCTACAATGTGGAACTGGAACACACAGCTTTGTTATTCAAGGTTTCGAGAGGATATGGGTCATTATAAATATGGTTCCATTGTTGTTGTACACTCCTATTACAGTATATTCCCCTCCACTATAGCAGGATGCTAGTTTTTGTTGTTGCACAACATAGTTAGACCAGGTAGTTATGTGGTGGCATTAGGGGGACTTTTCTAACAGAATTGAAACACAAATATGCCTTTGTTATCCTGTAAGTCATCTTAAGTGCTTTAGTAAGAACGGTATTGTCTCCACAGCTCACTGAGCTACCCTAAACCTAGCCCAAAGACACAGAGATGGAATCTGAGCCAACAGCATTTTAGTTTAAACAGCTTTTTAGGCTTTCCTCGAGTACATTGTACAAACCCTTGTGGTTTAACAGGACATAAGAATTACTATTATCAAGTAATGGTCTGTGCAATACTATTGGATCAGTTTAGTATGCAATAATCAGTCCATAAAGATGGCTCATTATCGGTATAAAAATATACAGTATCATAACAATATTGAATTATGTAGCATTATGCATAATTTCCCCAATAACCTGTCCTATGAACATGTAAAATTGTAGGCTAGTATTTTGCTCCACTACAAAATTCCTCAAACACAAACTTCCTGTCCCGTCCTTGTGAGTTCACTGAACCTTTGCAGCGTATTATACACCAGTGTACTCATACTCATGGGGTGATGTTGCAGGGCCGGGTGGTTGCAGCTCAGTAATGATTTACAAATAACAATAAACTAAAGAATGAACAAATCAATAAATCAGTAGATCTCTGGATATTTGAGAGCCAACCTTATTTCTTTATTTATCTGGATCTTTTATTGTTATCGTCTCTCCAAGGCAGGAGCAGGAATCCCAAATGATCCGAGGGGTTAGGGGGCGCGGCGCCCCCGAGCCCCTAGCCCCATAGCGGAGGTAACGTATTCAATGGCCTGGGGCGAGTGGTGGAGAGGAGCAGCCCTGCTGCATACTGATGGCAGGGAAAGGAGGCAGTAATTGGAGCTGCAGAGGAGAGGGGAGAGAAGGGCAAGCACTAGGAGATGATGGCTTTGTTTTGCCTCTCTCTGCCTGTCTGTGCCGCTCAAACTCCTCCCCCCACACCTCTCCCTCTCACACTCACTTACTGCAGATAGGGAGGAATAGAAAAGAGATACTTGCTAATTGGTCTCTTGCTGCTTGCTTAAAGATCCATAGGTTTATTTCTAGGGGTTTTATGTCTATTGAAACTAATAAACGACTTATGTACTTGTGTGTATGGTAATTCAAGAATTACATAAACCTATCATATATTGTTGTCGGTTGCATAGCGCACAGTGGCATGTGTTAAAGATGGGTATTATTAATAACATGCAATTGTGTGAATATAACACAATCTTCTACATCTACATGTCCATGCAAAATAACACACAACTTAATGGGATGTAGGAACATGAATAGATCATTTTATGCTCTATTTGTAACTCCTGGCTATAACACACCAGCCTGGAGTCTATGGAAGGCAATTTAAAGCTGTCTGGAAGGATGTAAATTGGTAAATATCAGTTTAATCAGAGCACATCTCAGTTAATTAAGAAAATTACACTGACAAACCGTCTGAAGCTGATATAAGAACGCAAGCCAGCATGGCAATCAGAACCATCCCTTATGGTTCAGCCACACAGCTCCCTCATGTGGGTAAGAAACCGTGCTCACACAGTATGCTGCAACACTGTACAGTAGCTTAACATCACTATCTAAGAAATGGTACAGGAGGTATCCAGGCATGATTTTAAATCTATACAGTAAGGCTGTTTGTGTCTTATGCCCTGAAGAATTGTATTCTTAAAACATTCACATCATCATGACATTCTGATCTGTTGACACAGATTAGTGATGTGAAATGCTTGGCTAAAGGCCGGAGTCCTGGTGGCGGCGTGTTAGAGTCATTGCTCCCCACCAGCCCAGACTGCAGTGAACAGGTTGAAGACAGAGCCTGGAGCCTATGGGTCAGTGGAAGGACGTGAGCAAGTGGAGCTTTCATTTCCTGTCAAAGAGGAGCAGCGAGGAGCTTTCAGAGGGATCAGTCGCAGCCTAATTGGGCCCGGTGGGTGACACGGCAGCGTCGTAAATAAAGCAAACACAGTTTTAGTGTCTCTGCCACTGGACTCTTTAAACCTTCATCACAGAGCAAGCACTTCCAATGAAAGACCACATCTAATGACTTTACTAGAGGTTGGTTTTTTAATTGATCCTTTTTTCCATATGCATTTATGTTTTTAATCAGAAATTAGAGCATACATTTCCTCAGTGCTGGAGGACCTGGTAGGGGACCATAATTAGCAGGCTTGTGCCTGACACTATCTGCTGCTGGTTAATACGCTGGTCTGGTGTTAGTCTGACAGTACTGCTGCATGGTGTCACTCTGACAGTACTACTGCATGGTGTCACTCTGACAGTACTACTGCTTGGTGTCACTCTGACAGTACTACTACATGGTGTCACTCTGACAGTACTACTGGATTACTAATCCTATCCAATGAATACCTAGGATAGGATAAGTAATCCTTCTCACCCCCTTTAAGATTTAGATGCACTATTGTAAAGTGACTGTTCTACTGGATGTCATAAGGTGAATGCACCAATTTGTAAGTCGCTCTGGATAAGAGCGTCTGCTAAATGACTTAAATGTAAATGTAATGTAAATGCATGGTGTCACTCTGACAGTACTGCTACATGGTGTCACTCTGACAGTACTGCTGCATGGTGTGACTCTGACAGTACTACTGCATGGTGTCACTCTGACAGTACTACTGCATGGTGTCACTCTGACAGTACTACTACATGGTGTCACTCTGACAGTACTACTACATGGTGTCACTCTGACAGTACTACTGCATGGTGTCACTCTGACAGTACTACTGCTTGGTGTCACTCTGACAGTACTACTACATGGTGTCACTCTGACAGTACTACTGCATGGTGTCACTCTGACAGTACTACTGCATGGTGTCACTCTGACAGTACTACTGCATGGTGTCACTCTGACAGTACTACTGCATGGTGTCACTCTGACAGTACTACTGCATGGTGTCACTCTGACAGTACTACTGCTTGGTGTCACTCTGATAGTACTACTACATGGTGTCACTCTGACAGTACTACTGCATGGTGTCACTCTGACAGTACTACTGCATGGTGTCACTCTGACAGTACTACTACATGGTGTCACTCTGACAGTACTACTGCATGGTGTCACTCTGACAGTACTACTGCATGGTGTCACTCTGACAGTACTACTGCTTGGTGTCACTCTGACAGTACTACTACATGGTGTCACTCTGACAGTACTACTGCATGGTGTCACTCTGACAGTACTGCTACATGGTGTCACTCTGACAGTACTGCTGCATGGTGTCACTCTGACAGTACTGCTGCATGGTGTCACTCTGACAGTACTACTGCATGGTGTCACTCTGACAGTACTACTACATGGTGTCACTCTGACAGTACTGCTGCATGGTGTCACTCTGACAGTACTACTGCATGGTGTCACTCTGACAGTACTACTGCTTGGTGTCACTCTGACAGTACTACTACATGGTGTCACTCTGACAGTACTACTGCATGGTGTCACTCTGACAGTACTACTGCTTGGTGTCACTCTGACAGTACTACTACATGGTGTCACTCTGACAGTACTACTACATGGTGTCACTCTGACAGTACTACTGCATGGTGTCACTCTGACAGTACTGCTGCATGGTGTCACTCTGACAGTACTGCTGCATGGTGTCACTCTGACAGTACTACTGCATGGTGTCACTCTGACAGTACTGCTGCATGGTGTCACTCTGACAGTACTACTGCATGGTGTCACTCTGACAGTACTGCTACATGGTGTCACTCTGACAGTACTGCTGCATGGTGTCACTCTGACAGTACTACTGCATGGTGTCACTCTGACAGTACTGCTGCATGGTGTCACTCTGACAGTACTACTGCATGGTGTCACTCTGACAGTACTACTGCATGGTGTCACTCTGACAGTACTACTACATGGTGTCACTCTGACAGTACTACTACATGGTGTCACTCTGACAGTACTACTACATGGTGTCACTCTGACAGTACTACTACATGGTGTCACTCTGACAGTACTACTGCATGGTGTCACTCTGACAGTACTACTACATGGTGTCACTCTGACAGTACTACTACATGGTGTCACTCTGACAGTACTACTACATGGTGTCACTCTGACAGTACTACTGCATGGTGTCACTCTGACAGTACTACTACATGGTGTCACTCTGACAGTACTACTACATGGTGTCACTCTGACAGTACTGCTACATGGTGTCACTCTGACAGTACTACTGCATGGTGTCACTCTGACAGTACTACTACATGGTGTCACTCTGACAGTACTGCTGCATGGTGTCACTCTGACAGTACTACTACATGGTGTCACTCTGACAGTACTACTACATGGTGTCACTCTGACAGTACTACTGCATGGTGTCACTCTGACAGTACTACTGCATGGTGTCACTCTGACAGTACTGCTGCATGGTGTCACTCTGACAGTACTACTGCATGGTGTCACTCTGACAGTACTGCTGCATGGTGTCACTCTGACAGTACTGCTACATGGTGTCACTCTGACAGTACTACTGCATGGTGTCACTCTGACAGTACTACTGCATGGTGTCACTCTGACAGTACTACTACATGGTGTCACTCTGACAGTACTGCTACATGGTGTCACTCTGACAGTACTGCTGCATGGTGTCACTCTGACAGTACTACTACATGGTGTCACTCTGACAGTACTACTGCATGGTGTCACTCTGACAGTACTACTACATGGTGTCACTCTGACAGTACTGCTACATGGTGTCACTCTGACAGTACTACTACATGGTGTCACTCTGACAGTACTACTACATGGTGTCACTCTGACAGTACTACTGCATGGTGTCACTCTGACAGTACTACTACATGGTGTCACTCTGACAGTACTACTACATGGTGTCACTCTGACAGTACTACTACATGGTGTCACTCTGACAGTACTACTGCATGGTGTCACTCTGACAGTACTACTACATGGTGTCACTCTGACAGTACTACTACATGGTGTCACTCTGACAGTACTGCTACATGGTGTCACTCTGACAGTACTACTGCATGGTGTCACTCTGACAGTACTACTACATGGTGTCACTCTGACAGTACTGCTGCATGGTGTCACTCTGACAGTACTACTACATGGTGTCACTCTGACAGTACTACTACATGGTGTCACTCTGACAGTACTACTGCATGGTGTCACTCTGACAGTACTACTACATGGTGTCACTCTGACAGTACTGCTGCATGGTGTCACTCTGACAGTACTACTACATGGTGTCACTCTGACAGTACTACTACATGGTGTCACTCTGACAGTACTGCTGCATGGTGTCACTCTGACAGTACTACTACATGGTGTCACTCTGACAGTACTACTACATGGTGTCACTCTGACAGTACTACTGCATGGTGTCACTCTGACAGTACTACTACATGGTGTCACTCTGACAGTACTACTGCATGGTGTCACTCTGACAGTACTACTACATGGTGTCACTCTGACAGTACTACTACATGGTGTCACTCTGACAGTACTACTACATGGTGTCACTCTGACAGTACTACTACATGGTGTCACTCTGACAGTACTACTGCATGGTGTCACTCTGACAGTACTACTACATGGTGTCACTCTGACAGTACTACTACATGGTGTCACTCTGACAGTACTACTGCATGGTGTCACTCTGACAGTACTACTACATGGTGTCACTCTGACAGTACTACTACATGGTGTCACTCTGACAGTACTACTACATGGTGTCACTCTGACAGTACTACTGCATGGTGTCACTCTGACAGTACTACTACATGGTGTCACTCTGACAGTACTGCTGCATGGTGTCACTCTGACAGTACTACTACATGGTGTCACTCTGACAGTACTACTACATGGTGTCACTCTGACAGTACTACTACATGGTGTCACTCTGACAGTACTGCTGCATGGTGTCACTCTGACAGTACTGCTGCATGGTGTCACTCTGACAGTACTGCTACATGGTGTCACTCTGACAGTACTACTACTACATGGTGTCACTCTGACAGTACTGCTGCATGGTGTCACTCTGACAGTACTACTGCATGGTGTCACTCTGACAGTACTACTGCATGGTGTCACTCTGACAGTACTGCTGCATGGTGTCACTCTGACAGTACTGCTGCATGGGGTCACTCTGACAGTACTACTGCATGGTGTCACTCTGACAGTACTGCTGCATGGGGTCACTCTGACAGTACTACTACATGGTGTCACTCTGACAGTACTACTACATGGTGTCACTCTGACAGTACTGCTACATGGTGTCACTCTGACAGTACTACTGCATGGTGTCACTCTGACAGTACTGCTGCATGGTGTCACTCTGACAGTACTGCTACATGGTGTCACTCTGACAGTACTGCTGCATGGTGTCACTCTGACAGTACTACTGCATGGTGTCAATCTGACAGTACTACTGCATGGTGTCACTCTGACAGTACTACTACATGGTGCTGTCAGAGTGACACCATGTAGCAGTACTGTCAGAGTGACACCATACTGCTACAGGGTGTCACTCTGACAGTACTACTGCATGGTGTCCATTTCAGAAACTTAAAAGGACCACTGTTGGTCAGATTTAAAGTGATGCACTACATCATCTATAACACTATGCTTATTAGGATTCCAAAATTTGATTCAAGCATCAAATTAATAAGCTAGACAAGAGGATAAACCAACTGAAAATATACAGGGCCAAATTCAGTATGCATTGTGCTGGGGAAGGCGGAGAGGCGTGAAACACACAAGTAGCTTTGAATAAAGACATTGATTGAAGATATGCGATATGTTCCTGAAATACCGTTGGTTACTCTAATAGATGAAAATGGTATGGCGATATTATGTTTGTGTCAGTGTGTTTTTGTGTGGCTGTTGATATTCCAAATGTGAAGTGTATGCTATTTTGGTTAAATAATAAACTTTTAATTGTAACGTCTGCTTCCAACTCACACTCTCAAACACGTAGATCCCCTGAACGCAGCTCACTTTCCGGCCCACTTTCCAGCTCACACTCTCAAACACATAGATCCCCTGAACGCAGCTCACTTTCCAGCCCACTTTCCAACTCACACTCTCAAACACATAGATCCCCTGAACGCAGCTCACTTTCCAGCTCACACTCTCAAACACATAGATCCCCTGAACGCAGGTCACTCTCCAGACCCCAATCACCTGAATTCCGATCACCTGTTCACACACCTGTATGTCATTATCACACACTATTTAGTTCAGTTCTTTGCACCCCATCATTGTAAGGTATTGTTTGTTTTGTGACACACTTCTATTTGTAGCTCTTGTTTTCTCGTAATTTAATTCTCCCGTGTATGATAGTTTTGACCTGCCTCACTAACGACTCCTTTTGCCTATTCCCTGCCTGTACTTTAGCCTATCGGATTTCCTGTTCCTATTGCCTGATCTCCCAGACGACATTACTAACATTTTCCCTGACTGTACTGTTGCCTTCTTGGCCCCCCTGTGTATGACCTTCTTCCCGATCCCCAGCTACCTGCCTCCTCCTCCTTTACAAATGAACACCTGCTGCGCCCTGTGCTTGAATCCCTCACCAAAAACGACAGATGGATTCAGCGGAGCTGCAGCTACGTCTGGCCCGACAGGAGGAACGAATCAATGAACTCTGCGACCTCCTTCGCCAGTCCCTTCCTGCTTCACCGATATCAGGTGCCACAGCCTCCTCTCGTTCATCTCCTCTATATCCATGCGTAATAAATATGACGGCTCCCTAGGGAAATGTCAAGGATTTCTCATGCAATGTAACCTGTACATAGCCAATCACCCCGCTGACTTAATCTCTGACAAAGACCGGGTGGACTTCGTCATCTCCCTACTCACAGGCAAAGCTCTGGATTGGGTCACAACCCTGTGGGCCGCTCAAAGTTCTGATCTGCCATCTGAATCACGTTCCCACGCCCTCTTCAAGGAGGTGTTCGAACATTAAGTTTCAGGTCGTCAAACCGGGTACCTGTTATGTGAGCTGCGACAGGGCCATCGCTCCACCACCGAGTATACCCTTGAGTTCAGCACCATGGCTGCTGGCAGTGGATGGAGTGAACCATCTCTCCTTAGTCTACCGGATGGTTCTTAATTGGGAGTTAGACCAAACGGGCCTGCAGAGGAGATTTAACGAACCTAAACCAATACATCCGGATGTCCATATCCATTGGCAACGTACTGGTAGACCGCAGACCGCAGACATTCGCCCATTGCCTGCGAGTCTTCCACGCCCTTCTCTCATCCACCACGGTCTAATAGCCCCAAACACATGCAACTCGGCCATCGGAGGTTACATGAAAACCTGTGCCTCTAACCCCTCCCCCTCCCGTTAGGATTAATGCGCTGGACGGACAACCTCTCGGAACTGGTCTTGTAACTCGCAACTACCGAAAGTATCACCCTTTAGATTGGCCTCCTTCACTCTGAGGTCATTCAGTTAATGATGTTGTCTTCGCCTAAAGTACCACTCATCCTCGGTCACCCCTGTCTAAGCCTTCACGACCCTTACATCTCCTGGCGGCAAAGGGAACTGCTGTCATAGTCTCCTGCCTGTTTTAAGAACTGCTTCAGTCTACCCTGTTGAGCCACCTCTATAGAAGGATCGGAGTCTGCCATTCCAACCCACATCCCACCTGTATATGCCCAGTTTCTGAGTGTCTTCAGCAAGAAAAAGGCGTCCATTCTGCCCCCTCATCGCCCGGAGGACTGCGCGATCGACCTCCTTACTGGGGCATTGCCCCCTAAGGTTCGGATCTACCCCTTGTCCATCCCAGAGAATGAGGCTATGGACACCTATATAGAAGAGGCCCTCGACATGGGATTCAGCCGTCCTTCCACGTCTCCTGCGGCATCCAGTTTCTTTTTTTGTGAAAGAAAAGGATGGTAGTCTCTGTCCCTGCATAGATTACCGACCAGTCAATGACCTTACCATCAAAAATTGCTTCCCTCTGATTCCGGACGCACTGGAACAAGTTGGACAGGCTACTCCAAACTCGACCTACTGAAAAGCCTCTTCATGTCACGCCTTGGTCATAGTGTTTTGTGTTTTCGTTATATTATTTGTTCAGGCCAGGGTGTGACATGGGTTTATTGTGTTGTCTTATTGGGGTTTTTATAGGCATTGGGATTGTGGTTTATTAGGGGTGTGTCTAGCATAGGCTTGGCTGCCTGAGGCCGTTCTCACTCAGAGTCAGGTGATTCTCGGAGGCAGCACGGCGACGCGGATGGAAGCCTGAGAGCCTGTGCTTACCGGGGGGCTAGAGAGACCGGGCAGGCACCGTGTTATGCTATGGAGCGCACGGTGTTTCCAGTGCGGGTGCATAGCCCGGTGCGGTTCATACCAGCCCTTCGTATTGGCTGGGCTAGAGTGGGCATCGAGCCAGGTAAGGTTGGGCAGGCTCGGTGCTCAAGAGCTCCAGCGCGCCTGCATGGTCCGGTCTATCCAGAGCCACCTCCACACACCAGTCCTCCGGTAGCAGCTCCCCGCACCAGGCTTCCTGTGCGTGTCCTCGATCCAGTATCACCAGTTCCAGCACCACGCACCAGCCCTTCAGTGCGCCTCGCCTGTTCAGCACAGCCAGAGCCTTCCTTCCCTCCTGCGCTGTCGGAGTCTCCCGCCTGTTCAGCGCTTCTAGAGCCTTCCTCCTCTACAGCGCTGCCGGAGCCTTCTGCCTGTTCGGAGCAGCCTGAGCTGCCAGTCTGCATGGAGCTGCCAGAGCTGCCAGTCTGCATGGAGCTGCCAGAGCTGTCAGTCTGCATGAAGCAGCCAGAGCTGTCAGTCTGCATGAAGCAGCCAGAGCTATCAGTCTGCAAGGAGCTGCCAGACTGCAAGGAGCTGCCAGTCTGCAAGGAGCTGTCAGTCTGCAAGGAGCTGTCAGCCTGCATGGAGCTGCCAGTCTGCAAGGAGCTGCCAGTCTGCAAGGTGCTGCCAGCCTGCATGGAGCAGCCAGAGCTGTCAGTCTGCATGAAGCAGCCAGAGCTGTCAGTCTGCAAGGAGCTGCCAGTCTGCAAGGAGCTGTCAGTCTGCAAGGAGCTGTCAGCCTGCATGGAGCAGCCAGAGCTGTCAGTCTGCAAGGAGCTGCCAGTCTGCAAGGAGCTGCCAGTCTGCAAGGTGCTGCCAGCCTGCATGGAGCAGCCAGAGCTGTCAGTCTGCATGATGCAGCCAGAGCTGCCAGTCTGCATGGAGCAGCCAGAGCTGTCAGTCTGCATGGAGCAGCCAGAGCTGTCAGTCTGCATGGAGCAGCCTGAGCTGTCAGTCAGCCATGATCTTCTAGATCTGCCAGTCAGCCATGATCTTCTAGATCTAATAATAATAATATATAATATATGCCATTTAGCAGACGCTTTTATCCAAAGCGACTTACAGTCATGTGTGCATACATTCTATGTATGGGTGGTCCCGGGGATCGAACCCACTACCCTGGCGTACAAGCGCCATGCTCTACCAACTGAGCTACAGAAGGACCAAATCTACCAGTCAACCAGATTCTTCCAGATCTGCCAGTCAACCAGAATCTTCCAGATCCGCCAGCCAGCCAGGATCTACCGGAGCCTACTACCTGCCTGAGCTTCATCTCAGTACTGGGCTTCCTCTCAGTACTGGGCTTCCTCTCAGTACTGGGCTTCCTCTCAGTACCGGGCTTCCCCTCAGTCCCGGGCTTCCCCTCAGTCCCGGGCTGCCCCTCAGTCCCGGGCTGCCCCTCAGTCCCGAGCTTCCCCTCAGTCCCGAGCTTCCCCTCAGTCCCGAGCTCCTTCAGTCCCGAGCTGCCCCTCAGTCACGAGCTGCCCCTCAGCTCAGTGGGGTTCTGGGTGAGGACTATTAGGCCATGGTCGGCGGCGAGGGTGGATTATCCCAGGACGCGAAGGGGAGGAACTATGACATTAATGGAGTGGGGTCCACGTCCCGAACCGGAGCCGCCACCATGGACAGATGCCCACCCGGACCCTCCCTATGGTTTTGAGGTGCGTCCGGGAGTCCGCACCTTAGGGGGGTTCTGTCAAGCCTTGGTCATAGTGTTTTGTGTTTTCGTTATATTATTTGTTCAGGCCAGGGTGTGGCATGGGTTTATTGTGTTGTCTTATTGGGGTTTTTGTTGGCATTGGGATTGTGGTTTATTAGGGGTGTGTCTAGCATAGGCTTGGCTGCCTGAGGCGGTTCTCAATCAGAGTCAGGTGATTCTCGTTGTCTCTGATTGGGAACCATATTTAGGTAGCCGGGGTGTCACTGTGTATTTCGTGGGTGATTGTTCCTGTCTCTGTGTAGTTGTTCACCAGACAGGCTGTATTAGGTTTTCACGTTCCATTTGTTGTTTTTGTATTTGTATAGTTATTTCATGTATCGCTTTTTTCCATTAAAGACATGAGTAACCACCACGCTGCATTCCGTCCGACTCTCTTTCGACAAACGAACGCCGTTACACTTCACCTCTGCACCCATCCATAGGCAGCCATATCGTACCCTTCTTTTTGTTCTGGAGGTTGATGCGTCTGAGGCAGGCGAAGAAGCGGTTCTCTCTCAGCGGGTAGGGACACTCCCAAATGACATCCATGTGGCTTCTTTTCCAAGAAACTGTCACCCGCTAACAGGGACTATGTCAGGAACCGAGATCTCCTCGCCATTAAGCTGGCTATCGAAGAGTGGTGCCACTGGTTAGAGGGAGCTCCCCACCCATTCCTTGTCCTTACCAACCACTGCAATTTGGAGTACTTAAGAAGTGCGAAGAGGCTGAACCCCAAACAGGCTCGCTGGGTACTCTTCTTCACCCGCTTTAACTTCACCGTCACCTATCTGTCTGGCAAGAAAAATGTGATGGTTGATTCCTCATCCAGTCTGTTTGACTCCCATTCCTCTAATCCAGCTCCAGAGCCCATCTTGCCTCCATCTTGTGTCGTAGGAAATACAATCAGCCGTCCAAGAGATCTTACGCCACTACCCAGCACCTCCCGAAACCCCTGCAGGCAAGACCTACGCTCCGGCATCCGTCAGACGCCAAATAACGCAGTGGTGCCATACCTCGCTAAGTTCTGTCCATCCCGGGATCACCCGGACAGTGGAGCTGCTGACACGCAAGTTCTTGTGGTCATCCCTAACAGCAGACGTCTGAGATTACGTTATTTTCTGTCCCGTCTGTGCATGGGCACAAATTACCTACCAATAAGCTCAAGCCTTTTACCTACACCACACAGACCATGGTCCCACATCGCCATGGATTTCCTCACTGATCTACCAGACACTTCGGGCATCACTACTATTTTAGTTGTAGTGGACCGGTTCTCCAAGATGTGCCCACTCATCTACCCAATGCCATGGAAATGGCCGAGTGCATGTTCCGACGGGTGTTTTATCTGGATAGGATGACATCGTTTCGGATCGGGGACCCCAGTTTGTTTCCAGGGTGTGGCGTGCCTTCTACGACCGACTGCGGGTCTCCATCAGCCTATCCTCCGGATACCATCCCCAAACCAACGGGCAGATGGAAATAGGGATGTACATTCGCCAACACTGCACCCACCGACCACACGGGTGGAGTCGCTATCTAGCCTGGGCCAAATACGCACATAACTCCCTGGTGCAATTCTCACTCCTTTGCAGTGTGTCTTCATATACTAACCCCCCTGCTGTCGATGAGTGGTTTTGACAGAGTGAGCAGGTTTGGGAGACCGCACATCGGAACCTACATCAAGCTTCCCTCTCCCAGAAATTGTTCGCTGACCAGCGTCACCGACCTACTCCACTCTTACACCCTGGGCAACGTGTGTGGCTCTCGACCCGGGACATCTGGCTTCGTGACCCCTGCAAAAAGTTCAGTCCCCCGTTCCTTGGTCCCTTCAAAATAACATACCGCATCAATCCTGTCACCTACCGTCTCCAGTTGCCCCACCATTTCCGGATCTCCTCATCCTTCCTTATGTCCCTTCTTAAGCCTGTGAGGTACAACCCTCTCCATCCACCAGTGGGTCACCTTCGTTTGATGTTGGCGGAGCACCAGCTTATTCCGCCCAAGCCCTCATTGACTCCAAGAACCTGGGTGGTCGCATCCACTACCTGGTGGATTGGAAGGGGTACGGAACTCCAACTCACACTCTCAAACACATAGATCCCCTGAACGCAGCTCACTCTCCAGATCCCAATGTGCTTGAAACCAGCTCTCTGTCTCCCATCATGTTCATTACATTAATATTTAGCTTCTTTTAAATTTACAGCAGATCAAAATATATCAGGTCCAGATTGGGCTTCTTTACCACGCTAGATTTTCCCACCATGACTTCACTTTGTAATTCTGCTGTGTCTCTTTCCTAAGGACTGCGTATACATATTCATTCTGATGCTATAGAATGTGTCAGAGGTGTCCTAACGGTGTCCTTAATGAAAGGCTATTCCTGTTGAACACTTTTGCAGTCATCCATGTGCCAGCCACAGTGGAAATGTGTTTTTCCTCTCCTTCTTTCAATGAAACAAAAGTTGATCTGTACTTATCTCTATTGATACCTGATTTTATTTGTATTTTTTTCTTCCAGGGTTTGCAACGGCGAGACTATCAATGTCTTTAGCAGATTTAACAAACCAAATATTCTTCTCTTTCCTCAGGAGGCTCAGACTCACATTGCATTCAGTGTTAATTCAAATGAAATATGCAGTTAGAGAGAGCATCGAGGTAACGCAAGAAGTTAAAGGCTTTACAGTTCTATTGCTTTTTTAACATTTATTTTTTATTTTTAAAGTCAGACCTGAACTCTGTTTATCCTACAAATATGTTCAAGGTTCTTTGTCAAGGATGTAGAGCTTTAGTTCAATTTTATTTGTGTAACCAGGATAAACTCAGTAGCAATTGGCACTGTTTTTCAGGGAGTCTTGGGAAGCTATCTTGAAGAATAAGAAAATAAAGTTGAAACCAGTGTAGAGGCATCTTGATGACAATGTCCTAGCTTCCAATACAAACAACGTTTTGAATTACTGACCATTTGAAGGTTCTCTCAGCAACAGCAACAATTTGGTCTGACCTGATTGGCTGCAAGGGCCTGGTTTCTGTTCATGTGACATTGTTCCAAGGTAGGCAGTACAGTAGCTATCCTGAGGCCCATGTCAGGACCCCCTGATCCTAGATCAGTGCCTGTCAGGCCTGCACCTGTAACAGAGACCTTGTGGCCCTGCATCCAGCATGTAGGGCCATGCTGGGCCACAACACTGCCTCCGACATGCTTTGCATTCAACCACCACTCACGGCCCAGGCAATGCTCCAGAGACTGGCCGTGATCCCAGCTGTTCGCTTCATTTTAATGCACTCTGAATAATATTAAAGCAGAATCAGTTGAATATATTAATGCAGGCTGCCCCTCGGAGAGATGCTTTTAAAGGCCAATGATTTAATTTAAGCTCTTAAACCCTCTATTTTTGATATGTTACAAAGAATTATGGCTTTTGCCATGTCTTTACACCACAGAGTACAGTGGGCCACTGTATAAATTATTACCAAACCATGACTTCTGGAAACAGCCACCATTAGCAGTCATATTTCCACCCCTTATCCTAGAGACCATATCAGTCCCTGTTCTTGCACTTTCTAGTATTCCTGTCATTCGAGTTTGTTCTTGAATAACGAACGACACTGTCAGTATAAAATCTATTTGCATGGTTTTTTGTAGTTGACACGGAGGATAAACCGACTCCTACAAAGCAAACTGGCACCTGAATATAGGCTTGGATGTCTTTTCAAAAGCTCCAAATGCTGTCTCCTCAGGTACATGCTTATGGAGGGAGACCAATCTGGGACTGTAGCACCACAATCTGGCCCGTCATTTGGATGTCATTACTGAGTTGATTCCAGGTGAGTCTTCCACTTTACTGGTGTCAAGGTCCTCTTCGAGTCGGCCCTGACCTCTGGCATTTTAATTCAAGGCAGCCCAGACTCAGGGCACTAGTGCTAATCTCATTGGCCCGTTTTTCAATTGGTACCACTAGAACAAATAGCTATAACCAAAGAGATTTGACACCTGTAAGTATAACCAAGAGTAGTGCCTCTGTCACTATGCGGCACTGTGGTGAAATAGTGTCTCCATGATGGGAGGTCAGAGAACCATCACGAAATCACTCATGTAACAATTACTCAAAAGAGGTGCGGAGTGTAGTGGCATAATAAAATGAAGCCTTTGCTGGCATCATCTGAAAGGCAGGGCGGTACACCTGCGAAGGAGAGAAGCGATCACATCAGTGTTCTCTGTGTTTGCGCTTGCTAGTTTGACGCCCGCTTCAGGGCTGCACATCACAGGAGCGACTGCTGAAAAAACAGGTTGTAGGGGTCCTTGCGCACAGCCTGCCTGTGGTGCTGCCTGAAGGACTACCATGGAAACAAGGAGTGTGACAGGCTCTGGGGGGATCCACCACAGCTGCAGGCACTTCCATTTTGACAGACTGATGAAGACATCACTGCCACACAGCGCACAAAAACAACAACAACTAGTGGAAAAAAAATATGATCCAGGCAATGTTAACTGCTATGTGGCTCAAATGTTTATTAGCAAGCTTGTAAAACATCCAGGGAGTTTCTAATGCATTCAGGGACCAGATTGCATGGTGACTTATCTGCTGAGATTTGGGCTTTTCCCTAGAGGGAATAGAGTTATAAATTATTTCTTAAATATGATTACTTCTCTACGAAGAGGAAAGAGACATTATGCTTGGTGAGAATTCTATGGCAGCCCTAACCCTGTCTATATCCTGTCTTTAACTCATTGAATGAATGACTCAACATTAACAGAGGGCGTCCAAGTCCAAAAGCTCAGTGCCAGTGACATGACAGCTGGGAAGCAGACAGCCTATTCACCATGACCTCTCTTAATACCAATGACCTCATTTGCCTTGATAATATCTCCACTGATGACAGCTCCAACCTCTTAGTTCCCAGAAGTCCCCAGAGCCAGGCTCAATTCATCAATATTAGCCACCGATACTCATGTCAAACATTATGGAACAGGTAGTGGTTGTAACTTCAAGACAAAATGTCACTTAATAGTTATTTGGTCATCTCTTTCAGAAACAATGCATCAGTAACAAGCTGCAGTTATATTTCTGTTTGGAAAGTTCTGTCTTGTATTTTTAGAAGTTTTGAATCCTAATGAGTTTCTAGGATCAAACATATTGCAGAGCACATCACTGTATGTGTGAGATACAGCTGTATTGGAGTGTGTTAAAATATGATGATTAACAGTACCCCGGGAGTGATGCTTAATTGGTTTCACCTGTCGGGACACCTCATTGGTTCTTCTCTGTGGGCACCCCACCTCCTCCTCCATGCCACCCCCACCCCCAGTGGAGCCCAGAATGCAGCAGGGTTTCAGCTTGTATGTGGGATTTAGCTCGTCAGAAGCTCAGGGTCACCTCCACTCCCCCTCACTTTGAAATGGACCCCTGGTGGCAGCTCCTGGGAGAGCCCAGTGATGTCTCTATCAGCCTGTCAAAAGAGATAGCCTGGGGCTCCACCAGGTCCCCCTGAGCCAATCAAACTCTTCACAAAGCACAGATAGATGCTCTTTCACCAGCGTGCTACTGCAGAGGAAGGAGATCACCCGCCCTCCCGCCCGACTGGGATGCTCAGCACACCAATCAGCTAGAACAAACTTCCAGTGCTGGGGTCCAGGGCTCGCCTCAGCCAAAACTCTGCTCAAACTAGGGCTATTTTTAAGTGTTCCTTGTTTATTTATTTACTCTTTCTTTGAATGAGCAGATCTGAGAACACACCAACTAAACAATAAGTTATTTCAAAGGCCTACTGTGTGGAGATCCAACGACAAAAAGAACTCTGATAACATGTTATATGATTAAAGTTCCACTGGTACATGAGCAAGAAATACTCCATAAGGATTTTATCCAATATGTGCATAGTCTGGAAATGTCATGAGGAATCGATTTCCCATTAAAAAGAGATTGTAATTTGTCAAAGGCAATGAAAGAGCCAGTTAATGTAGGCCCATCAAGGATAAAACTGTTTGAAAATCATCACATTCAAATCTAATACATACAAGATCTAAAACAATCTTCTAAACACACCAATAATCATCTCTAAGTAACATCACATCAATGTTTGAGGCTAATCGTTGTGAATAATTTGAAGATGCCTCAAAGCAAACCGTGAAAGACCCTCTGAGGATTATGTCTGATGGAGTAGGGAGCATATGTTACTCTTCCAGGAACTCCATCATAGAGAGAAAGACTATCCCCTGTGTGTAGCCAACATTTGGTAGTTGAGGTGATTTTAGTGGAAACGTGAAGCATTAAGTGCTGAAGATGAAAAGTACTCTCTGTGAGATGAGCGCCCGCTCATTTGGACCCTGTTATTGTGAGAAGGCAACAAAAGCACTGCATTAGCCACTGCGCCGGACCGACATACAGGGCTTTGATGTGAGCTCGGTAACCAAGGCACAGCGGTGGCCGATGCATGAGCTCTGTTCCAATGGGTGTGTTGTGTAATCAGATGTATTTACTGTGTATTCAGGGAGAGAAGTGGTGTAATCCATTCCCAGTGCAGTTAGAAAGAAAATCATTGTGGAGAAACTACAGTTTGAGATTGGATTTTTCGAGATTTTACAATTCATCACATTTTCATTTGAGAATTGACAAATAAGAAAGACATCAACACAGGAAACATGAGAAGTTGCACTAGAGTATCAAAGTTACATGTGTCTAACTTTCCTTTGAATCTGTTCAGAAAATCACTTCTTCATAATACAAAATATTTGATCAAAGGGATTGTACAGAGTTGATTTTACAAATTAAAATAATGAATATAAAAAGGCTTTGTAGTAAACAGTTATCGGCCTACATAAAAAGAGAACCATAAAAATACAAAATTAATGCCTGTAATACTTTACCTAAAGTCTATATTTGAGAGATCAATTTAAATAGGTAGGAATGTACAAAGTACAAAGTATTAAATGGATTTAGCACACCTACAGTATTACATATACCAATTTGCCCTTATATGAAAATAAAATGTAAATGATTCAAAGCATTGCAGCGGTTCAGTTATACTACTCAAACCAATAAAAGCCAAACAGCAGAGGTCTGAGTTAAACCAAACTTTCTAGCTCTCATTCTTTTTCTAAAATGCATGAATGGATGCGGGCAGACGGCGTCTCTGGCTCTGTGATTGACAGCTCCATGTGCTGCCTCCCTAGCCGGTGCAGTGCACAGCCCCTGTCAGGGGGGTGGCAGACACACAAACGGGAGAGCGGCTGACTGCACCCCCACAGCAGGGGGCACGGGAGAGGGGGGAGCAGGCGGTGAGGGGTCGCAGGTTCTGCTGGCACTGGAGCGTTGCCATCGTAGCGGACTGGGCCGTGCCATTTTCAAAAGGAGCCCGGGCCTTTCATCCAGCATGTCCGAGGGGCTTACCTTCTCCTCCGTGGCGGGCTCTGGACGCTGGGCGCTCTCAGCTCGCTGTACTGCACCTGTAAAAACAAACAGGAGTTTGGTCGGAGGCAGGTAATCTGAGCTCAGTGGAGCGCACGGTAATGGCTCCCCCGAGGAGAGCTGGTGCAGGGGAAAGCGAGGCGGGCTTGCCTGTAATGAATCATTTTTTAAACACAGGAGCAGAGGGGATTAATCACAGGGAGGAAGGATTTGAGAAGTCAAGGGTTCCGTACCAGCGCACTCCCCCCTCCTCTGCCACAATCGCAATATTAGAAGCAGACATCAACTGTTGAGAAGACCTGCCAGTGAGGGAGTTGTAAAACTGCATAATCGCTCATTGCAAGTTGTGTCCTTTCGGAGAAAACTTTGTACGAAGCCAAGAATAGCCTCAGCCAGGGGTTTCTTAACTAGAGTAGCAACTGGCATCAATGGGATGTCGAATTTTACATGCTTCAATGGGAACTAAAAGTTGACTTTGATTTCATCCGAGAAAAGAGACCTGCCACTTTGACATTTTAACTTTAAACCCCAGTTTCCTTTCAGTTATGTTTGCAGAATTATGCTCAACATCAAAGATTTCAGGTCTACACGTCCAAACATATTTGTAACAGAAATCAAGGCTGAAAGTCTAGAATTAAACTTCCAAATTGGAACTTACTATGGCAAATGGTTGAAAAACTAAGTATCTAAAATATCTTTGTCCAATTTTGTAGTCTCTACTGAAAGTAACAGGCCCCAAAAATGAATCAAAACAACCATAATGCGAAACCAATTGATAGTTGTAAAAAGATTTAGAAACTTGACAAAATGAAGTTTGAAGAAAAATTGCTTTCAAAAGCATTTTTGTTGTTGCTACAACAATAACATGGTTCTGTTGAATCAAGGTAGAGAATCCATACTAATTACCAAACCCTGATTATTAGAATGGGAGATGGAATGAATGAGGGAACAAAGTGACTGCCGTCTGCATCAGAACATGAAACTGTTAGAACTAACAGATGCTTCTTATTTCAGGACAGACAAGCTCCTGTCAGAAGTCCCGGTTTGGGGGGGCTTTGTAGATTTGCACAGGCACTAATTGCCAAGTAATTTTGCTGTGAGACAGGAGCCTGTTTCCAGCCTTTGTAATATGGCTAGACTGTGTCCATACCTCGGCCTATCTAAGGGTTGGAGTTCTAAGGTAATAACTATTGTTATGGTTCTTGTCTTTGTCTTGTTCGGCAGATTATTATTCACAAAACTTTATCTACTGATGAGTCAATATGAATGTTTTGTTTTGTTATGTACCCACCATCCATGACATAGTTCATCTGTAAACTAGACTAAAAAGTATTGTCCCAATGGAGTCATTTTTAAAACTTTAACAATGTGTCACATAAAAGATGTGAGACATAAAATATGGCAAAACTAAATGTATTCATCTTGTTGTTTTGCCAACTTTACTCAGCCAAAAGAATCACATAGGCTTCTCTCCAACATCACTGAACATTTGGCAATAACTCTCAGAGTGACAACATCAAGGGGACAGTGGAGAAAGAGACCGGGGTTCATTGTCTTTCTAGATCCAGACAGTCACGTATCCTAACTGAATACTGTTTGTGGAGTACTGTACCTGGGAGAGGAAGGCACTGTTTGCTGCTCCGTTTCCTGCCCACACTCAGCCTCTCTCAGTCAGAGAACAGAACAGAGAGAGAACAGGATGAACACCCAGTACCACGTACCCCGACAGCACCCTGCCCTGGCAGCTATCTGCTACCAGCCCTGTGATGTAACGGCAAATTACATATCAGCCATGGCTAATATATGATCACATATGGCAGCCAGCAGGATGGCCGGGTCTCACGACTACATTAATTGACTCCCCCACCCTGATGTGGCGGGGGCAACGTCAGAGTGTCTAAGCTGACACAGAGCTGGTCACACTAGCCACAGACAACCACAGACTTCAGGGGCCCTCCGCCGGCCCCTGGCCAATCACAGGCCCCGACACCACAGCGCTTTTATCACAGAGACAAAACTGCTAATCAGGGACGAGGCTGGAGCGATATGGCGGAGGACAGATCAGAGCAGACCCCATCCAGGCAAAGGGGCAACTGAATCAAACCACCGCCAGAAATAATTGGGCCAGGGGTGCTTTAAACGCGTGAGTTCATTAATAATCAAACAAAGCCAGAGGATATATTTCCCCAACACTTGAGAATTCTGTTAGAGCAAATAATGCAGATATCTTCAGGGAATTCCCTACCTCTATGTGTATGTGAAATTGAACCCTTACCTTTTGAACATCAGAAGGCACCCTCTTGAGGAAATCCAGTATTTCATTATTGTCAATGGCATACGGGTTGCGTAGCTTCTTGGTAAATTTGTTAACGCCTGTGAAAACAAGGACACATTAATAAATAAAGGTGTCATCGAGACCTGCATATTTTTACAAGGAGAAAACAATCTTGCGACCCCTTCCCTAGCTCTTTCACCGCTGTATGAGAAATTGCACCTTGTGATGGTATTAAATTGATCCCCTGGAACTAAATTGAATCTGTATATCAATAAGATGGTGGGGTTGTATGGACAGGGCATCCAAAATCATGGGCATTAATATGGAGTTGGTTTCCCCTTTGCTGCTATAACAGCCTCCACTCATCTTAGGAAGGCTTTCCACTATATGTTGGAACATTGCTGCTGGGACTTGCTTCCATGCAGCCACAACAAGCACTGATGTTGGGCGATTAGGCTTGGCTCGCAGTCGGCGTTCCAGTTCATTCCAAAGGTTGTTTGATGGGATTGAGGTCCAGGCTCTGTGCAGGCTACACCGATCTGGACAAACCATTTCTGTATGGATCTTGCTTTGTGCACAGGGGCATTGTCATGCTGAAACAGGAAACGGCCTTCCTCAAACTGTTGCGACGAAGTTGGTATCACATAATCGTCTAGAATGTAATTGTATGCTGTAGCGTTAAGATCTCTGTTCACATGAATTAAGGGGCTTGCCCGAACCATTAAAAGCAGCCCCAGACCATTGTTCCTCCTCCAGCAAACTTTACAGTTGGCACTATGCATTTGGGCAGGTAGCGTTCTCCTAGTATCCACCAAACCCAGATTCGTCCGTCGGACTGCCAGATGGTGAAGCGTGATACTCACTCCAGAGAACACTTTTCCACTGCTCCAGAGTCCATTGGTGGCAAGCTTTACACCAACTCCAGCCGACTCTTGGCATTGCGCATTGTGATCTTAGGCTTGTGGGCGGCTGCTCGGCCATGGAAAACAATTTCATGAAGCTCCCGACGAACAGTTCTTGTGCTGATGTTGCTTCCAGAGGCAGTTTGGAATGCGGTAGTGAGTGTTGGAACCGAGGACAGATGATTTTTACACGCTATGCGCTGTTCTGTGAGCTTGTGTGGCCTACAACTTCGTGGCTGAGCCGTTGTTGCTACTAGATGTTTCCACTTCACAATAACAGCACTTACAGTTGACCTGGGCAGCTCTAGCAGGGCAGAAATTTAACGAACTGACTTGTTGGAAAGGTGGCATCCTATGACGGTGCCACGCTGAAAGTCACTGAGCTCTTCAGTAAGGCCATTCTACTGCCAATGTTTGTCTATGGAGATTGCATGGCGGTGTGCTTGATTTTATTCAGCTGTCCGCAACAGGTGTGGCTGAAATTAACTAATTCAAAAGGGTGTCCACATACTTTTTTATATGTCGTGTATACAGTACCAGTCAAAAGTTTGAACACACCTACTCATTCAAGGGTTTTTCTTTATTTTACTATTTTCTACATTGCAGAATAATAGTGAAAACATCAAAACAATGAAATAGCACATATGGAATCATAAAGTAACTAAAAAAGTGTATTTTATTTGAGATACTTCAAAGTAGCCACCCTTTGCCTTGATGACAGGTTTGAACACTCTTGGCATTCTCTCAACCAGATTCATGAGGTAGTCAGTGGAAATGCATTTCAATTAACAGGTGTGCCTTGTAAAAAAATTAATTTGTGTAATTTCTTTCCTTCTTAATGCGTTTGAGCCAATCAGTTGTGTTGTGACAAGGTAGGGGTGGTATACAGACAATAGCCCTACTTGGTAAAAGACCAACTCCATATTATTTCAAGAACAGCTCAAATAAGCAAAGGGAATCACAGTCCATCATTACTTTAAGACATGAATGTCAGTCAATGCAGAAAACAACTTTGAAAGTTTCTGCAGTCGCAAAAACCATCAAGCGATTTGATGAAACTGGCCCTCATGAGGACAACCATGGGAAAGGAAGAACCCGAGTTACCTCTGCTACAGAGGATAAGTTCATTAGAGTTAACTGCATCTCAGAAATTGCAGCCCAAATGCGTCAGAGTTCCAGTAACAGACACATCGCAACATCAACTGTTCAGAGGAGACTGTGTGAATCAGGCCTTCATGGTCGAACTGCTGCAAAGAAACCACTACTAAAGGACACCAATAAGAAGAGAGACTTGTTTGGGCCAAGAAACACGAGCAGTGGACATTAGACCGGTGGAAATCTGTCCTTTGGTCTGAGTCCAAAATTGAGATTTTAGGTTCCAACCCCTGTCTTTGTGAGACGCAGAGTAGGTGAATGGATGATCTCTGCGTGTGTGGTTCATACCGTGAAGCATGGAGGAAGAGGTGTGATGGTATGGAGGTGATTTGCTGGTGACACTGTCTGTGATTTATTTAGAATTTAAGGCACACTTAACCAGAATGGCTACCACAGCATTCTGCAGCGATATGCCATCCCATCTGGTTTGCGCTTAGTGGGACTATCATTTGTTATTCAACAGGACAATGACCCAACACACCTCCAGGCTGTGTAAGGGCCATTTGACCAAGAAGGTGAGTGATGGAATGCTGCATCACAAGACCTGCCTCCACAATCACCCGACCTCAATCCAATTGATATGGTATGTGATGAGTTGGACCGCAGAGTGAAGTACAAGCAGCCAACAAGTGCTCTGCATATGTGGGAACTCCTTCAAGAATTTTGGAAAAGCATTCCAGGTGAAGCTGGTTTAGAGAAAACCAAGAGTGTGCAAAGCTGTCATCAAGGCAAAGGGTGGCTACTTTGAAGAATCTAAAATATATTTAGATTTGTTAAACAATTATTTGGTTACAACATTATTCCATGTGTTATTTCATAGTTTTGATGTCTTCACTATTATTCTACAATGTATAAAATAGTAAAAATAAAGAAAAACCCTTGAATGAGTACTGTAGGCATGTCCAAACTTTTGACTGGTACTGTATGTTGGCAGCTCAACAGTACAGAGAATGCTGTAATGCAGGCAGCAGGTGCACAGTAACACAAACATCCATCAGAGCTTTTGAACAGAGCCTGGTGGCTGACTGCAGAACATACATTTCAGTCCGTGTCCAAGGGCGACTCAGGTCCTCTGAGTACACATACAGTACTAAAGCCCGGAGCAGAGATTACCAATCTCCCTTCCCCCTATCACCACTCCACCCCCAACCACCTTTTCATATTAGTCAAACAACCAAAACATTTCTTCTGTTTCCATTCAAATAAAGTTTATTCTTTATCTAATTTTCAATACTGTTATTTCCACCCATTTGGTTGCATTCCACACTCTTTCTAGAAAGCAAACAAATACCTCTAGGTTCTAATGAGACCATATGTTCACTGCTAGC
Organism: Oncorhynchus keta; assembly: GCF_023373465.1. Taxonomy (NCBI): domain Eukaryota; kingdom Metazoa; phylum Chordata; class Actinopteri; order Salmoniformes; family Salmonidae; genus Oncorhynchus; species Oncorhynchus keta. Next base: position 25,377,668 of record NC_068437.1, on the reverse strand, counting down.
TACATCGCTTACCTCGACGTGTACACAAAGAACCTAAGGACCTAAATGTGTGCAGACGACATGAAAGGCTTGTGTTACAACCAGAGATGGGGGTTAACTGGGGAGTCAGGAGAGTGTATCAGTGCTGTTGTTTGATATGATTTTGGTATTGATTGTGGTGGAGGCAGTGTGGAAGTACAGTTAGTTGTGGGCTAACAGCTGGAGGAGGAGTGTCTGTTTCCCTCTGACCGCTGAGACGACTGTCTTCCTCTGTAGGACTGGAGCAGATAATGAGGGTTTACATCAGGAGCCTACACTGCCCAAGGACATCCTGTTTTATATACAGCATGATGCTCTCTGCCTTGCCGCTCGGCTTTGTTTTCTCACAGACCCTGAGCCTAGCCTCAGACTGGTCTGCTTACATCCCCCACTGAGTGAGCTCTGAGCACAATGGGCCTCTGGAGCTAGCAGTCTGAGCTCTGGGCATTACAGAGATGTGAGGATGGCTGTATGTTCAAATGACTTCAATGAAGAACACGTTATAATGATAACGGATATAAGTGCTATTCCCTGTAATTGTCTTCTTACAACAATGTTTGGCAGAAGGGGAAGCTATCCATTCCAAAATACAGTATGTATTATTCAAATAATGGTGTATATTTGACTTACCCCATATGAAGATAATGTAGCGCAGTGGGATGTAGTATAATGTTGCTGTTGCCACAAAGAGAACCAAGCAGGCCAGGCAGGACAGGAAGGGCACAGACCAGTTGAATGTGCTGTGGATGAAATATTACATCAAATAAAGTCAGAATATCATTATGACTAAGAGGATACAAGATACTGCACAATCAATAATGTAGTTGCTAGCCAAAGCCGTATACACCCACATTTACAGAGAATATTGAACTCCAGTATACTGTAATGTGTTATGAAACATTTCCAAAACTTTAAATGTAAAACTTACTTCTTGACTCTTTCCCCGATGCATGCGATTTCATCCAAAATGTTTTGGACAGTGATGACGATCTCCTGGACCATATGGATTTTGTCCATCAGTCCCTTTTTCCCTGATTCCTAAAAACACAAAGGCACTGATGAGGTCTACTGTGCTGCATGTCAATTGTTTGAGGAAGCAGACAAAGCCCAGTTTATCTCTGCTGTGCTATCATGAGTAATTGATCTATTGAATAGCCTATAATGAGCAAACGATGTCTCTTCAGACTATGCTTTTGAAAATGAGGCAGATTCAATGTTGAAAAGCTGTCATGAGGATGACTGAGATTTCCACTTTTGTCTGCCACAAACAATGGAAGTACTCTACATCTAAAACACAGATTAACTGGAGGATGAGAAAGACATAAAATGGCCATCAGTAATCAGGCAGCAGGCCAGATGACCCAGACAGGAAGACCAGACAGAGGATGTATGGTGCAACTTGTAAGGGAGTCCAATCCCACAAGTCTCCATACAGCGGGTTTGGACTTGTTCTGCCTGTGCTATCCCACCCACCTCTATACTCTGTCTGTTTGTCAGTCTGTCCTCACACCTCTCTGTGTATGTGAGGGAGAAGTGGCTCAGCCACCCCAGAGCGCAGAGTTGTAATCATTGGATGTATTCTCACTCATATACAACTCTCATATCATGTGAATGGACTACGGCAATGTCCACCTTCATCACCAACAAAGTGTATATATAGTGTTATAGTGTTCATTTTGTATTGATATATAAATATCATAGTGAAAAAGTTGTGATATGATACAGACATCTTATATAGACCAGATGGCCATGGTATGGGAAGGTGTCAGTCAATTTCAGTGTGTGTGGGGGGGGGAGATATTCTCAGGCTTGTCTTGAGTTGAATTAGACATGATCAGATGAGTGCTGCTTACAGCAGAGGAGAAGCAGCGCTGGGAAGCTTTCCAGAAGGAGAGGCTGGAGATGATAACACCAGTAATGCAAGCTAAAGAGGGCTGAGAAGACTCACATCAAAAGGAGGACATAATGACAGGAATGATGACAGAGAAGAGCGAGGGAGAGAGAGGGGAGGTATCTGATGTAGTCCAACAGGAGGCTTGAGGATGTCTATATGTTTGTCTTAGAAGGCAGTTCCAGCCCCAGCCTGGGCTCAGTGACAGTGTCCAGACAGAATGCTTTTATCAGTGTCTCATGAGGCAGCCCCTGGGAAAACACGCTGTCCGCCAGGCAGCACAGAGCAGCGAGACTCCCCACTGTCAGTCCCCAGTCTCCTCCACAACAACCACAGGAAGAGAGCAATTCCCACGAGGCCGCTGGAAATATCTCAAATATGCTCTCTCAGAGATCCTTGAAGAGATTATTATCCCATAGTATGATACAATAGAGAGAGGGGGATAGTACTGTAGCCTATCATCCTATAGAATAGATTACTATCCCATAGTGTCATAAAATAGAGAGAGAGTGATAGTACTGTAGCCTATCATCCTATAGAATAGATTACTATCCCATAGTGTCATACAATAGAGAGAGGGGGATAGTACTGTAGCCTATCATCCTATAGAATAGATTACTATCCCATAGTGTCATACAATAGAGAGAGAGGGATAGTACTGTAGCCTATCATCCTATAGCAAAGATTACTATCCCATAGTGTCATACAATAGAGAGAGAGGATAGTACTGTAGCCTATCATCCTATAGCATAGATTACTATCCCATAGTGTCATAAAATAGAGAGAGAGTGATAGTACTGTAGCCTATCATCCTATAGAATAGATTACTATCCCATAGTGTCATACAATAGAGAGAGGGGGATAGTACTGTAGCCTATCATCCTATAGAATAGATTACTATCCCATAGTGTCATACAATAGAGAGAGAGGGATAGTACTGTAGCCTATCATCCTATAGCAAAGATTAATATCCCATAGTGTCATACAATAGAGAGAGAGGGATAGTACTGTAGCCTATCATCCTATAGAATAGATTACTATCCCATAGTGTCATACAATAGAGAGAGAGGGATAGTACTGTAGCCTATCATCCTATAGCAAAGATTAATATCCCATAGTGTCATACAATAGAGAGAGAGGGATAGTACTGTAGCCTATCATCCTATAGAATAGATTACTATCCCATAGTGTCATACAATAGAGAGAGGGGGATAGTACTGTAGCCTATCATCCTATAGAATAGATTACTATCCCATAGTGTCATACAATAGAGAGAGAGGGATAGTACTGTAGCCTATCATCCTATAGCAAAGATTAATATCCCATAGTGTCATACAATAGAGAGGGATAGTACTGTAGCCTATCATCCTATAGCATAGATTACTATCCCATAGTGTCATAAAATAGAGAGAGAGTGATAGTACTGTAGCCTATCATCCTATAGAATAGATTACTATCCCATAGTGTCATACAATAGAGAGAGGGGGATAGTACTGTAGCCTATCATCCTATAGAATAGATTACTATCCCATAGTGTCATACAATAGAGAGAGAGGGATAGTACTGTAGCCTATCATCCTATAGAATAGATTACTATCCCATAGTGTCATACAATAGAGAGAGAGGGATAGTACTGTAGCCTATCATCCTATAGCAAAGATTAATATCCCATAGTGTCATACAATAGAGAGAGAGGGATAGTACTGTAGCCTATCATCCTATAGAATAGATTACTATCCCATAGTGTCATACAATAGAGAGAGAGGGATAGTACTGTAGCCTATCATCCTATAGCATAGATTAATATCCCATAGTGTCATACAATAGAGAGAGAGGGATAGTACTGTAGCCTATCATCCTATAGAATAGATTAATATCCCATAGTGTCATAAAATAGAGAGAGAGTGATAGTACTGTAGCCTATCATCCTATAGCATAGATGACTATCCCATAGTGTCATAAAATAGAGAGAGAGTGATAGTACTGTAGCCTATCATCCTATAGCATAGATTACTATCCCATAGTGTCATAAAATAGAGAGAGAGTGATAGTACTGTAGCCTATCATCCTATAGAATAGATTAATATCCCATAGTGTCATACAAAAGAGGGAAGGATAGTACTGAAGAGTATCATCCTATGAATCATAGTTTTATAGAAGAGAAACTGTCTGCAACGAGACAAAAAAAACTCCAACCTAGTCTAATGTGAATGCAGAATGCGTATCATTTACTTCACATTAGGTGTTAATTTAGTTCTTTCTCCTGAGCTCTGAGTCACAGCAGAGGAAACTGTTTGTGCCTGCTAAAAAGCCATTAAGATCCATGTCTGTGTGCTCCTGATGGACAGAGAGCTGCGCACGGGGAAATGAGAGCTCACTGGATAGCCTCATCAGTTAGAGATATGAAAGGGAATCTGAGCCTATCTAAAATTGATTAAGGCCCCCTAAACATGAATTAGGATTCAAATCTGATAAAGTCTGATATGAACTCTTATTTAGAACAGATAGGACTGTGTGGACAAGGTAGATGTAGCCAAAGATGACTTAGGTGAAGAAAAATAAACAATAAGAATAAGAATAATTGAGGTTTCTTTGAAAAAAAAGAATGCAAATGATATGTACTTTAAAGTATGCATCAATAAGCTCTCATGATTATCACCTTTCATCTCCCTTGAAGTCCTCCATCTCCTTAGTGATGAGCATTGGAAGTCCTTTACTACATCACTCATTTGATGATATTATTTATCTTCGTTCATTTTCCCTTTTAGCCGCCTACAAAATTGTTCTGTGCTGCTGGTAAACAAAAATAAATAAAATGGCTTCCTTTGAAGTGAAAGGGATGGGTATACTGGTGGGGATGGACCACATAAATCATAAATGTGTACTGATTAGGAAACCTGTGTCAAATCATATTCTCATTTCAGATCAAATTGTAAAAGCTATACCTTTTAAAGGGAACAGATTTGATCTCCTGCACAAAGGTAAATACAAAATGTGGTTTCACAGGCATGTGGGGCATAATAATCTGCTGAAAAAAAAGTTAATTTAACATTGCTTTAATTTGAATAAATGAAACCAAATTTGAATATTCATTCAAAGCTTGACTGAATATTTTCTAGTGACTTATTCCACAAAGAAGAGAAACGTTAATCTTAATGTAAAACACCTGTGATTTTGACGTGGATTCTTTTATGATATTAAAACGAGCTAACAAACAAATGGATACACAAACAAACGTGTGAGGAATGAGCAGCTCCCAGAGGCAGTACGTGATACATACCTCCCATAATGCACATCACTGACTATGACATCAGCAGTCTGTCTAGCTGGTGTGCTGAAGGTGACCCAGTGGTGACTAGGGTCTGAGGGGGTAAGGGAAAGCACCCCTTCAGCTCAGTCTGTCACCCCCTCAACCCACCTACCCAACCCCCTGCTCCCCTGGGCAGTGCTTGAGGAGCAACACTCCCCCCTATTTACCCTGGACCAGCCATACCAGCCAGGGGCCATAGAAGACATGTTTTATCTTCTCTGTTCATTGTGGTGGAGATCTATGGGGCTTGTTTTGCTTTTCTAGTTGTTTTAATGTTATTTAATAAATATTGTCCATCTACACATAATTGATACCTAAGGCCAACGGGAAGTCACTTTGGCCACACATCATTTGTAAGCTGTCTTTTTCCCTGAGGACAGATTTGTTCAGAGAGAGAGATCTGTTGTGTATTATCCTGATGTAACGTAGCCGGGCCTTTCGTCTCCCTTTAACGTCATGCTCTCACATTCCAACTGCTCTATCGGAAGTTTACATATCTCCTTCCTCCAGGGGAAAACAGGGAAAAAACATTTGAGTGGCAATGGTAACCTTCTCAGAGGGAATAGCCTTTATTCACTTCTTAGCGAAAAGACTACAATAAAAAAATAGTGCGTTTGAAGTCATGAAATTTAACACTGATCACTCTTTAACCCCAAATAGTTTGAAAGAGCACTTTGATATGAAGTGTAAAGCTACATTGCTTGGTCTGTCTGCCTGATATCACATTTAAGTGACAGCAAAACCATAACACGACTTTCAAATAAGCCACTTTAAATTAAAGCTGACATCTTAAAACAAACACAGGCAACTGCTTAATTAGTCAATGAAAGCAGATATTTCATTTTCACAGAGTGTGAATGGGCTTAGTGGGCTCACGTTAAACCTTTCAGAGAGGACTTCAAGGAACAAGAATGATTTGGTTTAAGCCGTTACACTGAGCTCCACAACACATGGACATGTATTTGGAAAAATCTACTCCCTGCTTTTTAAAAACATACTCATTTTTCATCTAAAGGAGAAAACAAACAGAGAATAAAAATACAAAAAAGCCAAATTATTGAGGATGAGTGAAATTATAAAGACCTGCTACTAATGATCCTATTCAGTAGTAGAAGTATTAAAAGCAACAAAAGCAGCACATCCTCATTCACTATTCATACAAACACACAATTGTCATATCATTACTATTTGTTTGGGGACTGGGTTGTCTTTTCTAAGCTATGATTACAAACGTAGTGCAACTAAGTGTAAGCTGTATTATGTGTATGCACACATACCATGAATTAGCCTGTGCTTTCAGACAGGATTTGGAGGACAGGCCTGTTTTTTAGCAGAGGGTGTTCCTCTCCGTAGATGACGGTAGCCCCCGGTCATCACAACAGAATATATTAAGCACATTATGGATATGATTCCTGGGCCCAGGCGCACTGCAGAGGGGTCATTGCTTGGAGGCTTTGCAGCAGCTCCACACTTCCCCACTTCTCCACCATAAAGCAATAATACACATCCCATTAACTCTTGTCTCTCCTAACCAAAATGAAGGGAAATGTCTAGATAAGAGGAACAAGGAGGAAAAGACATGACACTTTTGTCTTCTTCTTTTGGTGTGGTCAGCAGTGGAGGCTGTTGGGAGGAGCTATAGGAGGATGGGCTCATTGTAATGGCTGGAATGGAATACAATGAACGTCCACTGGTGGACAGGCATTCAAATAATTGTTTTGGTATTATCAAGTTCAGATGAACAATTATAAATAAGGCCTCATTATGAATATAGAGATCCAATTGTTTAAGCGACTGATAATCTTGATAGAACAGTAAGTACATGCTCTTAGCCTCATTTGTTATTGTAGGGAAAAGGTTAGTCTCATAGTTACCATCCCATTTAGAAAAGTCTAGTGAGAAAATCTTCACTCACTGCTAATATCTCCAACGACAGACAAACGTCAATTAACGATGCAGTTTAGCGTAGATTTGGAGTTTAAAAGGGCTGGGACACTGCGGCAGAGCACATTTGTAGTGATACTGAATACTCAATGAAATAGACTGCAGGTGCTGAAGGAAATGTGTTTGTTCACATGCTATTACTGTTTACCTACAGTCTGCCCTAATTTTGAATGCATGAAATGTTCTCTTCTTGGGTAAAGACAAGTTTCTGAGAAAGGATTTCCAGTGGAACTATGCAAAAGTCCCAACTAGAACTTGTACAGCTGGCATACAGAATATACTATAGAATAGTCCAAAATTAAGGAAATAAAATACCTTCTCATCTTCCTCCTCATCATCGGTCATGTTCATGTTCACCTACAAGAGAATGGAGAGAGGTAGTGTGTTTTCAAATGGACAAGGACACATGCGGGCACTGGAGCATTTTGAACAAACACCTAGTAATGAAATTCTGCTCTAGTACATATACCCCTATTGGGAGAGGCCTGTTTCCATAGAGACGGCTTCACAGGGGTGACCTCACACAAAAGGAGAGGTGAAAGAGGGCCTTCCTCACAAGAGCACTGTCACAGCAAAGCAATCTAATTTCTTCACAACATAAACACAACAGAAAAACAGAAAGAGGAAAAAAACATTTAATTTGGATGCTGTTGCCTAGATCCCTTTACATCAAGTCATCCCTGACCCCTGCATGGTGCACACTGTGACATTGCCTGGGAACAGGGTTGTGTTACTGCCGGGCACAGGGTCACAGAGAGGTGAAAGAGGCTCCACACTGGATATGAGGGTGAATCCAGGCTTTAACATTTCCCGGGGACTGCATCTTTGCCAGCAGCCTCAAACAATCAGTGAGCTAGGGTTGGGGATGGATACGTTGCTGCAGGGAGGGGATGTTTGCAGGCCAAGGCCCCGGCCGTCGAGATGGCTTACAACACAGTGAAATTGGAGGGCATTGAGAAGTGTGAACAGCATTAACCTTTACAGACATGGCTAGGGGAGACTTGATTTCCATAACCTAGTCTTTGATACAGAGGAGATAGCCATGTTATCTTGAGAATGTACTCATTGCACTTTGTCTACAACAGTATCTACACAACATGAATACAATGTTGTATGCTGTTAAACAGCCACCACTAACATTGAGTGGCAGCTGCCAACACACTGTCATTGACACTGACCCAACTCTAGCCACTTTAATAATGGGAATTGATGGGAAATGATGTAAATATATCACTAGCCACTTTAAACAATGCTACCTTATATAATGTTACTTACCCTACATTATTCATCTCATATGCATACGCATATACTGTACTCTACATCATCGACTGCATCCTTATGTAATACATGTATCACTAGCCACTTTAACTATGCCACTTTGTTTACTTTGTCTACATACTCATCTCATATGTATATACTGTACTCGATACCATCTACTGTATGCTGCTCTGCCATGCTGCTCTGTACCATCACTCATTCATATATCCTTATGTACATATTCCTTATCCCCTTACACTGTGTATAAGACAGTAGTTTTGGAATTGTTAGTTAGATTACTTGTTGGTTATCACTGCATTGTCGGAACTAGAAGCACAAGCATTTCGCTACACTCGCATTAACATCTGCTAACCATGTGTATGTGACAAATAAAATTTGATTTTGATTTGATTTGAAATAATACTGTATTGGTATCAACATGGTAAAAAAATACATATATTTTTTATTAATACATTTAGCAAAAATGATGCTAATGGCATACTCTTGTCACGCCCTGATCTGTTTCACCTGTCCCTGTGATTGTCTCCTCCCCCTCCAGGTGTCGCTTATTTTCCCCAGTGTATTTATCCCTGTGTTTCCTGTCTCTCTGACCGGTGAGTGGGCCAGGAGAAACATGAAGAGCTGCTGTGACATGTGTAGTATAGACCAGAGCTGTATGGAGTACAGTACAGTATAGGAGACACTCACCAGGTCCTGATTGCTGCTGATCCTCTCTGTGGTGATCTGGAAGTAGTTCCAGCCAATGAGCAGCAGCAGGAAGAGAGGCAGCATGAAGAGCTCCCAGGCCCACACCATCACTATGAAGATCTGGAAGGACAGGAAGGACAGGGTGGGAGAGGGGGAGACTCATGAACAACATGGATACAGCACGGCAGGTGGCACTGCCCTCATACAACATGGGCCAGAACCCAAGCCCAGACATCACGGACACAATGTCCTCCTCCCACATCCCAGCATTCACCACTCAAAACAAACAATGGGTTTACCCACCACCCAAGCCCCATGAACAACACAGCAGACTGCAAAGCTATGCCACAACACTATACAGCAGGGTACCCCAACTGGCGGCCTAAGTTTTCTGAGCACAATGTTTTTTTCATTGTTGGACATAAAAGACTGTAAAAACACCAGCAAATCAGCTTCAAGGTATTCCCACGCACAACAGAGAGATATGTGATCATATACAAATGTAAGCAATGTTTGAAATATTATGTTCTAGTCAAATATTCTATCTGTTTTGGCTTCTTGTGATCAATTTGCAGTCTACAAATGATTTGTAATTATGTTCTGGTCCCCTGACCATACGCACAAGAAAAAAAATTGTCCTGCGGCTGAATTTAGTTGATGATCACTGCTATACAGCATCAGAGCCCCCTCTTAGTGGCTGGGAAGTAAGAGACCTTTGGGAAGGATTTTTAATATTCCAAAATCCAATTTATTTACCGAGATAACATGTGCTGGCAGTGTCCCTTTCTGCAGAACAGAACGTCTGACAAGGGTAGGCTGTCTCTTATACAGCATATCTAACCCTCTTAGATGGGGAAGCATTTGGGCTGTCTGACTGTGACAAGGCGCATATGGCAACTGGAGGAGCATTTGCAACGTTTACCTCTCCACAGCGATGATAGTGAGAAAAGCCAAGACCCCTGGTAGAAATAAGATGGATCACACTGAATGAGTAATCCCTCATAATTCTGCAAAGGAGCGGCGCTAAGAACAGCGAACAACACCCACTGCACTTCACAGCAGAGCACTAATTGGACGGCTGCATTTAAACCCATTTAGTGACAGCCTAATGAGTCTGGCTCTAGCTGGAATTATCCACTATGTGTGAGGAGGAGCGCACTAGCCAGTTGACGTGAAAAAAAAAAAAAAAGTCCTCCAAATTTAGTTTAAATCTATTACTGGGTAACACTTGGCGTAGACATTAATTTGACCCATTTCTGGCATTTTTTTTATTTTGTAATGGATATACGCCATTCTATAAATCAAATCAAATTGTATTTGTCACGTGCGCGTGTAGACCTTACCATGAAATTCTTCCTTACAAACCTTTAACCAACAATTCAGTTAAGAAAATAAGAGTTAAGAAAATACTAAATAAACTAAAGTTTCAAAAAGTAACACAATGAAATAACCTGGCTATATACAGGGGGCATTGATACCGAGTCAATGTGCGGGGGTACAGGTTAGTCGAGGTAATTAAAGTAATATGTACAAGTACTGTAGGTAGGGGTAAAGTGACTATGCATAGATAATAAACAGCAAGTAGCAGCAGCGTAAAAAAGGGGGTCTATGCAAATTGTCCGGGTGGCCATTTGATTAGTTGTTGGCTTGGGGGTAGAACCTGTTAAGCAGCCTTTTGGACCTAGACTTGGTACTCCCGTACTGCTTGCCGTGCGGTAGCAGAGAGAACAGTCTATGACTCGTGTGCCTGGAATCTTTGACAATTTTTAGGGCCTTCCTCTGACACCACCTGGTATAGAGGTCCTGGGTGGCAGGAAGCTGGGCCCCAGTGATGTACTGGGCTGTACGCACTACCCTCTGTAGTGCCTTGCGATCGGAGGCCGAGCAGTTGCCATACCAGGCGGTGATGCAACCAGTCAGGATGCTCTTGATGGTGCAGCTGTAGAACATTTTGAGGATCAGGGGACCATACCAAAACGTTTCAGTCTCCTGAGGGGGAATAGGCTTTGTCGTGCCCTCTTCACGACTGTCTTGGTGTATTTGGACCATAATAGTTTGTTGGTGATGTGAACTCCAAGGAACTTGAAGCTGTGTTGTTGCCTACCCTTACCACCTGAGGATAAAATAGAATTTAATCTTTGAAAGGTTCAAAAACTCCTCTTTTCTTAAACTTTGTTTTCATGAGAGGAAGAACTTAACCAAAAGGTTGAAAGAAAACAAACCTAGTAACTTAGAACACCCAATGAAATGAGAATTGAGATGCCTGCACTCCAATAGCTCACTACAATAGCATGCTGTGCAGTCTGAGTGTGGACTGCTGGGGGCTTGTTACAGTAACAATATGTTTGACTTAGTCCTGAGACAGGATGTGAACCGGTGGGGCCTTCAGGCCTCCATTTGAGCCCTGTAAACAGCAGACTGGTCTTGTCATATCAGCCTGTCTCCAGCCCTACTGGCTCTGGGGCAGTCTACCTACTGCCACACAAGGCCTAGGTTCAATGGATTCAAACTGCCACCAGGGAAACGTGAACCATGAGTAATGCTGTAAACACTGGGCCCTCACAGCCCTAGGCTTCGTTCAATAATGTCTGAGTAATGTGAAGTGTAGGAACAAGCAGAAACACGGTGGGATAACCAAGATGTGAAGACCTAATATGAACAATATGTTACTGTAATTTCTCCATAACAAATGAGTTGGATTATGCAGCGACAACTAACACTGGTGGGAAAACCTAAAGGTAAAAAATGAATATGCATGATGTGTGGAGGTAGCTTCAAAATGTCTCCTTTAGGTTATGAATAACCTACGTCATATGTTGTCACCTCTATTCGCATGAGGCTATTCTAAAGCGACACTGTTTTCAACCCACAGGAATTCAGCAGGCTGGCAGACAGGTAGCCTGTCATATCCAGAGTTCCCTTTAAAATAAAAAGAAAGGAATAAAATTTGCCTGGAAACTGACATGAGCCCAGCAGGAATGTTGAACCCCCTTGCCCTCCCTGCAAAAGCTGCTACATAAACCACTAAAGTCTAATTGCCTGGTCTCTGTCTTCCTGTGCGAGTCAACAGAGGGAGCCAATTCATTTCCTCCCAGGGAGCCGGCAGAGAGAATCTGTCACAGGTATTCATAATCGCCCACTAATGCAAATTTCAGCTCACCGCGCTCTGGCTTGGTGGACAAGATAAAAGCCTAAAGAAATACAATGCCTTTTGTATAAACTGAGCGCCTAAATGAGGGTATAAACCAAAACTGTCAGAAATATCTTCTCAATTCCTCCCTCTCGGTTTTTAAACACTAATACAAATTTTTACTGTGAACATCTGGGAAAGCCTCTCGGATTCCTTCGCTCAGGCGCACAGAGCTGCCTCTTAGCCGTCAGATATCCCTCATTAATGAGCAGAGGTATATTTTTCCTCCTGTCTCCTCACATTCTCTGCTGCTTCTGTGAAATGGAGATGGAACTAATTCCCCGCTAAGTGGTTTATGTTTTATTAGTGCCGAGCGTGAGTGATTAAAGGACGGGGTGGACAAAGTGCAACCTGACAGGCTTAAGTGTACATTTATATTGAAAATAATCCACCTTTTAATTGGCCTCAAAGTTGGGCTATATTTCATTTCAGTCTTGAGAGCCTTTCTACCGTATTTTCTATCCCGCTACAAATGACACATGACAACAGGAACCTTAATGTCCAAAATACTACAACACTAATATGTTACATGAGCGGTAAAGCAGTCATTTATTTCACCAAAAGGACATAAAGCAACAAACAGAAAGCAGGGAAGCTAATAATTAATGATCTACCTGAAAGGTACGTTTCCACACAGCAGAAATGGATAATGAACGACTTGTAATTGAACAAGTGTTAGTATGTCTGGGAGGAGTGTCTTTCATGTAGAAAACCTCCCCTGACAAACACCATTTAGCTGAAAAATGCCTGCATGATAATGCATGCATGGGGTGTCTAGGGGGAAAATAATGAATTAATAAAACTATTAGCGCGCGGTGGAGTAGGTGATGGAGATGTACTCTCCTTAGCCACCTGTAAGCGCCTGGAGAAGGACCGACCCTGGGCAGCGCCACTCTGCCAGCGGGGTTAACAACAGGCTGACAGATTTGTTTTATAGTGCCATTAATATGATTCCAGTAAATGCATTCTGCGCCTTCTCATGCAGATCCCCTGGCCAGCAAAATCCAGCACCTAATAATAAAGCACTCAGCGATTAAAAGTGTGAATAAAATAACTCTTAAAGCTGAGCAAGCATGGCAGCTCACACCACCCACACTCTCCCAGGAGGGGGAGAAGGGACCGCAGCAGGAACAAAAGGACAAAGATGCCCTCTCCAAGAGTTTCTACCATCCTGCAAATTGATTAATGGGAGAGAGGCCCAGTCTACCAACCCAGACTACTGACTGACAGACTTTAACACTAGACAGGAGGTCTGCCAAACCCGGCATGTCTACACAGCTTCAAGTAAACATATACCACAGTATATACTGCATATGCCAACTAATGAAATGTGATGATATAGAGAATTATATTTAATCCAAACAATTATAGCAATTATTAACAATAGCGTATCACTCATTAACCGGACATTACGCATGCGTTAAAGAGGACACAGTAATTACAAATACAATACTACTGTAAACAGCTCTAATGGGAAATATTTTCTCTTCTGTGTTCATCTCATATTTATCCTTGGTTGCGCTTGGAAAGCTACTGTGGCTAAGAGAAAAACTGAGCAGAGAGAGAGGAGAGAAGAAAGCCAACCAGCATTATGGCGGTCAGTCAGTGGGGATGTGGATGGATGCCAGATTACATGAACATAGATGAATAAGTTTAACAAGGCTGACTACAGGCTCCAGGGGTGTGTGTGATAGTGTGTGTGTGTGTGTGTGTGTGTGTGTGTGTGTGTGTGTGTGTGTGTGTGTGTGTGTGTGTGTGTGTGTGTGTGTGTGTGTGTGTGTGTGTGTGTGTGTGTGTGTGTGTGTGTGTGTGTGTGTGTGTGTGTGTGTGTGTGTGTGTGTGTGTTGTGTGTGTGTGTGTGTGCACGTGCGTGCTTGGGACAGATCAAAATACCAAAATGTAAAAGGGGGAAAAACGTAATATAGATGTATTTTTCTGGGTGAAATCAAGGGCAGTAGGAATAATCTGCATTGCTTCCTCAATTAAAATACAAAAAATAAATAGATTTATAATAAATCAAAGGACCCCACTGGCCAGACTGGAACAGAGAGTCTGGTTGAGGGCTAATGTTGGGGATGCTACTCGGCGGCAGGCTTTAAAGCATGTGTAAACCCCGAGCAATGAGACATGTAATTTGTGGTGAGCTCGGGCCAATACGGGGACAGGCTTTCAGGGGGTGTCGGAGGCAGAGAGGAAGCAGATAAGATTTCTCTGCAGGGCAGGTAGAGTGTGTGGGCAGCCATGGTGCTCGGAGCTAACGCTGAATAAATATTTAAAATATGCTCAGCTCAAGTCTTATCGACTAGGGAGAGCGAGAGCGAAAAAGAGGGAGAGAAAAAGAGAGAGATGCTGCATTCTACTGAGAGCGATAAAGGGGAAATCTCATCTCCCTCTTGAGCATGACCATATCAGCTGTAGAAGCTCCACAAAAGAATGTATACACAGTTCACACAAATAAACCAATGGTATACATAGAAGAGTTTCTGATAATCCATGGCCATATCAGTTTTTTTTATTAAATTAACTCTTGTTTTACTTACTACAGTGGCTTGTAAGTAGTGTATGCCATGGAACAACAGTAAATCTAACAATACATTAATATCTAAACTCCATCAATTTGAATCAAATTCTAATCTGGAAATGAATTTAATATTTATGAATCTAATTTAGTTTATTTGAATAATGATTAATAAAACAAGGAAATTGAAGGTTTCCAAATCAATTAATGTTAGCTAAGAAAATTCTAGTTAGGCTAGTTAGGTGCCAGTACTACAGTACAGTAGTAATAGTGGGCTCTTTATCAAAGGGAAGGGAAGACAAGAGAAGAGCGGCAGGGTATTAGCATTAGCTTGCAGGCCTGGTGTTAGCCGTTGTCTTCCTGCCTGTCTGACGCATGCCAAGGCTGGAGCATATCTGGAGGCAGGGTGGAGTGAGGCTGGACCAGGGTTGGACCAGGGTGGTCAGCAGGGGCCCCGTGGTGCCTGTCAGTGGTGGCCACTCCGACCCCAAGCTCCAGCATTGGCCACAAGTGTTTAATCCGTGTCGGGAGCGTTAACACTGAGCGACCTCCTGGGTGACAGATCCGCCATGCGAGCCTTTTCCCCCCGAGGAGGTGGGGAGGGAGTGGCGTGGACTCTATTTCCCTTCCCTCCCTGTCAGCTCGACTCACAGACACATTAGCGTGCCGGGGCCGAATCCTGCCCAGTCACAGCAACACACAGGGGCGGTCAGGTCGCAGGCTCTGCAGCAGCCGCCTGGGGAGGTGTGTCCTCTGTGACTGGGAAGGTGGTGAGCGTGTTAGAGGCAGTCATTATGATACAGCACACACCACGGGGCCAAAGAGCTCTATTTTCATGTCATTCAACAAATGTAAACGCCTGGAGTTTGCTAAATGGCGTTGGCACTTGGATTGGAACTGGTGCTCTGGTAGGACGACATGAAAATAAAGCTCTTTGGCCATGAACAGCAGTGGTGCGTTTTGCGTCGAAATAAAGTTGTATATGCAGAAAATAGCCCCGTAATTACTGTAAAATATGGTGGTGGAGCTTTGATGTTTGCTTCCACTGGTCCTGAGGCCCTTTTTAAGGTCAACGACATCATGACCTTTACCCAGTACCAGGACATGTATGCCAAAAATATGGTTTCCTCTGCCAGGAGGCTGAAACTTGGCCGCAAGTAGATATTTCAGCAAGACAATAACCCCAAGCACACATCAAAATCCCCCCCAAAATGTTAATTGACCACAAAATTCAACATTTTGCAATGGCCATCTCAGTCTCCGGACTTCAACCCCATTGAAAACCGGTGGTTTAAATTAAACAGGGATGTCCATAAGCAGAGACGAAGGATATCAAGGATCTGAAAAGATTCTGTACGGAGGAAGATCCCTCCCAATGTGTTCTCCAATCTGATAAAACATTTTAGAAAAAGGCTCAGGGTAGTCATCCTCGCGAGGTCAGGTGTTGAAAACAGGGGTGCTAATAATTCTACCCCTATCTTTTTGAGAGAATACATTTCTCAGAGCATTTGTATTATTAAGTTTATTGAGCAGAGAGCATCATTATTTGTATTTTATTTATTTTATACATTCTTTTTTTGCTAAGGGTGCCAATAATTTTGGACCTGACTGTAAAACCGCTACAGACACACAGACAAAGCACCACGGCAGATGCACCAACACAGAGGCCTGCAGTGTTAATCACAGCAACATCATCTGGCTTGTTTATCCTCTTTCATGCCACTTTGTCATATTTCAAAAAGTTTATGAAAATGAATATATTTCACAATACAAGCCAATTAATTATTAAAATAAACTTGCATATAACATTTATTATTTTGCAGGAAATATGTTATTTTAGCGCTGTAATTGAAAGAGGACAACTGTCTGCCAGAGAAAGGCTCTCTGTATTATAAGAGGAAGCATCTCAAGGTTACGGTTACCAGCTAGCCCCAAGAGCTGTCAACTGACAAACTGCAATCCACAATGGCGACTCTATAACAACAATACTGCTTTTTTTTTTAAAGAAGGCATCGCTTAATGTTTCCAGATACTAATATCCAATTCTTTAATAATTAATACATCTCAGACTACTTTCTAAATCATGCACACACACATCACCATCAAGGGCTGTCTCCCTCTCCCTCCCTGCCACATTCCCACTGCAAACTCTGTGAGAACTCCCACAGCCATAGAGTTTAAGAGTGTAACCCCCCTGAGACTGCAAGAACCCACTCCTTTAAGGCCAGCCAGCCGAGCCACACACAGTCCTCCAACTTTTTCAACAGAAAGAAAGCAGATGCAGAGAAAGGAACGAGAGGAAGTTTCTCAGGCACTTACGCAGTTTGACTTTACACTTCTCTTATACTCTTCTGGTCATACATACTGCATTACTGCATTGCAGTAAACCAAAACGGGGCAGATCAGTGCTCACCAAACATGTCATTTTGGGGGACGGTGTTAAACAGAATAATTATAACAGCGCTGATTATGCCTTTGATCTTGGCCGTCCTGGTATTCTGGGTAATAGTCCCGGCCGGCGCGGAGGGGGGGTTGTGCAGCGACACCTCACAGGTGGTCCCCCGGGACCACTGGATCCAGATCTGACCCTGTCCTGCTCTCATCTGGGAGACAAGGAGTCTATCAGCCCAAAAAAGCAGCCTTGGCAGCTGCCAACTGTGTTTACAGCTGCACCGAATCAAACATTTATCAAATACCATCTTTACATTCTGTGATGAGAGGCAATCAGCATTTCACAGGCTGTCAAATGATGTCTAAAACAGTTGCTACCTGGCAGTGTCAAAAAGAAAATGGTTGAAATAATCTCATAAGGTATACAGGTTTCTTCCTAGTCAGAACTCCTGACAGACGAGACTAGCTCATATGTTCAAATATTAATTCTACCTAAATACTTCAAGCGCTCTAAGCTCAAAATCAGCTTTCAAGTGTAAATTAACCCCTTTTCATTTGTATACTTACAACCATTTCATCTAAATCAAAATTGTTCTCAACTTTAAACTTCTGAAACAGATTTATATGGCCAGCTAATACATGCTCATTTAGTATGTTTGAGAAACTTCTGTTCTGTTGATCCAGCGGATCCACAGAATGGAGGATTTCACTTTCACAGTATTTTCCCATGAAGGATTCTAGTTGGGAGCAGTAAGTGATCTCCCATCAGGCTCTCCACTACATAGTTCAGCAGTGCTATAGCTCCCTCTACAGGCACTGGAAATGTCTGCAGGAAAGAACTCTGGGTGACCCCTCTCTCTGCAGTTGCTGCTGATGTATGGTTCATTCATCTAGCTCAGTGTTGGGGAGAAGCACATTTAAAAGGAAGTTATTTGATGAAGATTTTAGCTGTCACGCTCTCTCTCTCTCAGAAGAAGGGGACATGCCGTTGTCAAACTTTAGAAAAAGGCACTTCCTAAGCTCATTACTGTAGCATAAACAAGCACTGAAAAATATATACATTTCTTGTTTGCATTTCCGTTCACTGATGAGGTTTATGAGGCTTTTGCAGGATATTTTTTTTTCATGTGTGAGAAAGATTATTTTAACATGACCTAATTAGAAAGTCGCCATTTTAAAACAAACCTATGGGTGGAAAATAACTTCACTTGCAAAGGAGACAACACAATCAGAATCAGTAACCTCCAGCCTTGCAAAAAATGACAGTGCTGCAGAAGTTTGCATTCTTTCGAGGCTTCCTCTTCGCATTATAATACTCTATGGCAGTAGAATGCCTGATGAGCCATCAATCTTGATTTCCAAACAGAGTACATTATATACCCAATTTACTCAGAATACATACTTCTCTGATTGCCACAGGGAAAAGTTATGTGCCTGAGAAGTTTATAAAAAATTCTAACATTCTCCATACATCCCTCTGTTAACATAGACCAGACCTGATGCAGACCTACAAGGCAAAACATTGCCAATGAAGCTCATGGGAGATTAGATTGCAGTGAACTTTTTGTCAGACAGATCTCTCATACAAACTAAAAATACTTCACACATACCAAAATGTATTTTATAACGCACACATGAAGATCCACATTCCCTGAAATGATTGCTTCATCTGAGCAGCAATGTATACTGCATGTTGTGAGCAGGTCAGAGCATTAGCCTATGGGACTTACAGCAGCTTGGTGGCTAAGGCTTCCTGGTAAGGCACTAGCAAATGATCCCACAGTCCTGGGATGAAACCACATCAGCGGTAATGCATTACAGGATGCATATGGAGTAAAACAGCAGGAATGGTCTAGCTGGCTGATAAATAATGTATTGTAATGTATATTAAAGGCTGAGCCAACACTGCAGCCGTTCCTAGCAGCATATTCTGAGAAGCAGCAGAGGCAGAGTGCTGCTGTAGAAAAGAGCAGACAGTCTTCTAATTATGCACATCTGAGAGGCAAGCAGAGGCCATCTGTCAGTGTCTGAATCAGTTACCTTATTACCAGTGCCTAAAGATATAAATATAGGAGAGGGAGCTGCTTTCATTAAGGCACGCGGTGGCATGCTGCTTCAGATGGCTGCAAACACAAACTTAATTGCAAATGAGGACTTGTTGTGAGGAGGAGTGGCCCTAGTGTGGCTGTGCTGTCGCTGACCCCGCAGAGGGCCAGGGCACTAGCGTGTGTAGTGGTATGTCACAGGGCTTGTAATGGCTGTCAAGGCCCCTCGGCTGCCCTCTCGTCTCACATGGCAAGGATTTTGTCTGTCTGTGTTTTTACTCACGCCCAGGAATTTTCTGACTGTCGATCCGAAGGCCATATTCAGGCTATGATTATTGCTGCTCGTCATGCAGTGAGGTGTTATGGATGAGATGCCTGATTAGAAATCAGAACTTTTCTCCGGTCTAACTCTATCTGCTGGTGAGTGGGTGAAACACTACTTATTTATCAGCAGGCTGATTCACTCTCTCCTCAGGCAAGTCTCAGGCACCTTTGACACCAGCGCTTTGGGAAGCACACCTCATTCCAGAGGAAGCCATAGGGCTCAGTGGACTGCAGATAGCCAGACTGCTCTATTGCAGTGTCTGTCTCTAAATAGAACTGCCTGGGTACCAAACTGTCCATCTTCCTCCAATGAAGATAAGACAACACGCAGAAAACATTTCCTTACTTTCAACAGGAGCACTATGCTCATACTAAATCAACAAAAGTTCTATCTACTTACAGTATACATATTTAGATCTATTTACCTCACAGTAATAAAATAATGTACATATTTCTGGCAGAGGTATGCCAGGGAGTAATCCCTGTTTTTCCCTCCCCAGATCTCCTATTTGTGGGCTTGTCTTGAACAGCAGGTGTATTAGAAGTGAAAAAGAAAGACTACCACACTCTGGTGGCCTGCACAGCATCTCATTTTAGATGGGGGCCAGGAGATGGCCCTATACCGCTGACCTGTCACCTGTCAGCCGGCCTACCCTCCTGCTTTCCTGACTGCCTGTTCTCCTGCCCGCCCGCATGGCTGACTACCTGCTTTTCTCCCTCAAAGTCTCTGCCTATCTGCCTATGCACTTGCATACAATATACTCTACATTCCCGTCAGTCTGTGTGTCTGTGTGTCTGTGTGTCTGTGTGTGTGTGTGTGTGTGTGTGTGTGTGTGTCTGTCTGTCTGTCTGTCTGTCTGTCTGTCTGTCTGTCTGTCTGTCTGTCTGTCTGTCTGTCTGTCTGTCTGTCTGTCTGTCTGTCTGTCTGTCTGTCTGTCTGTTAGTCTGTCTGTTAGTCTGTCTGTGTCCCTACCTGTACCACAGGCTCTGATATGGTGAGCCAGGCCATTGCCTGAGGGGACATCCACCTGAGGATCAGTGAGCAGGGTTTAAAGAATACACCAGGTATGAAATGCACGTCGTCCCGAAACAGAACATAGAGAGGAATAAAGGCTGTGAAGACAGGGATCTGTCTGTGACCGCTTCCTCACCCTGACTTGACGCTGCCAGGGCTTTATGGCAAGAGGATGCTCTTAATCATGACATTACATGTACTTTAAGGGGGATTCACAGGGTGAAATAAAGATTATTTCAGCTTAGGGCAATAGATCACAACGCCTCATTAAAACCTCTAAACAGAGACATTTATACAAGGTTCAAATCTCCCAGGCCGACTGTCACTCCTCCTCCACACAGAAGAGCAGGGGGAATGCTTTACCAGGAAGTCAGATGACCAAACGGCCAGACCGAAGCCCTTCACATAAAGCCCTAGTGCCAGAAGAACACTGAAGGAAGACAAGTGGGGTTTGAATTAAAGGATAGAGCACAGCTTCTACTTTACTTTCAAATGCAAAATGAAGATGGGAGCTTCGATTCATTGGAAGTACATGACTGAGAAACAGTAACAAGAATCTAGATGTGTGTACCTGAATTAACCATACTGTCCATTATCTATTTCACATAGATGAAGGAAAGGGTTCAAATGTTCTGCAGTGAAATAGGACAGAGACACCACTTTCACAGCCCAAGGCTTAGCGCTAGTTCATTAACATGGGGCAATGACTTACCAGGAAGGCTATTATACTCCGCTGCGTGCTCTCCCACTGAAAACAGCTTTTAATGTACTGTAACGTATGCAGCAGTGCCATGGTGATTTTCCGAACTCTGTAGATATTCTGGGCAAGGACCTAATGGGAGAATCAGATGGCAAATGGCAGTTAGCATGACTTGATTAAAAGCTGTATGTGTATGATTCATAAGCAGGTTTATTCAGGTTTACTCAAGGCCTTATTTGCTGCTGTGTGGCTTTACTAGTTTGATGTCTGGAGTTAATAAAGCCAATTAGTTTGACTATGACCAATCAAAGCTTCTATGCAGCTTGCCTGTGGCAGCTTTGTTACTGTTATATGAGGGGCATGTTCCAGTACTCACACTTCACTCCTTCATCCCACAAATTGTGTCTACCATGCTTTATGTGTATAAATCATGAATTTTAAAATTCATTGCTAAAACAAACCTTTTTGGCAAATTTTGGGTTGTCCTCCATGAATTTTTCCTCTATTGGTTTGAAGGTTCTAATGCCGGCTCTAACCTGAGAAAGATATTACAAATGATCAAAGACAAATCCAATCCAAAAGCAATGAGAAGGAAACTCAATGCAATTGGAAAACTCAGTATACAGTGAGTTGGGTATATGACTGGGTCATCTGTCAAAGAGCATTAGCTAGGCTAGAATCAGCCAGGGAGTTCTTACTGGGTTATAGTGGACCTCCATCACCAGTGAGATGGTCCCTTTGGCCGGACCCCCCCAGTTCGCTTTCTTTAACCCCCGGGTGACCTGCTGTCCATTCTGAACCTGTAGCGGTGGAAAATGCATTACAATCAATAGCACCTCTCTGACTTGTCAATGTCAATGAATAAACTATAAGCCCCTTATAAATCCAAGGATCCCCAACTTTACTGTGAGTAATGGAATGGCCACTCTGCCCAGAAGGTCTGGGGCTTTGTCTCCGTCTTCACCAAAGACCGTCAGCTCCAAAACATCATGGATGTCCTTTATTGGGCTGCCAACAGATAACCAGTTAGTCCGAATCCGAAGGAATACATTCACTTGCATCAATGTATGCAAAGTACTCTAAAAGACCAAGTAAAAACACATGTACAATGTAAAGACTTTTTTCCACTCGGGGCTGAGTGTTTTGTAGATGGTGTGAGTCTGTAGCCTGCTGTTCCCCAGCTCCAGTACACAGAATGGATCACTTTTCCCTGCAAAGAAAGAAGAAAGCTGTGTTAAAATGTGTGTGCAATTGTAGATTAACTTAGCCATGTAACTTAACCAGTTAAAACGGTAATGGCTAAAAGTGGAGAGATACATCACCATTGAGATCAGTTGATGTGAGATCTGTGGCACTGACAACCTTGACTTGAAGGAAGCCAACCTCCCTCAAACTTTTGTGCGAGTTTTTCAAACTCTGCAAAAATAACAAACAAGCTTACTTAAATGTATTAACGCAAGCTAGTATTCCTAGAGAGCTTTTGAAATGTACTTACTTATCTACTAGTAGCACTTATATTAATTCAACCATGCAAACTGTCAAAAGTGGCATGAATAAATAGTAATATGTCACTAAACATGCTAACATATTTCTCTAGGATTTGGTCCCTCTCGTCTGGCTGTTCCAGGGGAGTTTTGTTGAATTCGTTGATGGACACCCCACAGCAGGGGTTGAGGGTGGCCAGGAACACCAGCCTGCCCTTGTCTTCGTCCAGGACATGAGTGTAGAGCTGCTGAGTGGCTACTGGCAGCCTGGACAGGTCCACCTCAAACCTAGATAACGATGGGATCGGTCTTCAATAGCACTACTTAATAAGAATCAAATTAAAATCTAATCTAATGTATTTATAAAGCCCTTTTAACATCAGCAGATGAGACAAAGTGCTTATACAAAAACCCAGCCCAAAACCCCAAACAGCAAGCAATGCATATGTCTATTTCAAAGAACAGCAGTCGTACTACAAAAACAACACTCAGAATCAAGCAAAGCAATACTCACATTCCCCAGGATTCCTCGCTCTTCCTGCCTCTCTTCGCAAACACCTCCACCTGCAGTGGCTCCAGACAGTCCTCATACTTGTTGAAGTCAAACCTCTCCCTCCACTGAGGGTTGCCTTGAACGCACAGGTTCTGGGGGGGAGAGAAAGAGCAGAGTGCTGATACAGTACTGTAGCGTAGGTGGGCACTGGCACAATCACACACAGAGCCTGGTGTGGAGCAGTGTCAGGTTTAATGCAGTGTCACAGTGAGCAGAGACTACATGACAGGTGGATTAAGTCTTCATTCAGTGCTATCAGGAAGGGGCGGGGGAGAGGAGAGGAGGGTTTTTTGTGTGAGCGCACCTCAGCCTCCTCTCTGGGATCGTAAACACTGACAGCATCCAATTAGAATTAGCTTTGTTCAACAAACAAGCTGAAACGAAACCAGAGGTTTACAGAGAAATGACATGAAAACACAAGACGGGCGCACTGCGGAATCATCAGGGGGGAGGCCAACAAGTAGAGGTAGATGAGCAGGGCATGCTGGGTATGCAAATCAAGTAAAGCATAGTGAAGCCCTCCACTTGAAGGAGAGCATAGTGGGGAGATTGTACAGTGGCAGAGAGGCCCAGTCTAATGAGCTGCTCTGCCATGCCCCAGTGAGCCAAGGTGGAGGTGAGCCACTGACAGGCCCCTGCTGAGAGAAAGGGAGGGAGAGAAGGAGAGAGAGACAGAGAATGAGAGAAAGTGGGGGGTGAAATGCCGGTGGAGAGCATGTGCAAAAGGGTAGGGGAAGAGAAAAGAGGAATGGAGGAGGCAAAAAAACCCAAGGAGAAATAGATTGAGAAAGAAGCTCACCTTGCTCTTGTACTTCTGCTCTCCCAGTCTGTAGCGCACATAGATGTCCCCCTGGACATTTTCAGGCATGTCCTGTCCCTCTACCAGGGTGATACCAAACACTCCACTCCACAGCTGGCTGTTCTTGGTGGCCTCAGCCGAGCGCTGGATCTGGGCTTTATCTTGGGGCTGGGTTTGGTTCCCCTTTTGGTTCTGGACTCCCTAAGAGACACAAACATGGACACACAGCTGCATTAGGACACCCTCCATGACAAAACACTCTTTCACACACTTTCACCTGCCCCTCAAATCTGACACCTCATTACATATATGGATTGCATGAAAGTACTGTAGGACTCCGCTAGGCTCCAGACCCTCTCTGTTTGAGAACATTAGCCCATCTCCAGTGACAGCAGCAGAGCCACACCAGCGAGGAGAGGTGCAGTTCCTGGAGAGAGGGAATGTCAGTGAGCAGAGCACAGCAGCCAGATGTCCCTGGCTGTGACAGTCCCACTCATCACAGACCCAGAGACAGAGTGGGGGGAGGTAAGACACTTGGCATACTGCACAGGAGACAGCAGGCAGCAGTGAGTAATGATGCAATCCAACCACACAACCCTCTCATCAGCAAATTATGCATGGGTGTACATACAGTCTGGGAATGATATACACAGCATTGTACACATTGGTCTATTTTTCACTGAATCCCAAACCAAAATGTTGACTGTCTTCAGTGATATCTCTTATCTCAATTGTCCAATCAAATTTCTAAAATCAACTATTAGGGTGTTAAATGTCCAGGATGTCAAAACACTGAGACATCAAGGACAGCCTCTCCCAAATGATCCAACAGTCCTGCCGTGGCACAGCGGGAAACAGAGGAGGAGAAACAGGCCTTGATATGTGTCCCTGTGTTAAAGTTCCCTTGAGCCTGTGCAGTGATAGGCCGTCTCTTTCAAAACAAACAGCAGAGGGAGAGAGAGGTTGTGTGGGCTGACTAATTAAAGAGCAGGGCTATAATCTGCTCTGGCCTCTTTGATACTCTGTCTCCCTCTGTTGCCTTGGCCGGCACAGCTTCAAACGGCTCCCATGCCACCCAGTCCCTCCCATCTCCTCTCCCCTTCTCTCCAGGGTCACCGCCCACACCGCAGCCCAGGGCCCAGGCTGCTGGGGATCAGAGCCTGTACGTCGGTCTCAGGGACCTGCATTAACATGGAATACCACGGCACAGCGCTGCTCGGCCCTATAAATACCCCTGCTCTGCTCTCTACAGAGGAGGAATACAGAGGAGTGGAGGAGCGACATAAAGTAGGGCCTGGCCAAGTCATCCCAAGTGTTTATCTTGGACAGAGTTCTATCTCAGCGGCCAATAAAACAATTCCACTTAACTGTAAGTGGCCCCTAAAGAGAGTCTATTCCTGGTCCTAAAAGGGGTATGCGATTGCTTCCATATGGTGGGACAGCATGGGGACGAGCAGGATGAGCTCAAACCTAGGTCCATTTGGCTGGTACCTCGGCTCTGTCCGTCCACAGCTGTGATATTACATCCTAACATCTGGGTTATTGCCCGCTATGCCTGGGAATTATCAACCTCGCGAATCTTCGGCATCCCACACTGGCAATGTGCCTCGAACATCAGAGCCCCCCACCCCTCCTCCCACACGGCCTCCTCCAGACAGAAACACTATCAAGCAAAGCACAGAAACAGAGTTTTACTGGGGCAGTTGCCATTCACTGTCTCTGTGGTAGTTGTCTCTGTGGTAGTGTTGAGAGTGAACAGGAGTGGGGAGTAGCAGTGGGAGATGAAGAATGACTAGCTTAGTGCTCAGTCCCGGCCATCAGATCGGTGTCAAATGGAACAGTAATTTAGAGAAATATCATCTTTGCTAAAAAATATGGGTTCAAACATCACATTAACATTGTCATACGGCCACCGAAATTTCTTGGTACCGCCATCTGCCTCTGCCAAATGACAGGGTACATTTGCACCACGATTTGATGAACATTTTCACATTGTCTTTCGATCTGCCCATTTATCCATCTGCAGAGCATACAGTGACTATGTGAATTGTGCTTTATTTCTTACCTGTTTAACATCAAACTCAGATTCAGAGAGAGATGAAACAGTGGCAGATGAAGTGACTGGATAGGTGTGAGAATAAACCCACAAGCACCATCATGAGAAGAGCACCAGTCCAAAACACATCAACACTAACTGCATCCAATTTCAGCCTTCATCACAATGCTTCAAATGAGAGAGCTGTATTAAGGGCTGTATATTAAACCCAATAAAGGCTCTACTCCAAACTGTGCTTAGTCAACATGTAAATATGTTGTTATCATGTTTAGATCATTTGTAATGCATGGTTTAGTCTGACACGTGAAAATACAACTTGTCATTATGAAACTATGTGTACAAAATAAATTATTTAAGGTTGAAAATGCATGCACAAAAACCAAAATCCTGGGACTATACTTCGCTCTTTGTTATGATAGTCATATATAATACAGTGATCTACTGCCCCCTGCTGCTGGATATCAGGCACAATCTCAGCCATATTTGGATTTCTCTGACTAAAGTAATGGTTATACTGTTAGTAAGTCTAGTACTGTATGTCTTTTCTAGCAATAGACATTGGCATATACTGACATTGAACAGATTGAAGAATTAGATGCACACAACTAAATTTATGCAAGTAGAAAGGAGACCAGTGGAAAATAGAACATTCTAGTTCCTACCCTCTTTTTCTGGTGCCATTTCTGTTAACGAGAAGAAGAAAAAAATAAATCAGGAAAATTTGAAAATATAGTGATTGAAAATATTGGCATTGAAAATTAGGGATGTAACATTAGACTCCAATCAAATCAGGCTTACACGTTTTTTGATAGTAGCGTCTCTAAAAGTGAGGCATGTGTCCATGACGATAACCCCCATGTCCTCCTCCAGACTGTTGGGGTCCTCCAGACTCAACACCATCTCACCGGTCCTGGACAAAGAGAGACAGAGACGTACTGCAGTTTACTAGATAATACACTGAGTGATTAGCAGAGCATGTGTATTACTCACTTGTCTAATTCAAGGTTTTTGATGACAATCGTGCTGGAACCCATGAAGTCATCAGTGGTTAGGTCCTTATCGTAGACCTGCAACAGTTAGAAACACCATATTCAATATAAAAACTGTAGGTCAATCAGGTTTGGCACAATGAACTGTTATTGCATGCCAGTTTTGTATCCTTTGCAGGCCATAGCTATGACATGATTAGAGTGTCAATCTGTCACTTTTATGACAATATAAGTACGTTGCCGTTCATTTGTAGGGGTTACTTAGACAACCTAAGTCAAAACAACAGATCAACGTGACACTCACCCTCACGTCAACAACCTGCTCTCGATCCTGCAAGGGGAAGGAGAAGGACTCGCTCCATTTTGGATTTAGGTTCTTATACACAACTTTGCTTTTGTAAATCGTCTTCCCTTCCAGTTTGAACTTGACATAAGGATCACTTGTACCTAGAGATTCAAAAACAAAACGGAATGTTCAGAAAATAGCAGATAAAAGCATTATCAGATTATCAACACAATCATTCATGATATGAGACAAATTCGTACTTGCAAAGGGGTGTCATTTATACAACAATTGTATTAAAAAATAAACGTACAAAATGTAATATATATATGACACGAAACCAGTCAGATCCGCTTCAATTAGAACACAGAGACTGAGATATGCAGGGATGAGGTACACCGCACATGTGTTTATGAAAACAGAGGGATGTATCTGTTTAATTGTGAAAGAGAAGAAACTCTTGCCAGCATGAAGCAACCAGCAAAAAGTCCTGAAACCAGGAGCAACCAGTGTTAATCTCACAAGCCTGTTAAGTAAGTCGGCCTGGTGGTGGGGTGGGGGGACGGGGCGTCTTTATCTCAGCCATGGTATGAAGATTGCATGAAAAATGAAAGCCAGTCCCATGCCTTCATTTGTATGGAGAAATGAAAGGGTGCTTGAGAGAACCTGCAGGGAGGCTTGAATCACATGACAAAGGCCCTGTGGGGATGGGCTGTCAGGCCTGTCAGCTCCCCACTCCAAATGAACATCTCCCAAAGGCAGGCAGGACCCACAGCAGCTCCGCCCTGCCAGTCTGACAGGAAAACCTCCAGGCAACTTGACAGGAGGAGAATGTGGCAGCCAGTGAGGAGAAAAGCTCTGGCGTGACAGAATGGTGACCATTGAAATTAACCGCGAAAAAAGGGGAGAACAAAAAAAGAGAAGTGGGGGCTGGTGGTGAGGGGCCTTTCAGAATATGTAATGACAGTGGATGGTGTTGGTGGGTCTCAGGCACCGTGTTGATTGTAGGGCAAACAGTGGAGAAGCAGGGGGCGTGTGGGTATTGCATCATCATCATGGTGCCATCCTGTCAGGAAAAGTAAGGTCTCAACTAGCAGGGAGCTGTGGCCCGAGACGACAAGGTTAGTGAAGCCACAGCGACAGTTACATAAGAAACCTTAGCACAAGCTGAGGGTTACATCGAGAAAATAATATAGCCTACATATGGCAACAGCGGTCAGCCAGACAAAGAGGTGGAACTTAGGATTGCAGACAAAAAACATGTTTGATTGAATTTCAGCCAAAAACCTCCAACCGATATGTTCATAAAATAAAATAAACAAAATGTTCCAGAGATGTTTGGTTTTCAATAGCAGCGGAGAAATGAATAAAGTCCATGTTGTGTCTTTCAAACAGCAATTCAGTTTATGGACAGTTGAGGTCGCTGCTTCCCCAAACCAATTGCATTGCATCCCAACAAGCCCACAATGACAGTGGGCAGATGACTGAGGAAATGAACAATTGAGGTATGCATATGAGAAATATTTTAGTTGTATTTTGAAGGGGAGACTACATCATATTCAGTAAATATTAAATATAACAATCAATAATTTTGGGATACAAACCCCAAGCAGTCAGTAGTATTCCACAAGCCTTTGGTATCTTATCTGCTGTATATAATGGAATGCCATGCACTGGGTGTACAAAACATTAGGAACACCGTCCTAATATTGAGTTGCACCCCCTTTTGCTCTCAGAACAGCCTCAGTTCGTTGGGGTTTGGACTCTACAAGGTGTTGAAAGCGTTTCACAGGGATGCTGGCCCATGTTGACTCCAATGCTTCCCACAGTTGTCTCAAGTTGGCTACACTGATTGAAGTGGATTTAACAAGAGACATCAATAAGGGATCATAGCTTTCACCTGGATTCACCTGGTCAGTCTATGTCATGGAAAGAGAAGGTGATCCTAATGTTTTTTATAAACTGGCTGGTTCGAGCCCTGAATGCTGATTGGCAGACAGCCATGGTATATCCGGCAGGTAGCCTAGTGGTTAGAGTGTTGGACTAGTAACTGAAAGGATGCAAGATTGAATCCCCGAGCTGACAAGGTAAAAATATGTTGTTCTACCGATGAACAAGACAGTTAACTGACTGTTCCTAGGCCGTCATTGAAAATAAGAATTTGTACTTAACTGACTTGCCTAGTTAAATAAAGGTAAAAAAATAAAAAATGTAATCAGACCGTATACCATGGGTATGACAAAACATGTATTTTTACTGTAAGTTGGTAACCAGTTTATAATAGCAATATGGCACCTCAGAGGTTTGTGGTATTTGGCCAATATACCACAGCTAAGGGCTGTGTCCTGGCACTCCGCGATGCGTGGTGCCTAAGAACAGCCCTTAGCCGTGGTATATTGGCCATATATCACACCCACTCGTACATTATTGCTTAAGTATACTCATATGACATGCCAACATATCAACATCTACTGTCCTATACAGACCAAAATAATAAGTATGACATAAGCTAACATAAACATTTACAACCATTGTGATTTAAGACTAGGGATTTCCTTCAATGTGTTCAGAACACTACGTATTACAGCAGAGGTCCAAACTTCCTAGGATGTATTTCAGCAAACCTCCAGCAGGTGGCAGCTTGTCATTTGTGGCGGGAAAATGTTATTTAAAAGCAACAGTGAAACATTGCATGAACTCTCCAACTGACAAAAACATGTTGCATCTAAATTTGCATTGGTTATGAAAACCATACCACATCATTTGTTTCTCCACACATGTTGTTAAGGGAAGGCTCCTGGGTGTGTTTTGGCATCAGATTCTGGTCTGACTGGAATCACTGTCAAAAATACATTCCACACAGTTAGGGGCCCTTTGTAATGTATGAGCTTCAACTAAAAAATAACCTTCTTGATGACATGTTCAAAATCAAGATCAACAAAGTAAATATGATGAATTGCTTTGTCATCATCCTACTCACGGCATAAGGGACACCTTCTCAAGTTGAAAGTATGTGTCTATCAATATACCCAGCATGCCTCAGACTTTACATTCATCCATATGTAGACCTCCAAAAGTACCAGGTTATTACCATTGCGGTCTCTGATGACCAGGTTCCTGCCCTCCTTCAGGTTGACGGTGAGGAGGTACTTCTGGATAGGACCAGGTGGGCCCCTTGCTGCCACAGCCTGTCAAGGAAAGGAATCACATTAATATGATGCTTTATAGTCTAAAGTCTTAGTGTTGTCCATTATCATTGACAAGGTCAGGACATCCAAGTCCAGTACTCACATTGTTGCCTGCTTGACCCTGCAAGGGCTGGGCATAGAAGTCATTGTGCTCATTGGGTAACTAAGGGTGAGAAAAAATGTAAGCTTATCAAAAAGACATCTACAAAGTATGGAACAAATGTAGATGTTATCATGTTCAGTCACGTTGTTTACCACTTTTTAACCGCAGGTACTATAATTGTAACGGCAACCAGTAAGGCAGGTTTGTAGCCTCAACAATGTCTGGCCTTGTAATAAGACAGATTTACATTTAATACAATGGAAGGGACTTCAGGTCGGCATAAGAGCTCCTAAAATAATGTTTCTTCTGCTCAGCATATACATTATATGAGTATAGGGATTGCTATCTGCAATGGGATTTCTGACAAAGAACCACTGAAGCGTTGTCTTAAAGATAGAATGTTATTTTAAACAGGAACAAAGCGGCCACCCGCCTCTGTTTCGTAACCACTCTCTATGGATACAAGGACTGACCGTCCATGAAATCAAAATGATCTTTTTAACCATGTTTTTAAGCTACTGTATACAGTGTTTAATCGAATACTCAAACGGAAGTCGAAACTCGATCTTTAACCAGAGATTCATTTTTTTCTAATACTGTAAAACTGTCTGATTTATTTCATAACTCTGGTCAAAATTGAAAACAGGGCGACAGGTAGCCTAGCGGTTAAGAGCGTTGGACCACCTCAAGCTCTCCTATCACAGCACAACTAACTCCATGAGTAGGGCCCTGTGTTTTGGTTAATCATGTTGCATGACCTGGATTTTTGTCGTTATTTAAAGCTTTTCATCAAACTGTCCGATTTCCTTTTCAGGTCAGATGGTCCAGCGCCATCATCATTTTGGGTTGAATTCTCATTTCTGGAAATGGCTAAAAATAAAGGTTCAAATCCAGATCGTTTGACATGATTAACCAAAACGCATGTCCCTATCCATGAGAAATCATATGCTTATCACACACAAAGAAACTGGAACTGAATATCCAGCAACTTCGCACAGCCATTGAAGAGGAGTGGGACAACATTCCACAGGTAACAATCAACAGTCTGATCAACTCTATGCGAAGGAGATGTGCCGCGCTGCATGAGGCAAATGGTGACCAGATACTGACTGGTTTTCTGATCCACGCCCATCTGTGACCAACAGATTCATATCTGTATTCCCAGTCATGTGAAATGCATAGATTAAGGCCTAATGAATGTATTTCAATTGACTGATTTCCTTAATTTTAACTGTAACTCAGTAAAATCTTTGACATTGTTGCATTTTGCGTTTATATTTTTGTTCAGTATATATGGGGCAATTTGATTTCAGTTGCCATTTAATTACCTAACTTACCTTTACATAGTCCTTTTGATTCCTAACATAAGGCTTCTACAAGCAAGCACCACTTCTGATGTAGCTGCCTTTTTGAAGATTGTGTTCAAAGTTTTGATATTATGGCTTCAATAAATTAATCTTAAATGGCAATATTTTTTTCAACGATATTATATATAAATATATATATATGAGGCAATTTAGTAATTAGGATGTGTTATCTGTAATGGTTATGATCAATTAGGCATTGTTCCGTACTGTTGCCATATAGATAAATGCAACAACAGAAATCCAGGGCCGTTTTCTAATTATTATATATATTTTTTCATTCGAGTACTCAAAAAAAAATCCTGCAAGTACTAAGAAAATCAAAACATTTCAAATGCCCATTCCTCTCACATTTACATTGTTTACAAACATTGAGAGTAAAACAACTTAATATTTTGGGTTCTGATGAGGTATGATAGTTGAACTAAGCTCATAAGGAATTCCTAAGTTATATTCTTCAAAAATCAATGGGTATATATCATTAATTTAGTCCAAAAATGGATGTAGCAATTAGGGTTTCTAGCTTTAAGCACAATCCGTGACTTTAAAGTATATCTATTGTAGCTGATCTGGAGACTGATCATAGAAAACTTCTAGGCATAGAGTCAGCATAACAGCTCAAGGGTGTGAAAACCCAGACCACAGTATTTGAATATGAAAAGAGAGCTTGCAAATGCTGATAAGACCCCAGTGAAAATGCACTGCTTTAAGACACTGTACTGTGTCTTGGTCACTAAACTATCCTCCTGTATTACTGTCACATAGAAGCATGTATTTTCTATCAAAACGTGTGTGAAATCTGTCAGTCCGCATTTAGACTTTACACTGTATGCAGTAGGTCTATATCTATATCTGTGGAGGGTATACAAGGTTAGTATGGTATCTGACCTCAATGTCTTCCTGGGGCTCCCTGTATAAGATGTCTCTGATGTTTGTCGAGAGGGAGGGCTCCCTCATATCCAGGTCCTCAGAGTCAATGGGCCAGAACGAGTAGGCTTGTTCCTCGAACGGGGTTCCACACACAGAACCGTCCCCACTGTCTGCAGGGGTGCCCATCCTGTCTGGGGTGCCCATCCTGTCTGCCCTGTCCACTGGCAGAGACCATCTATCTGGAGAGATGTTCAGTCTGTCAAGTGGATTTGTAGGAACAGACCATCTAACTTCTGCTGGTTGTTTCCATCCCTCCCTGGAAGCAGCCAGTCTCTCTGTAACCAGGTTTGTTTGGTCTGAGACAGAAGAGGCAGATCTTTCAGCAGATGCACTCACTTTGTCGCTAAAAGTGACCACTCTGTCTTTAGAGAAGAACAATCTTTCTGTAGAAACATTCATTCTCTCTACTGAAGCAGCCAATCTTGGTGTGGGCACAGGAATATGTGGAGAATTTGATCTCGGGGTAGGTGGCTTTCCTCTGTCCACTGCTGTTTTTACTCTGTCTGCTGAAGAAGAAGAAGCATAAGAAGTAGATCTCTCTGCAGGTGCGTTCTGTTTGTCTAATGGCGTGTGGATTCCACCCATAAAGGTTGCCATGTCCTCCTCTTCAGATTCTTCATAGAGAGTTTGTGTCTCCACAGGTGCAATCATTCTAGATCCAGATACATTCATGTTATCTATGAAAGTCAAATCATGCACAGTCTTTCTACCTGAGGGGCCTGCATCAGTTGCAGTCAGCCTGTCAGTGGATAGAGGGACTGAGTTAACAGAGGTATTATCACCGGAGCCTGAAGAGCTGTCAAAGAAGATGGCGTCTGGGGCTGTGCAGAAGGCACTGTCTGTGGGAGAGGGTTCAGCCTGAACAAACCTCAGGTCCGGCACTGATATACTGCGCCTGTATTGCAGGGGCTTGGGCTTCTTCTTCTCCAGTTTCCCAGGGGTCTTCTTCTTCTTTATGTTGTTGAACTGGTTCTTGGTCTTCTCACGCAGGTTCTCCCACACAGTCTTCTTCTTTGGGTCCATGCTGAGTGGTGCAGGCAACAGACCACACCTTTTCACACAGAGACTGCAACAACAAGATGAAGTAGTATCAGCATTATTGTTTAAGTAGTACTGTCTACTGAACTCTTACAAAAAAAAGCTTCAGGCATGACACACATGATTGCACAATTGTTTTGGTTCTCATCATAGGAGTGGCATTCAGGGACGCTTTTGGGCGCAAACTCTGAATCTATATTGGCACAATGCCCTGAGTGATACTGTAATGATATAATGACACTTGCCAAGCTTTTGGTACACAAATCACATTGTTATTCAATTTACTGTAGGAACTGCCGTTTACTGGTATCCGTTCACTATTCACTCCTACTGATGACATGGGGTAAAAAAAAGCCACAGAGCCAAAAAGATACATCTATACAAAGATACAATATTAGGTGTTGCATCTTGTTACGGTAGAGAGAAAGATATCACAGCTTATATGATGAGTTTGTTTAGATAATACTAGGCCTAGATAATACAAGGCCCAGTGCAGTCAAAAACATGATTTTCCTGTATTTTATATACATTTCCACACTATGATGTTGGAACAATTTAACCAGGTAGGCCAGTTGAGAACACGTTCTCATTTACAACTGCGACCTGGCCAAGATAAAGCAAAGCAGTGCGACAAAAACAACAACACAGAGTTACACATAAACAAACGTACGGAATAATACTGTGAAATGTTGAAAATTATGATAATTTAAGTGTAAGAGTGGTTTCTTCTTGCTTGAGAAATTGCTCTTTGCTAAGAAACTATTTGTTTCTTTTTCACAATTTTCAACGAAAACAATCACAGTAAGGTATTTAAGTTGTTACCCATAAATTTGATATTGAGATTAAAACAGCTGCATTGGACCTTTAAGATGAAGAAATCCAATGTCAATAAGAGACATCCAAATAGGCCATTTATAATCTGACCTCATCCCTCTCCTCTCCCCCTCTCACTCTCTCAAAAACAAATGTTCTTTACCTGGGCCTAGGCTATATCACCACAATCTACGAGAGGCCCACATCAGACATAGAAAACTAAAATCATCACTCTATAGAGATTGGTTAACAAACTATCAGAATATAACAGCCTCAGAATTTGGATAATGAAATATGATGAAACAGCCACATACTTTCTTAGACAGTGACAACGCTGCTCCACAACCTTACAAAGAGGAAATAGAAATATGTTCCAAGTCCGTTGTCTCAGGAAACTTCTAGAGAGCTAGTCAGTGGACTGCCCTCAGACAATAGTATGGTGAAAATGAGGAAGTCCCTTTCAAATGAACTTATAAATACATGCTCTTGCTTCTAGATAGGTTTGATGATTGGGTGGAGAGCAACAGCAGGGCCAAACAGGCCACACCAGTCCCACCAGGTGAGTTTCATGACATAGTGATATTTTCTGTCCACTAATAGCAGGTTGAAGTCGTGGATTATAGCACAATGTATACCTTCACTGTACTTAGCATATTATTTTGAAAAGTCAGGGAAATCCTCAAGTTATGGAAGTGCTTCATAAGAAAGGAACAAAGTAGGTAACAAAGTAGGTAACTGTGACTGCTCCCAAAAAACACTAACTAGCTGCTGACAGACGGGAAAGCCTTGCTTGTTCAGATTGTTGCTTTGTTTGTTTGTTTGTTTACATTGTGTTTGTTTTACCATGAATAGTCATATTTTCAAGTTTGCTGTTGTTCATAAGTATTACAAGAAACAACGTGCATATTTATTTTATTAGACAAACAATCCCAGATGATGGATTCTGAGTCATGGAGTCTGAGGCATAGTAAAGAATGTAGGCTGTGTTAACTCATTACTGATCTCCAGCTCTTACATCCAATCACTGCATCACTTGTCTGTAGAGAACATAGCCAGGCTACGTTTCTTTAATTAATCTCTAGTTATTTACAGTGCGACATGGTTTAGCCTAAGCTCATCAAAAGTGAGCATTTATGTTTGCTGAGAATCAACAATAGCTTTCTGTCCACACATGGGGGCTAATACAACAGGCCTAGCAATGTTCACACACTGATTTTCTATGCAGAACAGAGGTGACTCTGTGACAACAGACGCGTTGGGATTCTGGACCAAGCCTTGTTCAATGTTTGCTAATGTCTTAAAGAGCTCAGGCACACATGAAAGAAGCCCCAACTTGGCAACCAGTTAAAAGGGAGGAGTGGGGACCCAGAGAGGGCAAGCCCCTGTGGCAGGTGGCCTGTCGCCCTCCTTCTCAAACAGTCCAAAACCCTGCAAGGTTACTTTACACATGCACACTGGACTAATTCCAGCACCATGCACAGCTGGCCCATAATACTGAACCCCCAAAAACATGTCCTCAAAGCACATGCAAGCTGTTAGCTATAGATTTGTAATGGGCTAATGCAATTTTCCATTAACCGTTACAGGATAGGTTCTTTTTGCGAAGCACAGAGAAATTTCGGCCAACATGTTTGTTCTCGATTCGGCCAAACATCTCAAATTGTTTTAAGATGGTCATACAATGGATCATTTAGCTGTTTGATTTTGAATTTTAGGACCCCTTTAGGTATATTTTTTGTAAATAGAAAATGTATGTAATAAAATATTGAATTTGGCCTTTACTACTATAGCCCATAGAAACACATTGAATTACACATTCATAAATGGCAAAAAAAGACAGTCAAATAACCTATCATAAGGAATAAGGTTTTGAAGTGTTTGTCCTATATCTAGGAGAAATAAGAAATATATATATATATATATATATTTTACACATATATAACCCCTTTTTTTGGGTTGGCACCAAACTATCCCCATACTTCAATAATTGTTTTGTTTTGGCTTCCAGTTGAAGCTCGCATCCGCTACAAGACCATGGTGCTTGCCTACGGAGCTGTGAGGGGAACGGCACCTCAGTACCTCCAGGCTCTGATCAGACCCTACACCCAAACAAGGGCACTGCGTTCATCCACCTCTGGCCTGCTCGCCTCCCTACCACTGAGGAAGTACAGTTCCCGCTCAGCCCAGTCAAAACTGTTCGCTGCTCTGGCTCCCCAATGGTGGAACACACTCCCTCACGACGCCAGGACAGCGGAGTCAATCACCACCTTCCGGAGACACCTGAAACCCCACCTCTTTAAGGAATACCTAGGATAGGATAAAGTAATCCTTCTCACCCCCCCCCCCCTTAAAAGATTTAGATGCACTATTGTAAAGTGGCTGTTCCACTGGATGTCATAAGGTGAATGCACCAATTTGTAAGTCGCTCTGGATAAGAGCGTCTGCTAAATGGCTTAAATGTAAAATGTAATGTAAATGTTTTACGGTTACCTTAAGAGGAGTCCTTGTGGCGGTCCTAGAGCAAAACGGAGAACACCATCATCTTCGTGAGAATCTCCCCTTTCCACAGTGTAGCCCAAACGGTTTGGACGCTACAAACAGAAGTTGGCACATCGACGGTACCAACTTCAGACCACTGGGGCTTGTGGGGTTCGTAGAGAAAAAAGGAGACCACCATCATGTTCTTCGTGTTCATTTTTCCACAGAGTGGTTTGCAGGCCATACCGTTTGGACGGTTTCTTTGAGAAGACCAATTTCCGGGATGTCTCATGGTCTGACAAACACTGCTGTAGCTTGGCCACCTTCCACCACAGATGAGGAAGGCTGCCATAAACTGATGCTGTGGATTGAAACGCATGCAGCCCATGGCAAAAAATATATCTTGAGCTTAAACTGATGGATTTCTATTTGATTTTTTTTATTATGTTCCTTAGATTGACACACCAGTTCATGAATATACTCTAGGGTAGAAGTCGACCGATTAATCGGAATGGCCGATTGATTAGGGCGGATTTCAAGTTTTCATAACAATCGGAAAATCGGTATTCTTGGACACCGATTTTACGATTTTTAAATGTATTATTATTTTTTACACCTTTATTAAACTAGGCAAGTCAGTTAAGAACACATTCTTATTTTCAATGACGACTTTGGGTTAACTGCCTTGTTCAGGGGCAGAACGACAGATTTTTACCTTGTCAGCTCTTAATTAGTTTTTGCAACCTTCCGTCTACTAGTCCAACGCTCTAACCACCTGCCTTACATTGCACTCCACGAGGAGCCTGCATGGCAGGCCGACTACCTGTTACGCGAGGGCAGCAAGAAGCCAGGGTAAGTTGCTAGCTAGCATTAAACTTATCTTATAAAAAACAATCAATCTTAACATAATCACTAGTTAACTACACATGGTTGATGATATTACTAGTTTATCTAGCGTGTCCTGCATTGCATAAAATCGATGCGGTGCCTGTTAATATCTCATTGAATCACAGCCTACTTCGAAAAACGGGTGATGATTTAACAAGAGCATTTGCGAAAAAACCACTGTCGTTGCACCAATGTACCTAACCATAAACATCCATGCCTTTCTTTAAAATCAATACACAAGTATATATTTTTAAATCTGCATATTTAGTTAATATTGCCTGCTAACAGCACTTTCGTGCATTTGCCAGCAGCTCTTCGCTGTTTATGACTTCAAGCCTATCAACTCCTGAGATTAGGCTGGTATAACCGATGTGAAATTGCTAGCTAGTTAGCGGGGTGCGCGCTAATAGCATTTCAAATGTCACTTGCTCTGAGACTTGGAGTAGTTGTTCCCCTTGCTCTGCAAGGGCCGCGGCTTTTGTGGAGCGATGGGTAACGATGCTTCAAGGGTGGCTGTTGTCGATGTGTTCCTGGTTCGAGCCCAGATAGAGGCGAGGAGAGGGACTTAAGCTATACTGTTACACTGGCAATACTAAAGTGCCTATAAGAACATCCAATGTCAAAGGTATATGAAATACAAAT
Organism: Oncorhynchus keta; assembly: GCF_023373465.1. Taxonomy (NCBI): domain Eukaryota; kingdom Metazoa; phylum Chordata; class Actinopteri; order Salmoniformes; family Salmonidae; genus Oncorhynchus; species Oncorhynchus keta. The sequence continues at coordinate 25,338,749 of NC_068437.1, read as the reverse complement.
GGTATAGAGAGAAATAGTCCTATAATTCCTATAATAACCTCAACCTAAAACTTCTTACCTGGGAATATTGAAGACTCATGTTAAAAGGGACCACCAGCTTTCATATGTTCTCATGTTCTGAGCAAGGAACTTAAACGTTAGCTGTTTTACATGGCACATATTGCACTTTTACTTTCTTCTCCAAACACTTTGTTTTTGCATTATTTAAACCAAATTGATGTTTCATTATTTATTTGAGGATAAATTGATTTGATTGATGTATTATTTTAAGTTCAAATAAAACTGTTAATTCAGTATTGTTGTAATTGTCATTATTACAAATGAATAAATACATTTTTTTTTTTTAATAATCGGCCGATTAATTGGTATCGGCTTTTTTTTTTTTGGGTCCTCCAATAATCGGTATCGCTATCGGCGTTGAAAAATCATAATCGGTCGACCTCTACTCTAGGGGGTTTAAATAGCCAAGATGGCGGTGTACACATTGTTGGATTACTTAATGGAGAAAAACATGTCATTATTTTAATAACAGAGCATTTTCTAAATTCAAGAGAACCACTTGCAACTGGACACGGACATTTTAGATGTTTTGCCAAATCGAGAACAAAGATAATACTGGGAAGTTAATGTTGGTCTCTGTGTTACACCAAAAGTACGTATCCTGTAACGGGTAATGAAGAATCGCATTAGCCACTTACAAATCTGTAGCTCAAAAGCTGTCAGAGGACAGAGATTTGTAGACCCTAGCCTGTGATCATGACTCTCAGTTCCCTTACATTACACATAAGAGTCATTGAACGAAGGCATCTTATGTACAGGGGAGTTTTCTTAAGAGGCTACAGGCTCGGTCTAAACATTAACACGCATCGCTTGCGGTACGGTTTTGGAAGCATAAGGACCTTGTCTTTTTATCAGCAAGAAACATAAAAATTAAAATAGATGTTAAACTGATACACACCTTTATGAGGTTAAGGTTAGTGTTCCCACATGGCCAGATCTCCATGTTGCAGCGCGTGTTTACGGAAGACAGAGGGACCACCTGTGCTAATTAGCTATCTGGCATGCGCCGAACACCTGTGTGTAACAGAAGAAGGCCGCCAGAAACATGTTTTCACTGAAAAATACTGTAAGTTGCAACTGTGATAAAGCTAGTTAAAACAGTGTGTATTTTGCGTTTGTGAAATTATTTTGATGTTATATGAAAGTAAAGGGCTTTATGTTTCTAGAACCGTTTCGCAATTGAGAATCCATTCACATTTAGATGAGTATTTGGCTGCAAGAGCCAGTCTGCCTCTGAAAATAACATAATGTCATTGTACCTTAAGGAATAAGGGTACAGTAACATGAAGCTCCTTAAGAGTACATCTTGGGCTATGTAGACCCCTGAAAGATAGACAGTAACACTGTGCTTTCAGGTGGCTTGGTCCATCCAAAGGGATAAAATGCCCTTATTGGAGTTTCTTTATGCATTGCATTGCCATAGATCTATTGGAAAGTGAAGTTGCTCCTAATATTTGTGTCTGCAAGCTCTTGTTCCACCTTGGCAAATCAATAGGGTCAACTGCTTGTTTGTGCAGGCTATAACACTGATCACATGCATGAGATGGAATGAGGCATTGATCATATAAAAAAGATGGTCAGTGTTGTCCTGGCTAAATCTAAATTATTCAAGACCCCAGGCAGTATTCCATTTGAATAGTTTCAGAACAAAATGTTATTAATCATTTGTAAATGCATTATAACCCATTAATGAATGGGTAATAACAAATTGGTCAATATAGTGTGAGAGCCAGTCAGTGCTTGCCAAATAGTGAGCCACTATTTACCTCCAGCAATTAACTATTATAAATGCACTTACAAATGAGCATAATATTGAACCGTTATGTATCACCATGCAACCTTATTTTCAATCGCTGCACAGTTAAACAATAGTTATTTTCTCACTTTGGGTGTGATGCATTGTTGCTCTGTCCCAGAAATGGTTAGTTTTCAGACCAATGGTCAACTCCCATCATGTGTGTTGCCCCCCGTTTGAAAGCCTGATGATACATATGTACACTGATTTATTCCAGGAATTAAGGACTCGTCTGAAGAACTCAATCCATATTATTAGTGTGGTTCGCTGGGTTCTTAGAAATTTCCACGATTTTGTGAAATCTGCCCATCTGTGAAACGAGCTTGAAATACAGACGACCTGGAACATGCCCAGAATGTTCATGTGACAGTGTGTCGTGAAGAATCAGGATGGACATTGCTATGAAAAGTGTGCAAGCGCCAGACAGAAGAGACTGAGCGAAATAAACGTTGTTCACAAGGTACACATGTTGACAGAGTCGAGAGGGTAAATTCTCGATACAATTTGTTTCACTTTTGGATACAGAAGTTCTGCTGGAGGATTTAGCACTCTGCTCATATCGCTAAGTTGCTAGCTAGCTAACGTTTTCTAGGCCCCCTTCCTACCTAGCTAATAGGAAAGGTTAGCTAGCTAGCATTAGGTAAACCCTCAAATGTATTTTTGAATATAGAAATTATGCTAGACGATTTGGCACTAGTTAATATTTAGCATGATATAGTTAGCTAGTTTGATGGCTAGTTAGATTTGCTAGCTAGGTAGCAAACGTTAGGTGCCAGCTAGATAGCCAACATCAACATGACAGAATTTCCATGCAATTTGTTTAGCTAGCGTTTTTGGATTAGTACGCTAGCTAGCTAGTTATCTAACCTTTAAACTCAAGTAGCTTTGTCTATGTAGGTAGATGATAAGTTAGGTAGTTTAGCATCCTTTGTCAGCAAACTAGTGGTTCCATTTTTAAGAATAAAGTACTATCTAGCTAGATAGTGTATAAGCAAAATTGTGATAACTAGCAAACCCCTTTAATCTGTGATAGCTAACGTTAGCTATTAGTGTTCGCAAGTAATGTTGAACACTAGTAACGAAAGCTAGCAATTATTGTTATTATTAGCTAGCAGTGGATAACATAAGTAGCTAAGCCTAAATGGTATAAATCATGATAATGATGATACTAGAGTTGTGTTGCTGGAGTGTCTATGCTAAATTGTCATAAATTCCTTTTCTCTCCCACAGATCCCTCAGACTCCAGGATGGGAAATGCTTAACAATAAATAAAAAGATGGAGACATAGAAGGAGACCATGAGAACCTCTGTTTTATTTTAAATAGTTAATCTGTTGACATTTTATATTCTGACTTGTAACGTTAATGTTAAAAATATGTAGAAAAAGACACCACCTGTTTATTTAAATTAGCTTAAATTGGCTACTCACTATACCAATGGTAGGCTACAGATTTGAGTCACTGCAGTTAAAATTGTTTTCCCAATGTATCTTTCTATTACATTACATTTTGTTCTTACTATGTATTACATGTTTGAGAAGAGTGTGTGCTATAAATGTTTGCAACTCGTTAATAAATAGGCAGAATGTTTCCACTTTTTAAGGTATATTTTTCAGCAGTTATAAATGTTGGTAGCTCATTTGTTAATGGTCAGATGATTTTCACTTTAAAATAGGGTATCATTTTAGCAGTTATAAATGTTGATGACTCAGTTATAAATGTTCATAGGTCTGCCACTTTAAAACAAGGTATATGTGTAATAGTTTACATGATGGTAAATCATTTATAGATGATTTGAGAGTTCACTCAGAGCTTAGACATACTTATAGGCGGTATTTGGTACTTATCACTACATTCACAAGTGTCTGCCAAATGAATAAAATGTAAAATGTAAAAAATAAATAAAAAATACAAATGGTGGGTAATGAAGAACAAAACATTCAACGTTGTGAGAGAATACCTCCACTGTTTTACCAACCAAAGGTATTACAGTTACCATTTCACATCAAAGACTTCACCATACTTGGACTGTCACAGAGAAGTGGTAAGTGTGTTGAAAATATCTGGTAAGGGCTAATATGTTAGGAATGATGATTGAATAATGTTCCGTATGTACATTTGGCCAGGGTCTCAAAGGTGGATCAAGACACATGAAAACCAACATTTCCTGTTCTTGGGACAGCACCAATTCATCACACATCATATTTACATATGATTAAATCATCGTTGATTGCGTAATTAAACCCCTTACTAATGGAACCTTATTGCAATGTGTTGGGTATTAGCCTGCATAGAGATCAAATAAACTAAAATGTATTTTTTACTTAGGCGGTATTAGGCTTGGGTCGGGCCCTACCTTGACCTTTGTTTCAATGTGGACAGACCTACCTTGGTATTTGAAAATGCTAGTGAGACAGGAGTGGTGTAACTGGTGTTGCTTGTTTTAACAAGCGGGCGCGGCGTCTGCCACTGGATCCCATAAATCCACGCATCGAATGATGATCATCCAAGGATATTTATTTAGACTAAACTATGTTATAAAAAAGCCCAATCTGCTCCCTTCCTCTCAACCTAACTTCCCCTCACAGTCCCCTGAGTTCCCCCCAGTCCTGTTATGGTGATACTCACTCAGCTGACACTCAGCTGTCCATCACAGCGCTTTGGTTTCAGCCAATCAGTGTTCCCAAAATTAACCTTTATTATTATACCTTTATTTTAAAAAAAATCTTATTTACAATGGCAGCCTAGGAACAGTGCGTTAACTGCCTTGTTCAGGGGCAGAACGACAGATTTTTACATTGTCAGCTCGGGGATTTGATCTTGCAACCTTCCGGTTACAAGTTCTAACGACGAGGCTACCTGCCGCCATTAACTAGTGTTTATTGCCGTGTTCAAAACCATTGTGAACTCGGAACTCTTGACATCCGACTTCAGTGCGTTCAAAACAACAGGGACATCTGGAAAAAACGAGCTTCGATTGCGAAAAATCGATTTGGATTCCAACTCGCGAACTCAGCTTTCCATCCTGAAAAACACTGACGTCATGATTTGACCTCGTATTTTTCCAAGATCCTAGTTGTTTTAAACGTGACATTAGTCATCGGAAGAAGACAAGTATTGGATGGTAACCAAGTGTTTACTAGGAAGATTGTGCGTGCACGTAGAAAGTGAGTTATGGGGCCAACTGTTGGGTTTTTATGCTGCTAAACGATGCTTAGTTACTAATAGTACTTGTTTATTTTTTATGTAACTAGGCAAGTCAGTTAAGAACACATTATTATTTACAATGATGGCCTACCAGGGACAGGGGCAGAACGACAGATTTTTACCTTGTCAGCTGGTTACTGGCCCAACGCTCCAACCACTAGGCTACCTGCCGCCCTAGCATAGTACAATAGTACAATAACAATAACACCAACTGTGCAAATACTCATGCAATTAAGGCAATGCTGGCACTTAGACAATGTAAACAACATGCACAATCCAAAATACACAAACCTTAGCTGCAAGATAACAGTACTGTTACAATACAGTTACACATAAGTCATTTAGAGCTGGTTATTTGTAGAGCCTGTATGCGCACGCTACCGCTGCACTTTCATAGTTATTGCTACTGTTATGCCATGGTGAATTCTAGAACCTGCTGGAAGTCTCAGAGATGGTACTTTGGTCTCATAGACTAGATGTAACATAGTAAACGTCAAACCCGGACACTCATATCAGTATGATATGTTAAGTTTGGTATGGTTACATAAGACAGAAGGTTACTTAAAACGAAAGGAGGGTTGTATAAACCGAATGTCTAGCAACCCAAAGGTTGCGTGTTCAAATCTCGTCATAGACAACTTTAGCAACTTTGCAACTACTTACTACTTGTTACAGTAGGTACTTTGCAACTACTTAGTTAGCTAACCTGTCCCTTAACCCTTCCCCTAACTCCTAACCTTAACCCCTAGCCTAGCTAACGTTAGCATTAGCCACAACTTAGTGGAATTTGTACCATATCATGTGTTTTGCAAACTCGTAATCTCAAAACTTTCGAATTGTAATTAGTAACATATCATACAAAATTAATTATGGACATCCACATATTAATATATAACAATGAAATGTAACATACCATACTAAATGAAAACGTGCATAAATGCTCCATGCATACATGCTGTATGCTACAGTAGAAACGACAACATGATATACAGAAAATAAGGCACGTACTTTGATAGGAACGCACACATTATTATTGTTATTATTTGTTAGGAAAACAACAATGAAGGCAATGCGAGCGCCAGCCAGAAAATGTGTTAGGGGAAAAATGTTTGTGCAAGACTACAGAAATGTCTGCTTACTTGATCTACGGAAACACTGGGAAAGTGCTTGGGCTCTCCTTGAAGAGGCAAGTTTGTCCGACTCAGTAATGCCTCAAACATAAATTGCCTGCAACAGCGAAATGGGATACTTCTATGTGAATTAATGAGGAGGCCGGGAACACACCTCAATTCAAACTGTTGTTAGAAAATAAAACTTGTTAGAAAATAATTAAAAATGTACAGGTTGAAACATAACCTGCCCTGCCTGCTAATTATCTGTAGGCAAACTGTCCTGTTGCGTAACAATCACATTTTGTAACAGTGAGTGCATTCTGACATCACTTGCATAAAACAACTCAGGCTGGGGCGACCTTTAGAGATATTTGGAGCGTGAAAGTGCCAACAAACGGGTGTGATCGTTCTATAGTGGTTCCTGTTGTGTACGATCAAACCGGTGTGATTAGAACGCTTGATTAGAATGCTTATATAGAATTTTTCGATTGACACAACAATCAGCATTTGAGCTGGCCACACTTTTTTTTTCATAGAAACATTTTGCACAAGTCCACTGGCTACAGGTTATCTACAAGTCTCTGCTAGGTAAAGCCCCGCCTTATCTCAGCTCACTGGTCACCATAGCTGCACCCACTCGTAGCACGCGCTCCAGCAGGTATATCTCACTGGTCACCCCCAAAGCAAATTCCTCCTTTGGTCGTCTTTACTTCCAGTTCTCTGCTGCCAATGACTGGAACGAACTGCAAAAATCTCTGAAGCTGGAGACTCATATCTCCCTCACTAAGCTTTAAGCACCAGCTGTCAGATCACTGCACTTGTACATAGCCCATCTGTAAAGAGCCCATCTTTCTACCTACCACATCCCCATATTTTATTTATTTACTTATCTTTCTCCTTTGCACCACAGTATCTCTACTTGCACATCCAACTTCTGCACATCTACCATTCCAGTGTATAATTGCTATATTGTAATTACTTTGCCACCATGGCCTATTTATTGCCTTAACTCCCTTATCTAACCTCATTTGCACTCACTGTATATAGACTTTTTGTTTTATTTTTTCTACAGTATTATTGACTATGTTTTGTTTATTCCATGTGTAACTCCGTGTTGTTGTATGTGTCGAATTGCTATGCTTTATCTTGGCCAGGTCGCAGTTGCAAATGAGAACTTGTTCTCAACTAGCTTACCTGGTTAAATATAGGTGAAATTAAAAAAATAAAAAACAAACACAGTCCTTACAAGTTATGTCCAGACTGTGACCAGTTTATTTTTGGATGCAATGTAAAGACATTCACAGAAGTAGCTACAGCATAACACAATCATCCATAGCTAATAGCAACTACTATATATAATTAATCACATCACGGGTGAGCTCACCATTGATTGAAATAATTGAGTGAAACACTTTCTAGAAATCGAAAGAAATCCGAGGATGGGTAGCTTGTATGCATGTTGAAGGGGGTGTGTAGTCTACGATTATCCACTTCCTGTCACGACTCCCACCGAAGGTGGCTCCCCTTCCCGTTTGGGTGGCGCTCGGCAGTTGTCGTCACCGGCTTACTAGCTGGCACTGATTCTTTTCTCCCCCTTGTCTGTTTATTGTCTTACACCTGTTGTGTATTTGCTGATTAGTTGGGCTTTAGTAGCCAGCCGGCCCGCCTGCTCTTTGTGCGGGATTGTTTTGTGTAAATTGTGTGCACGTCTGTGGATTACGTGTTTCCCATTTCATAGGTTTTGCTGGACAGTTTAAGTCCCCGTGTTTGGGGCGTTTGTTTTGTTGTACGCCCTGTGTTTTCGTGGGATTAGTTTATGTTCGCCGTTTTGTGCATTAAATTAGCACTACCCTGAACTCTCTGCTTCCTGCACCTGACTTCTCACCCACTACACCCAGAACGTTACACTTCCCTTCATTCACTTCCAGAAGTTTACCCGAAAGATGACTGAACCGTTCCTTCACCTTAGTAAAACATCTTTGGTCTGACAGATTACGTGACACCCAGAATGCATTGTATAATGTAATCAAACATGGTGCCACACATAGCTAGCAAATATCATTATTCAGTACAACCTTCAAAAGTATTTTACAAACATCATAGGTGTACATCACAATAGATGCAATAATCGGAATGCATTATTTGGCACAACTACTTGAAAACTGTAAATACATTATGCTACATACATACTGTATGCGCCTACACTAGAAATGACAACACAATATACAGAAAATAAGGAGCTTACTTTGATAGGAACGCACACATGTCCAAAGTTATTATGTGTAAGGAAAACAACAAGGAAGGCAAAGTGAGCGCCAGCAACAAAATGTTCCAATTCTTGCAAGACTGCGCAAATATATGCATACTTGATCTGCACAAACATGAGTGAAGTGCAGTGGGTTTGCGATTACCAGCACATATTCCTGTTGATAGATATGCCCCCGGTTATTATGAGATTACCAGCACATATTCCTGTTGATAGATATGCCCCCGGTTATTATGCGATTACCAGCACATATTCCTGTTGATAGATATGCCCCCGGTTATTATGCGATTACCAGCACATATTCCTGTTGATAGATATGCCCCCGGTTATTATGCGATTACCAGCACATATTCCTGTTGATAGATATGCCCCCGGTTATTATGCGATTACCAGCACATATTCCTGTTGATAGATATGCCCCCGGTTATTATGCGATTACCAGCACATATTCCTGTTGATAGATATGCCCCCGGTTATTATGCGATTACCAGCACATATTCCTGTTGATAGATATGCCCCCGGTTATTATGCGATTACCAGCACATATTCCTGTTGATAGATATACCCCCGGTTATTATGCGATTACCAGCACATATTCCTGTTGATAGATATGCCCCCGGTTATCACACAATGAGACGCAAAGAAAAGTTACGTTGTATCAACAACCTGCGGCCTACTCAAGTTTTTCACTACTGCAGATTGTTTGTAGACAGAGTGATGTGGAAAGCATACGCTGGTCACCTTAGATATATATCCAGCAGGTGTGTGCTGTGTTATATGCTGAGGGTTGTTTTCCTAATATCTTTATCCATTGAATATTTGTGATTTTAGGCTATGACCGGTTAGTGTGAAATGTATAATTGTCACACCCTGACCAAAGTTTGCTTTGTATGTTTCTATGTTTTGGTTGGTCAGGGTGTGAGCTGAGTGGGCATTCTATGTTACATGTCTAGTTTGTCTAGTTCTATGTTTGGCCTGATATGGTTCTCAATCAGAGGCAGGTGTTCGTCATTGTCTCTGATTGGGAACCATATTTAGGTAGCCTGTTTGGTGTTGGGTTTTGTGGGTGATTGTCCTTGTTACTGTCTCTGTGTTACTTTGCACCAGTATTAGGCTGTTTCGGTTTTCGTGGTACGTTTGTTGTTTTTGTATTTGATTCGTGTTTACTTTGTTTCATTAAACATGGATCGCAATAGCCACGCCACATTTTGGTCTGACTCTCCTTCACCACAGGAAAACCCTTACAATAATGTATTTGTTATTGGTATATTGGCTTTTGAGAAGTAATGATTATAGATTAAATTCCTGTTCAGTTAGGCCCTATGCCTAGTTTGGAGTCAGTGGTGTGTATTCATGGATGCCAAGGGAAGCCAGGCTTCTCCAAATATTTGACCAATAAAAAATGTCAATGATAAAATAATGTATCTTTCGTCTCTCTGTGTTTTCATAATTTCCCTTCAATGTGCAAGTGGCTGAATCTCACCTGAGAAATCATCCGAATGAGGGAAACAGTGCCCCTCTGTCTCAGTATGTGTAGCCCATGTTTCTGACACTGTCTGAACCAAAAGAGTATGACATGTTGCCGCTGTAGCATTTGATTGATTGATGCCAGAAAGCATTTGGCCTCCCTTGATAAAAAAAAAACATCTGAAAAAATTAGTCAATCAGTATTGAGCTGAGCTCAACTGGGTTGTCCTGGCACAGCAAAACGCCCCCTCAAAGGGGAGGCCAGTTTGGATTTGGCTTCCAGCCAATCAAATCACATCCAACGCAAAATGTAATTCTCAGAAAAACGTGTCGGTCTCTGGTCTACTTATGTTGTTATCCTGCAGAAGCTAGCTTTCTAAATCGTCCTTTTCCTAATCCATGGATGGAGATGGGGATTTGGACTTGTTGTTTTGACTTATATGTAGACTATGCTCACGTTAACTATACTGAACAAAAATATAAACGCAACATATAAAGTGTTGGTCCCATGTTTCATGAGCTGAAGTAAAATATCCCAGAAATGTTTCATACAAACACAAAGCTTATTTCTGTCAAATTTTGTGCACAAGGTTATTTACATCCCTGTTAGTACGTATCCTTTGCCAAAATAATACATCCACCTGACAGGTGTGACATATTAAGAAGCTGATTAAACAGCATGATCATTACACAGGTGCACCTTGTGATAGGGACAATAAAAGGCCACACAACACAATGCCACAGTTTTGAGGGAGCGTGCATTTGGCATGCTGACTGCAGGAATGACCACCAGAGCTGTGACCAGATAATTTAATGTTAATTTCTCTACGTAGTTTTAGAGAATTTGGCAGTACGTCCAACCGGCCTTACAACCGCAGACCACATTTATCCACGCCAGCCCAGGACTTCCACATCTCCACATCTGGCTTCTTCACCTGCGGGATCGTCTGAGGCCAGCCACCTGGACAGCTGATGAAACTGTGCGTTTGCACAACAAAAGAATTTCTGCACAAACTGTCAGAAACCGCCTCAGGGAAGCTGTGTGCTCGTCGTCCTTACCAGGTTATTGTCCTGACTGTTGTTTGGCGTTGTAACCCAACTTCAGTGGGCAAATGCTCACCTTCGATGGCCACTGGCACGCTGGAGAAGTGTGCTCTTTACGGATTAATCCCGGTTTCAACTGTAGCGGGCAAATGCCGTCGTGTGGGCGAGCGGTTTGCTGATGTCAACGTTGTGAACAGAGTGCCCCATGGTGAGATTATGGTATGGACAGGCATAAACTGCAGACAACAACCACAATTGCATTTTATCGATGGCAATTTGAATGCACAGAGATAACGTGACGAGATCCTGAGGCCCGTTGTCGTTCCATTCATCCGCCGCCATCACCTCATGTTTCAACACGATAATGCACAGCCCCATTTCGCAAGGATCTGTAGACAATTCCTGGAAGCTGAAATTGTTCCAGTTCTTGGCCTAGAACCTCACCAGAAATGTCCCCCATTGAGCATGTTTGGGATGTTCTGGACGTGTACAACAGCGTGTTATAGTTCCTGGCAATATCCAGCAACTTCGCACAGCCATTGAAGAGGAGTGGGACAACATTCCACAATCAACAGCCTGATCAACTCTATGTGAAGAAGATGTGTCGCGCTGCATGAGGCAAATGGTGGTCACACCAGATACTGACTGGTTTTCTTAACCACACCCCTACCTTTTTTTAAGTATCTGTGACCAACAGATACATATCTGTATTCCCAGTCATGTGAAATCCATATAATAGGGCCCAATTAATTTATTTCAATTGACTGATTTCCTTAAATGAACTGTAACTCAATAAAATCTTTGAAATTGTTGCATGCTGCGTTTTATATTTTTGTTTAATGTAACTTAACTGGTTCATTGTTGCCCATGTGAGGAAGATAGGCTAGCAAGCATTTCAGCCTATGACAACAAAAACTTAAAGCATACTGTATGACAGAGCCAAAGCCAACACTTCCTTTGGCTGCTTTTCCTTCCAGTTCTCTGCTGCCAATGACTGGAACAAATTGCAAAAATCACTGAAGCTGGAGTCTTATATTTCCCTCTCTAACTTTAAGCATCAGCTGTCAGAGCAGCTTACCGATCCACTGTACCTGTACACAGCCAATCTGTAAATAGCACACCCAACTACATCATCCCAATATTATTACTTAACCTCTTGCTCTTTTGCACCGCAGTATCTCTACTTGCACATCATCATCTGCACATCTATCACACAAGTGTTAATGCTAAATTGTAATTATTTCGCCTCCATGGCCTTTTTATTGCCTACCTCCCTACTCTTCTACATTTGCACACACTGTACAAAGATCTTTCTGTTGTGTTATTGACCATACGTTTGTTTATGTTTAACTCTGTGTTGTTATTTTTGTCGCACTGCTTTGCTTTGTTCTCAACTGTCCTACCTGGCTAAATAAAGGTGAAATAAAATAAATACAATTTTAAAAAGAGGCATATACTGTTTTGCCAACATGAAAGAGAGGAGGATGGCATTGGGCGTTCAACTAACAAGTAGGTTGAGTCCCAAAAATCGTTTTTACTACACACACAGAGAATTCAATACCGTGGACAGCCACATGATATTTAGTAACATTGATTTGACTAAATTGTTTCAGGTATCTTCAAGTTTGTTTTCACTGTATTAAACAAAGCATATAACCTTGTTGATATGATGATGTAAATGTTTAACTTGAAATGGTGCTGGAATAGCTGAGGCAGTGCTGCTGTTATCTTTCTGCTGATTGCGGTAACTCCGGGGTTCTAAATCAGTAGTTGACCATGCTGCAGGACAACACAATTATGACAACAGGTTGTAATTATGGCTTGTTTGCTGACTTGGCTTGGCTTCCCAACTGATATTTCCCCATGCACCGCCACTGTTTGGAGGCGATCTGCAGAAGCCAGTCATAGCTTCAGTTATTGGCTATTTAGTTTAGGCATATTGTCTGTTATTTTAGTCTTCATTCTAGGACAGAGTTCGTAAACATTTTGTAAATATGCCTACTCATGGATCCAGCTCACTTTCTAGCCCAAAAACTGTAAATAAACAGCATTTTGCACCTGATTCCATCTGACTCCTTATGATTCACACACCCCTAACAGTAGGGTCCACTATTTACTGGTTGTAATAATGTTAGCATATTCATGGTGGTAAATAAATTGAATGAATATGGTCAGGCTATGCAGGAGTTCCAGTGTTAGATATGGATGTGAATAGATTGTTTTTACACCACCTGCTGGTCAGTATTGGTGCTGCACTCTTCCACACAAGTTCAACATTCTTGCCTGTCTACATCATAGTTTTCCCAAAATATCAGTGAAAGTTATACTAAATCAGTAATAGCAATTAGAACTATTCAGTTTCATAATGCACTTACTGCACTTATGTATTATGAGAGCCAACTTGGGCTGATATATATAAAATGATGCATGTGAATAATTATAACACTCCTCTCCATCACTCCTTTATGAAGGCACATGGAGTTAGTGTTTGAGCACACATTGAGGTGTTTAATAATGCTGACAGTCTCTATTGTTTGGGACATCACAGGTGGACAAAATCTAGGTAAGAAAGTTGTTCACTTAATTTACAGAATAAGTGAGAGAACCTAAAATTGACAGTAGAAGCCAATAATGTTACTTTGGTGAATGTAGAATACACATTTTTACAACAATCTCTAGCATGGTATCTTAGTCATTCAATAAAAAGTTCACTAGAATATTTATTGTATAATGAAGATAAAACAACACATTCAAGGGAAATAAAATGCAGATCAACTTAAAATTCTCTCTTGATTTTGTTTCATTCATGGCAACAAAGTCCAGCTTGTGCCGCCAAACGGTTTGAGCATCCAAACCGCAAACAGCTTCTTGAAGTGAACTATTAACTACAAACAATTACCAAATACATAGTTCTGTTTATAAAAGCCATACAGCAAAGCAGTGTACTCTTGCACAGCAAAGTGAAGAACGCTCTTTCAACAAAGTTCCGTTGTCTGATATAATCCTGTTCTTTCACATTCAATAGTTGTGCAGGTTTTTACACAGCACATAGACCAAAAGAGCAAGTGTATCACTTTACGTTCTCTATACACATTCCTTGTGTGAATCTTACTTCACGGGAGGGCAGAGTGGGAAAGACGAACCAGTCTCTATGTTCTGTAATGTATGTTAGCGGCGTTAGTTTGGAGCTATGTGAGGCTTTTCTTCATGTATAACATGAGTCATTCTTTGGGATAAGGCTATTTTCTAACCGTGCATATAAAGAGTGAAGCTAGAAAAATTCCCTGATGTCCTATCAAGTGCTAAAGTGTGCATGTCATTTGTAATGAAGAAAAAAAGACTGCTAAAGTCTTGTTGGAATAGTGTAATGGTATTATTGCTGTTCTGTAACCTGACATGTGTTCAAATGGATATTAAATCAGTTACGCTGTGTTTCTTATGCATGTCTAAAATAATTCAGAATTTATCAAGACTGAGGAAAATAATTTGTTCAAAAAGGTAGACATTGATAAAATGTTATGTGCAACTGGTTATCCAGCTCCCTAACTCTATGGGACATGCAATAACATTTAATAGTAGATTGGACCCTTTAAGTGACGTTTTTTAAGGGTCTGCATCTGGGCAGAGTATGAGTTGGAAACTGCATAGATCACTATTGGCTTATTGCCAACTGCTATGGATCAAATGAAGGGGCGGAGACAGGCGTGGAGGAGAAACACACAAGGGAAAATATAGCAAATGTAAAGAGATACTCCTTTTGTACAGCAAACTTCTCATACAAATGTGTGCAATCCAGCAGTGTCGGATCAAGTCTATTCTGTTGCATTGTCTCTAGTATGTATTAGCTGCTGAATTGTCTGACACTTTACCACTGTGGGGATGGGGTATAATGCAAGCCAAGGCCACATGTAACAGACAATGACGTACAGGCTTGCATGGTCTGATATGCCCACACAGCCAAATATACAACAGTGAAACAGAAAATGGCTGCTGCCACTCACCAGTACTACACACTCATGGGATCATGATTTCAGGGTTGTTCATTTCCTACTAGTGATGGGCCTCAAACATAGGGTATTTTGCTGTGCCAATTTATAAAACGGATTCATTTTATACATAATCATGACTGAGGATTACATTTAGGCTATGCTATTTACAATGTTTGCAACTTAATTTACTCATAAATGTGAACATTTTCACCAGAGAGTGATCCATCAATGGATCATTTAATTAACCATAAATGGGTTGTTCCACCAATTCGGTGCCTTTTCCACCTACTTTTTACATTCTGTCATAAAGAGCATATTTTCAACTTCATAAACTAGTTTTCCCATCTCAAGATGTTAAATAAAAAAATGAAGTGTGGGAAATACGGGTGCTGAGGGTCCTGCAGCAACCCTGAACAATCTGAATAAAACTAAAAACTAATCAGCCATAAATCCCCTCGTGACAGGGGGAATGGAAGCTTGTTGTGTGCAACAGAGAGTGGCAATTGAATGCAAGCTTCACACATTTAAAAAATAAAATAATAATTCTAGCCTGTCTATCTATGAGTAACAAGGTTGACGTATAATGCTCAACCCACTCAGTTTTCCACCACAAAACACCAGATAATTGCCAAAAAGAGTAGAACCAGCTCACCTGCTTTTACTGTATGATTTGACAATTAGATGTTCAATATTTATTTTGAAAAAATATATATTTAAAAAAGAATAGTTTCACCATATTAAAATGAGAGTTCAGTTCCCGTAACTGGGTTGACATTAAATGAATGTAAATGAATCATTATCACATGAAATAAATAATCTCCAGGAATGACTTTGTCAAAGCAATGTAATAACTAGTGCTTTACAATGATGGTGAAACTTGGAGAGATTTTGCGATGAAGTGGGTTAAAATCTTCCTTGAAGTGACACGGGACATGCAAATTTTGGGATTAAATGGGTTCAAATCTTCCTTGAAGTGACACGGGACATGCAGATTTTGGGATTAAATGGGTTAAAATCTTCCTTGAAGTGACACGGGACATGCAGATTTTGTGATTAAATGGGTTCAAATCTTCCTTGAAGTGACACGGGACATGCAGATTTTGGGATTAAATGGGTTAAAATCTTCCTTGAAGTGACACGGGACATGCAGATTTTGGGATTAAATGGGTTCACATCTTCCTTGAAGTGACACGGGACATGCAGATTTTGTGATTAAATGGGTTAAAATCTTCCTTGAAGTGACACGGGACATGCAGATTTTGGGATTAAATGGGTTCAAATCTTCCTTGAAGTGACACGGGACATGCAGATTTTGGGATTAAATGGGTTCAAATCTTCCTTGAAGTGACACGGGACATGCAGATTTTGGGATTAAATGGGTTCAAATCTTCCTTGAAGTGACACGGGACATGCAGATTTTGGGATTAAATGGGTTCAAATCTTCCTTGAAGTGACACGGGACATGCAGATTTTGGGATTAAATGGGTTAAAATCTTCCTTGAAATGACACGGGACATGCAGATTTTGAGACAATAGAGACAGACATGCAGATTTTGAGACAATTGAGACATGGATTGTGTATGTGTGCCATTCAGCGGGTGAATGGGTAAGACAAACGATTTAAGTGCCTTTAAACGGGTTATGGTAGTATGTGCCAGGCGCACAGGTTTGTGTCAAGAACTGCAACTCTGCTGGGTTTTTCACGCTCAACAGTTTTCTGTGTGTATCAAGAATGGTCCACCACTCAAAGGACATCCAGCCAACTTGACACAAATGTGGGAAGCATTGGAGTCAACATGGGCCAGCATCCCTCTGGAGTCCATGCCCTGACAAATTGAGGCAGTTCTGAGGGCAAAAGGGGAGAGGGGGTGCAACTCAATATTATGAAGGTGTTCTTAATGTTTTGTACACTCAGTATATATTCAAGTGCACTTAATTTAACATAACAGGCTTTTAAAATGCAATATTGGTGCACAATTTCTACTTCAAATATCAAAGTGACGCAAAAGGCACTCTTTTCGTGGAGCGACCCAAATAGGTTTATTGGCATGGTTCATGAAATGGCATGTCTTTCAATCGAGCAAAGCACAATCACAATGGATGGTTTTTCAATGCTGAGATGGAACCTTGGGTTTGAAAGTTGGCAGTGTATTCAGCAGCTACAGGTAAATAGCCTAACCCTAAACCATATTTTCCTCAGCGTTGAGATTATCCTTCACAACATAAGATATAGTGGAACTTTAACCTTACATCACTGTTATTACAATTTCTTAAGGACAGACATTCACCACTATTAAAGGGAAAACAACCCAAAAAACTACTCTCTGGAAAGAAAATCACTGACTATAATGGTAGTAATTCAATTTTGAAGAAAGTACAGTATAATTAACAAAATAGTAAATATTAACCAGTGAATAATCTACTTAATAAGGATCTCGCCCTGTAAACATGGCAGTAATCCACAAAAATATACCTTTTTCTTGAATCTGGTGATGGTACAATACATACGTACTTACACCAAGGTGATATATATATATTAAAGTTGCTATTTACATAACAAAAGAAAGTGTTTGGCTCAAATGTTTAATTTAACAAACAGAACCGCAAGTGTTCATGGCTTGAGATATTGATTCAAGATCTGGCTTGCATGTCTTTATAATATTTGTAACAAAGCACAGTAAAAACTAAACTAAAATGAACAATTGTTTGAGAGAATTGCTAGGAAAACATAGCTACAAATAACAGAAAGAAACGTACAGTACAGCTTTGGCTTACATTACCAATGAATTGTTGGAGCAATGAGAAGATGCCTTGCTATTACCATGTTACCAGTTCAACTGGACAATTTCCCATAATGTTAATGTCCCATATATCAGATTATAAAATTAATGTTATTATTGCAATATACTTTTTCCTATTTATTTTAGAACTAAACACATGACTCTGAGCCATGTCCTTCCCATACAGGATAGCTTTTCCTGTCTAAAACCACACAAGGGAAACCTCTTTCAAATGAAATACAACTCTTTTTAGTCTCTGAGGTCGAAATTGTTTTAAAATTTGATTCCACATCTACTGATTTAATAAATTCATAGAAGAGACAAATTGAGACAAAGTTGTATGAGATTAAAGTCATATGAGGTTACACCATGTAGTGAAACATGAGCTCTAACAGTGGACGCCACAAGCAGGGGACCTCAGCCAGCAGGCAACACTCTTGACTTTTTGGATTGTTTGTAACTTGCAACCACAACAGCAAAAACAGCAACTACAAGTGCCAGACTAGACCAGTGACTACAATAATCTAGATTAGTTTTTTTCTTCTTTTTTTTTCTTTGAACATCAGACTCCTGCAAACATCTAATTCGCACCCAGTACCTGATAACATCTGTTTGTGTACATAATTCAGTCCAACTACTTGATTGTTTTTCTTATTAATGTGAGACGTATTTAATTTATTTGCCATTCTCCTTCTTACAAAATGAAATGGAGTTAAATAATAATATTAATAATGATAACTATAAGGACCTTTCCTACCCCATCCATCTCTCCCCCAAGTCTACCCCCTCCCTCCCTCCATCTGACTAGCTGGTGACTGGAGGCCTGACAGAGTGACTCTATGTCACCCAGGTGTCCATGCGCATGCGCTTGACAGAGGGGCTCTCCCTGTTGTCCTCGGTTCCGGCTGGGGGTCTGCCCAGCCCCATGGACGAGGAGTGGAAGTCCGGCCGGTGGTCTTCGCGGTCGCTGCCATCGTACGAGCTGCAGGAGGAGCTGAGGCTGTCCACAGGCGAGCGGCCCAGGTCCTGCCGGCTGGATGCCTGCTGCTGCTGCTGCTGCTGCTGCTGCTGCTGGGGGAAGCCAGAGGAGGTGACGCGCTCCCGCGGTGGGGAGATGGGCTCTGACTTGATGTTGATGTTCTGGCTGGTGTTGATAGAGAGGTTGGAGCCCTGAGGTAGGTGACCACCACCCCTGTAGAGAGGAACAGCACGGGGTCAGTGGCCATTTGGATAGTAACATAGATCAGGTGCTTGGAGTGGTGGTTGGAAAATGGAAATTTGAAAGAGTCCAATCTATGTACTTTGAACGTGTATTTAATGTGTGCACTGAATATTCTATTAATGTGTGTGTGTTTGCTAGTGTGTTACTCACACCAAAGAGCTGAGAGCTGCCTGGCCCAGTTGATGTTGTTGCCATGCCGACATGGAGCCCAAAGAGAGCCCTGGAGAGCCGAAGCCCTGTAGGGAGGAGATCTCTGCACTGCTCAGGGAGTACTCTGCAACAACAACAGCACCAGAGAACAGTGAGTTACACACACTCCCCCTCCCACTGCTACTGCAGCGGCACCTCTCACCACAGGAGACCAGACCAATCAGTAACAGCCAGACAGGCAGCGCCGTGGCAGGGGACAGGGGTAGACTCACCGGTGTTGTAGCTGGTGGGCATGCCTGAGTAGACCAGGCCTTGGGGGGGCAGACTGGGGGTGGTGACAGACACTACTGGGGTGGCGAGTAGCTGGGACTGGGAGCTGCTTATCCTGTGGGTGTTCTGTAAACAGTACAAAGAAAACAGGTTTAATGAACAAAACAACCCTGTAGGGTGCTGTAAAGGCTTACTGTAGTGAACCCAAAGTGCAAGATGGTAAATTGATATAGCTAAAAACATGTTACAGATGTGTTGTGTATAAATTAGCTGCACCGCATTTTTTAAAAGTCATAATATGATAAGACTATAATAATTTAGCAATGAAAAATGCAATACTACTTCCCACCAAGAGGTAGCACTGTAGCTTCATGTCACATGTAGCTACAATCCAGATAACGTATTGAGCCATGTTTGTATTGTATGATGACTGTTTGACAATATGTGTAATAATTTAAAAAGCGATATCCCATAAAGACTTAAAGACTGTTTTTGTCCAATATTGATCAATTGAATGTTGTTTGTGGGTAAATCTGTAAACAGATTATCAGAAACAGGAATAACGTTTTGAAATAGAAAACCGTTTTACACAATAGTGGGATTTTGTGCTGACATGCACTCGTTGTTGTATTCAGATTTCCTTACAAGCTAAGTCAAATGCTCTTCAGCACTCAATTTTTTTATAGACTGTGAATAAAGAAAACGGTCAATTCAATGACTACCAAAGATCTCTTACAACTACTGCCAGAAAGAGAGACAGGTCCTTAATTTTTCATAACATATAGTAGCTACTACATATCTCCTAAAAAAACGCAATCCTGGGTGCAGTGGCTGCATGCTGTCCCAAGCACACAGTCACAAAACACAGTGCCTTCATGCAGCAGCAACAGGAGTACACAAGCTCTGAGAAGGCCAATCATGGTAGTCACTCATTAGGACCACAAACTTACTGGTCAAATGTTGGGTCATTTATAGATCTATGGATTCTTTAGTCAAATCTTCTGAGAATATAGTATTCTGTTCATTATGTACCCTCTAATATAAACGTTTAATGCTACACTTGTTTGTTCTGATGTGAAAGTGAGACTATTTTGCTAGCACCTAACAGAGGCAAAATGGCAGAGTTAGCATGAGGTGCAGGGCTTGTTTGTGATCTTGGGGGGAATAACATCAAGAGACACCTTTTACTGCATCAATCTAGGAAACACATACAGCATGTCATATCATATGATTACTCTGTGATCTGAGCAGCTCTGGTTGTAATATAGTGCAGTTGAGGGTTTCATTTGAGGCAATATTGCATCATGACAGTTTGATAACTTCCTTGGAAATATCCGCTGCTCCTACTCTCTCCAAACAGATAACATCATCCAAAAACAAGCTTCTCTAAGAATTACATAATCCACAATGAAGTAATCTGCCCCTCCCCATGAAGAACAATCCAAGATTTGAAATCTGTTCTTTGGAAATTACTTTGTAATTTCATACATATTACAAAACCTTTTGTTTAAAACCATTATACTATTGAAGTCAGAAGTTTACATACACTTTAGTCCAATACCTGACATTTAATCCTAGGTTGGGATGGTGTTCTTTGGCTTTCAAGCCTACCCCTTTTTCTTCCAAACATAATGATGGTCATTATGGCCAAACAGTTCTATTTTTGTTTCATCAGACCAGAGCACATTTCTCCATAAAGTACGATCTTTGTCCCCATGTGCAGTTGCAAACCGTAGTCTGACTTTTTTATGGTGGTTTTGGAGCAGTGGCTTCTTCCTTGTCGAGCAGCCTTTCAGGTTATGTCGATATAGGACTCGTTTTACTGTGGATATAGATACTTTTGTACCTGTTTCCTCCAGCATCTTCACAAGGTCCTTTGCTGTTGTTCTGGGATTGATTTGTACTTTTCACACCAAAGTACATTCATCTCTAGGAGACAGAACGTGTCTCCTTCCTGAGCGGTATGACGGCTGCGTGGTCCCATGGTGTTTATACTTGCATGCAATTGTTTGTACAGATGAACGTGGTATCGCTCCCAAGGATGAACCAGACCTGTGGAGGTCTACAATCTTTTTCTGAGGTCTTGGCTGATTTCTTTTGATTTTCCCATGATGTCAAGTAAAGAGGCACTGAGTTTGAAGGTAGGCCTTGAAATACACATCCACAGGTCCACAGGTACCTCCAATTGACTCAAATTATGTCAATTAGCCTATCAGAAGCTTCTAAAGTTATGACATAATTTTCTGGAATTTTTCAAGGTGTTTAAAGGCACAGTCAACTTAGTGTTACGTCCGTCGTTAGAAGGAGACCAAGGTGCAGCGTGGTAGGCGTACATTTTACTTTATTTTCAAATGACACCAAAAAACAACAAAATACAAACGGACGTAAAGTTCTGCAGGCTCCACAGCAACTATGCAAGAACAAGATCCCACAAACTAAGGTGGAAAACAGGCTGCCTAAGTATGATTCCCAATCAGAGACAATGATAGACAGCTGCCTCTAATTGGGAACCATACCCGGCCAACAAAGAAATAGAAAACTAGAATGCCCACCCAAATCACACCCTGACCTAACCAAATAGAGAAATAAAAAGTCTCTCTAAGGTCAGGGCGTGACACTTAGTGTATGTAAACTTCTGACCCACTGGAATTGTGATACAGTCAATTATAAGTGAAATAGATCTGTCTGTAAACAATTGTTGGATAAATGACTTGTGTCATGCACAAAGTAGATGTCCTAACTGACTTGCGAAAAAACTATAGTTTGTTATCAAGACATTTGTGGAGTGGTTGAAAAACAAGTTTTAATGACTCCAACCTAAGCGTATGTAAACTTCCGACTTCACCTGTATGTAACGATGTGTGTCCAAACTACTTTCTTGAAGTAACAAGACGCAGGAGTGATAACGATCTGTCTAATAGTTCTAGTGAATGTGTGCATTGTGTGCTCACTCACAAACAAACAGAAACATTAAAGCATTCCCTGAACAACACATGGGAGTGGCGGTGCACAGGGAGTGGAGGTGTTGTGGGGCACAGGACATTAGACAGGTTGAGGCATCTTGCCAGGTTCATAACATGCAGTGAAACACTAACGCTGCTCTTCAATTCTCAATTTAGTATTTATAAAAAGAAAATCCATTCAATCAAATAAATTCAATAAACTCAAGGTATTCAAATCTACAGTTCAAGAACAGCCTTCACTCCTGAACATGTTATTACTGATCTATTTGCCTCTTGTTGTTGTTACGATTAAATTGAAAGTGTGTTCATTCAGCCATTTGTCTTAACTCACCAAATCTATTTCCTCCTCCTCCGACTGCTCTCAACAGAAGAGAAGAAGAGAGGCAGGGTTACAAGAGAAGGTCAGGATGTCTTCTACAGTCACCCTTTTGATGTTGAAAACCAACGTCCTAATTGCCTGATTGTATTCCACGAGTAAAAGTCATCTAGACGTGCCTGCCCTCTAGACTTAAATATTCACTCTGTCCTCTACTATTCATGTTACCTTGCAAAACCTTCTTTGTCAAATGCAATGTCTTTGTCAAAGGCAATACTGTACAATGCTTTGGATAAAAGTGCCTACTAAATGACCATTTTATAACACTTTAGCTTGTGTTTGTGACCATTTCAGAGTAAGACCTATCGTTTTTGAACCCATAACTATTTGCTACTCAGAAGGTTACTGGTGTAAAACCAAAATGGGTCAACTTTAGAGTCAATTATTAAAGACACTCCAGCAAGAATGGTTTAAGTCAGCAAACACACTTAATGACTTGGACTCACATTGAATAAGTGCTTAACCTCTCATGCATCCATCTAATTACATCATCAATCCTGAGGTTATAGCTTGACTCATTTGGAAGCCTTTCCACTTACTTTAAATAAAACTGAGTTCAAGAAACTAAAACGGACTAGTTAGGTCAACTCAATGCTAACTGTAATGTCATCAAATATTTGTAGCTATCTATAAAGTAGAGTAGTCAATGAGGTACAAGTCAATATAATACATTGATACCTGCATATTGTGCATTTTTGCTTCTCCTAGTAGATTATAGGAGTCTCTGTATGTGAGGCTTACTGTTCTGCTAGACAAGAGGCTAACTGAAAGCCCATCTTCCTTCTTCCCTGTGCTGAGGGACTGACTGTGCCCTGGCCAGGACTGTCTTAATAATACCCACACTCAATCAATAGCGACAGGAAGACACGACAAGGGCGACAAGATATTATCTGGCTCACACTCTGGGCCCCTGATTAAGCCTTCATCCCCACTCTGTCACACTGAGATGTGATTAATTTAATACCATTATGGCCTAATGACAGGCTGTCTGAAGACCTGCCAGCCCACAACGCTGCCTTAACCCATCTGGAACGCTGCGTTTACACTGACAGAGCAGAGCCGAGCAGGCCCTCCCTTTGTCTCAATACTACTGACACATTCAGGACTTCTAGAATCTCTCTGTCTGAAACATTGTAATCCTGCTCAATATTTCTAATAACGAACACTAAGACTGCGTTTAGACAGGCAGCCCAATTATGATCCTTATTTCACTAATTGGTCTTTTGACCAATCAGATCAGCTCTGAAAAAGATCTGATGTGAAAAGATCTGATGTGATTGGTCAAAAGACCAATTAGTGGAAAAAATATCAGAATTGGGCCGCCTGCCTAAACGCAGCCTTAATTGCTTTGTCCTTGTGATGTGTGAATCTCTGTGTTGTGGAAGCTACTTTGAGAAGATAGTTTACCAAGCTACCAATTACTTCACACTGAAAGAAGTTAAGCTACACTAATGCCACCCCTATGGAAAAAAAGTTTAACTAAAGTTACTTTAAAAAAGTATTGTGTAGTTCCAGTAGTTAGCTACACCGCTACATGGTAAAACAGTTATTAACTACTGAAAACACTACCTAGATTTGAATTTAGTTCAACTACCACCAAGCTACAGCAAATGTAGTTAAATGACTATATGTAGTTCACTACTCTCCAACACTGGAAGCTCTGTGGTTTGGTTTGGGAGCTCTACCACTTCCAGATGTTGGCATGGTAACACACACATGTTGATCCCTTGCTCCAGGCTGGTAGATGTATCAGGGGTACCCACGCTATGGTAACCCCAGGTATATTTACCATACAATTGTCTTGGAGAGCTCCAGCTCTCAGCAATGGGAGTTAGGTTGGAAAGAGTCAATGACTGGTTAATGTCTGAAACCTTTTCTTCCCATTTAGATTTATGGCCATGGCAGTGTAGTGCAGCCTCAGATGCTCAATGTGGTCAGAGCTCTCTGCACATTCATTATCAGAATTAGAGAGGGCCTCTAATTTCAATATTTATAATTGAGTAACTGTTAAGGCACCTGGGGCCTCATTTATAAACGTTGTGTACGCACAGAATATGCTCCAAAACACGCAAAAGTTGGCATTTATAAAAAAGTAACTTGACTTGAGAATGTGCTTGTCGTCCCGCAATCTTTAGGCCATGCGTAGGACTACACAGTTTCTAGTGGTTGAAGTATTGCATTGCATTGCAAGAAGGAAAAACGACCCTATAGTATACTTGTGCAAATGGGGAATATACTGTATGATGACACTCTTATTCATAACAAAAATCCGAAGTGCAGCTTAACTTAATGGTAGAACAGACGGCTCACCTTTTCCATTGACATTTGATGCCTGAATACTGTAATGTGAAATTTCTTGAGTAGACAGTATATCATTTATTTACATCATAACCATTGCAGCATAAATTCCTCACTTTCTCTGGCCACGATGAGTTCATAATCCCAAAGTGGCCGTACAACAAATGACCATGCGCATCCCTCATACAATTGGGCCTATTAGATAGGCTATTATAATTTCAATCGTTTTTACTCTATCATCCAAAAGGGAGCGCGGTTTATAACTTACAGTAGAATTGAACAGGTGAACAGACAGTTGATCTTCCGCATTGAAATGTGTAGACTACCACTGTAAGTATTGTTGTTTACATTTCTTCCCGAACAGACAATGTTTCAGAATTCACGGGCAGCGCATATTTAGGTTCGGGAAAAAGTACATGCAAAACAGTATTGAATTCAAACGATCAGTTTACAGGTCCACAACAATTTTCCATTGTTTCAGAAACGGTCAGATACAGCAAATGTCACTGCAAAAGGAAACATTCTGCCAACACCTCAAAAAACATTTGATCACCTTGCCACTGCTATTTCCTTTAGAGACTCTCTTGGCCTAATTCCAACACCTCCAAAAACATTTGATCACGTTGCCTCTGCTATTTCCTTTAGAGACTCTCTTGGCCTAATTCCAACACCTCCAAAAACATTTGATCACGTTGCCTCTGCTATTTCCTTTAGAGACTCTCTTGGCCTAATTCCAACACCTCCAAAAACATTTGATCACGTTGCCTCTGCTATTTCCTTTAGAGACTCTCTTGGCCTAATTCCAACACCTCCAAAAACATTTGATCACGTTGCCTCTGCTATTTCCTTTAGAGACTCTCTTGGCCTAATTCCAACACCTCCAAAAACATTTGATCACGTTGCCTCTGCTATTTCCTTTAGATACTCTCTTGGCCTAATTCCAACACCTCCAAAACATTTGATCACGTTGCCTCTGCTATTTCCTTTAGATACTCTCTTGGCCTAATTCCAACACCTCCAAAAACATTTGATCACGTTGCCTCTGCTATTTCCTTTAGATACTCTCTTGGCCTAATTCCAATACTTCCAAATTATGCAGCAAATAAGGGGGTTATTGTTACCATAAAAGGTTAATAATGGTCATTTTTTAGGCGGCGTTAAAATGCTCGTTCACACCTGCACAGTTTTACGATAGGTCTGATTTACCGTATAGCGGGAAGAGTGTATGTTTGGCATGCGCCAAGTTTAGAAATCAAAATATTTTTGTAAAATGTACGCAACGGTTATAAATGTATCTCTGGGCCTCAGAGATACAGTATAGCCTAGCTAGCTGCTGTGCTGTTTGTGTTCTTGTCACTGTCCAGAGTCTAGCTCCTGTAGGTGATCAAATACAAATGCAGCAAGAGAACGAATGCCGCTCGCTGATTTCTGTTGATGTAATAAATGAATCTAGGCTGCAAGTAAACCAGGAATGAAGCACGAGGTCCTCAGACAGCACTGACCATTTCTCCTGCTCCAAAACATTTCCAACCTTGCACACTATACCACAATAATACCATCACAATCCCTCTGTTGCACACATGTGAGGTACAAAGAAGCCAAAATCTGTGCATCCCCGAGGTAGATACACACAGTGTTCTACCAGTCAGCTCATGTGCAGTGAGGAGTGGGGACTGTAGGCTACTCACCAGTGGGGGCATCATGCCTTTGCTGGACGGGGGTATCTGCACTCTCAGGTCTGGCTTGCGGTTGCCCATCCCCATGTTCCCTCCAGGGGGCGGTGGAGACTTGGTGGGCATGACTTTCCCCAGGCCGTTCCCGCTGGTTGCGCCCAGGAGTCCCGGAGAGCCCCTAGGGTTGACAAAGCCGTTCCCTGCAGAGAGAGACAGAGACAGAAGCAGTCATGGGACTGTGAGACACTACAACAACAGTCATCTGCCAAATCTCCAACGCACCATTTCAAAGCTGCATAGCTTGCCACGGCACGCAACGTTAAGTGTTCCCAACCCTCTGGGAAGTTTTAATAGTCTCAGATAATTATCCTGCACATTTACCAAAATAAAACGTCCATTTCAGAATTTATGAGCCTTTCATTCTTGCTGTGAGTGACGATATCAAAGTCAACTCCTTGTATCCTGGGATGAGGAGCAATTCCCTTAACAAATGTACTGTGACTGCTGTTTAAGATGGGAATAGCAATCCATTACAGTTGGGTAAAACTGTTTGCTAAGGATTGTTATGGTACTTTTTTGGTGTGACAATATGAGAATACTATGTCTTGCTACAGTGTGCAAGACTATCTATGTACTCATTGTACTCATTGTACTGTATTAGTAGTAGTAGTAGTACTATATACTGTACGTATGTGTGGACTGTCATTTCTTCTTTACTCTAATGGTAGATTTACAGAACACAGTCATAAGGCTGGTTTACCCCCCACCCAGAGTCACTTCCTGTGGCAACTGTTCTAAAACAAAGTGAAAGCAGGCACAGGGCATTGACACCATCTCAGAGCTGATCAGGAGAAGGACCAGTACAGTACATGTCGCACAATGCCTGGACTGGGGCTGAAGTGAGCTATATATGCTATGAAATCAATTACATGCTATGCTATGAAATCAATGTGAGAGTATTTGCAAATGCACTAGCAGTTTATATCTCTTTTTGATGCATTATTCAGCTATAACCATTCTGATGTATCAGAACATTGAAAAAATGGATATCAGAATCTGGAGAATAATGAGAAACAGAGGGATGAAAGAATCAATGCTATCTAGTATTCCATCAACAGATCAGTGTCACACTTCAACAAGTAACTGAGCACTCCATTGTGTTGTATAGAGCCCAGTGAAACACAAGCAGGCTGCAGGATAAGCAGGACCTAGTGACATAATGGAACAATCACCTCTCTAGCTACAGATAAGAACCCCCACAATACACGGCCAAATAAACAGTTATGAGACATACAATGGCATGTCACAGCTGAATCAACAGCAAGCTACTATCGCTCCCACTACTCGCTTTTATCTTATACTGCAGTAAAAACTAAGGTGCACGCATATAATTAGCTATGTAAATTACCCAAACTCTACAAATAGGAGACACTGTTATTGCTTATATTTTTTTAAATCAAATATTTTAACATAAATATAGGTTAATTGGAGGACTAGTACCATATGGGTCATCAACAGTTGCAAAGTTCACTATCAAAAATGTGATAAATCTGTCTAAATTATAATTCTTTGTTTCTGAGAAAGATGTATTATTTTCTGATCAGACAAACCCCTGGTTGTGTATTTCCACACAGAGGTTTCTTCTCTCCTCGGCTCTACTCAGAAAAAGTTGTGGGGGTGGGTGGGCAAATCAAGCGAGGCAATATCTGGGCTGGTGTTTGGAGGGGGAGGGTCCTGACTGTAAAAGGTGCAGCAACACAGCTCTGATAATGATCCAAGGCCTATGGTATCATCACAGTCAATCAGTTCAAAATGAAAATCTGTTGTTTCACAAACGTGAATGTGTAGGCATTTCAGGCAGAAACTATGGCGTAATGGAGAAAAAACATGCTCCTTGAAGCTAGTTGTACATAGCCTACAGCCAGTTGTGCACAAAAGCAACATGCAGAATTGTAAAGTACATTTGTGCAGAGCATAATGCCTGAAATTGCTGATTAGCAAAAGACTTAGACGTAATTGAAACCAGTATCCATTTAAAACAGTCACTAAAACGGGGCACCATTACAAGACAGAACAACTGTTTCTACCTTAAAGTACATTTTAAAACAAGAAAATGATCACATGCAGAGATCACATGATCACACAAGCCTTTTGGCAGAAACATCTTTGCAGATTTGTTTTTCTGTGTGTTATCTGAACCAGTGGTTCTTCTGCCATCAAATCATCAGTGAATGAACCTAGAACATGTAGAATATTTAGTTTCTGTGTTTGGGTAAATAAATATACTCTTTGTTGTAAATAATTAACACCGCCCACCATGGGAGCAGGATTACATAAGAGGCTGTATGTACCACTCAAACATTTAGTTTTCATCTGAACGTAAGACAAAATAAACTCTGTTGACTAAATTGTGCTTTCACTAGAATGCATTGAAGAGCAAGTGATGCAGAACTGACCAGACCTGACTGTCATTAGGCAAACACCAGAGGAACTTGAGTCTCAGTGAGGGAAGAGAATATGCATACATGAATGAGAAAAGATTAATGGATGTGAATCAAGAGCCTCTAATAGATTAAGTGGAAAAGAGAGCAAATTCTAATAATAGCGTCCATTAATGAGCCTGGATAGAAACTCTTTAGCGGGTGCTCTGGTATTGTTTTGGCTCAGGAAACCGAGAGCAGGGCCACAGTTTGTGAGACTGCAGTGCAGTCACTCACTCACTAGTTAGTTGTTCCAAGAAATCCATATTCCACTTGGAGGGCCCCTTAGTATAAAAACAAATACAGTTTAGAATGCTTTCTTAATGAACAAAACACACACTGGAAGTGGTAATCCACTGGGAACAACGGCTTCCACGGTTCTCAAGAAATAGAGGAATAATATGTTCAGATAGACTCTTTTTGACACACAAACAGCCCTTGCAATCACTCTTTAAGAGCCTGTAACTCTCCAGTATTAATGAAGGAATCTGCACCGCTTGCAGGCATATTGCATAAGAGAGAGAAGAGTCACATCCCCTAACATTCTGACAAGCTCTCATTCTTAATGCTCAACAGAGTGAGAGAGAGAGCATGGAAAGAGTGAAACTGTGTGCGAAGCATCTCTCATGCATTGAGGAGTGTGACTGTATCACACAAAGAATTCCACATTGGATTGCTAATTAGGTGTAAAAAATGATATCACAGAGTTGCTTTAATTACATCCATATCATTTATGTTTGAGCAAAGCATAAGAAGTTCATAGCCTTCTCGTGAGCCAAGGTTTAGGTATTTGAACGAGAGCCAAAACAGATGGCTCATTTTAGACAGAACAATTGAAAAATAATTGCTATCAAAAACTGCTCTCTGAAAATACAGAATTAAAATACAGCTACAACAATTTGCCTGCAAAACCAGAATACTGCATGTGAATATTCTGACCCTCACTAGGCGTAAATCATGATCACTTAGACCCAGACTACCATGTGGAGCCCACTGCTCTCCACTCTCCGTATTGATCCTGAATCATGTCTGCAGAGCACTGGGACTGAGCCACTGTGAGAACTCTCCACACTTAGTGTCACGCCCTGGTCGAAGTATTTTGTGTTTTTGGTATTGTATTTGGTCAGGCCAGGGTGTGACATGGGTTTTTGTATGTGGTGTGTAGCTTAGTGGGATTGTAGCTTAGTGGGGTGTTCTAGGAGAGTCTATGGCTGTCTGAAGTGGTTCTCAATCAGAGGCAGGTGTTTATCGTTGTCTCTGATTGGGAGCCATATTTAGGCGGCCATATTCTTTGGTTGTATTGTGGGTGATTGTCCTGAGTGTTTTGATGTCCTTAGTCTGTGTTAGTTTGCACCAGTTAAGGCTGTTTCGGTTTTCACTACGTTTATTGTTTTGTAGAGTTTGTGGTTTGGATTCGTGTTACGTTGTGTAAATAAACATGGTCACAATATACGCGCTGCAGTTTGGTCCCGACTCTCCTTCACCATTAGAAAACCGTGACACTTAGAAAAAAGTTCCAAAAGGGTTATTTGGCTATCCCCATAGGAGAACCCTTATAACCCTCTGTAGAAAGGGCTCTACATGGAACCAAAAAGGGTTCTGACTGGAACCAAAAAGGGTGCTACTTGGAAGCAAATGGGCCTTTCTACCTGGAACCAACAAGGTTCTTCAAAGGGTTCTCCAATAGGGACATTCAAATAACTCTTTTAGGCGCCTTTTTTCCCTAAGACTGCAGGAAGAATAGTGGAGCCCTTCCCCCTTATTTAATCTTAAACATGGGCTTTTATGCAACTCGTGCTAAATTAACATCACCCCTCTGCAGAGCCTCATTTACCCGAGGTGCCTGTAATGTTCTAGGAGTGAAATTACTGTATGAAAATCTAATTTCTGCTCAACGTAAGATGTGGTGTATTAACAGAAACACACTTTCATGTGTTAGTTTGTCAGCTGCCAAATCCTGTTATGATCTCAGATTGAAACCAGACTCATGTTCATTCTTAATGAACACATATAGTCAACTCATATCACATGTGGTAAAGACCTCCTTCACACTGCTGCAGAAAGGAAACTATGAAAACGGCTCCGAAAAGCTTTCAAGCTACAGTTCATATGCTTCCACAGTGTGGAGGGGAGAAAAGCAAAGGTGCATTGACATGCCATGTCCTGTCCATGGACAAAATGATTCATTTGCACTTTGCCGCTGTATGTCAATATGAAGAAAGAGTTTTCTTTCTGAGGACAAGTGCTGGCATATCAGATGAGATTAGGGTTTGGATCAGTGCCACCATTCCCTAGGCTTAATCAGCGAACCGGAGCATTTCCCAGGACACTCTCCGTGCTTGTAAGCCCCTCTTAGTGGCGATATCAAGCCACACCACCGGAGGAGAAAAGAGAGTGAGCAACAAGACAGAAC
Source organism: Oncorhynchus keta (assembly GCF_023373465.1). Classification (NCBI taxonomy): domain Eukaryota; kingdom Metazoa; phylum Chordata; class Actinopteri; order Salmoniformes; family Salmonidae; genus Oncorhynchus; species Oncorhynchus keta. The sequence goes on along the minus strand of NC_068437.1, from coordinate 25,307,185 downwards.
TGGTGCAAAAGGCCTCTCCTCTCCCAATAGCTGCTGCTTGTGAAAAATCAGAGCTATGTAAGGAATGGCCATCTGACAGCAGCACTGGAGAGAGAGAGGTTTCTCTTCCAAGCAGTCTGTGTCTGCTGTTCTACCCAGTTTGGTACAAACAACAGCTGCAGTCTCCTGCCAGTGTGCCAACGGCTGACACCCCTCCCTTGGCATGGGGGCGGCACAGCACCCCACAACTTTACCGCTTACCCAGCACAGGGACAGGGCTCCGAGCACGGCCAAAGACCAAATACAGACAGACCAAATATTTCACTCAGCCCTGCCTGAGAGCATCGAATCACCTCACCAACCACAGACTCAAACTTATACCCAGCATATCTATGCTCACGAAGCAGGACATAATTAAATGCATAATCTATAGCTTTAAATATAGTGTCTGTTAATTGCATAATGTATTTTCACTACTATCATAATACGGTATCATATGAGACACAGTGGCCTGTCTGGTAGGTAGAGGGTTAACGTCCACCTGCCTCTGCCTCTCACACAGCACATAGCAGCCATGACAGGCTGTCCGGTCATTGTGTACAGAGGACTTAGAGGGGTGTCATGGCCGGAATACCTCCAGGGTTCTGCTGGCCTAGGCATCTTGCAGGCTCTCTCCAGCCTTATAAGGGCTGCCATGGTACTGGGAAAAACAGATGCACCTGTCAATAGAGGGAAGGAAACTAGAGGGAGGGTCGGATGGAGGTGTCAGTCTTAAAGGAAACACTGTGTTTATTTACCTTCCAAAGAGAATCTGCCGTCTGAACCCTACCTTTTAATATGTTAACCCTTTCAGGCACAAACAAGTTCACAATGAAAGGATAGTCCTAAGAAAATATATAGTGACTGTTGTCATTCATAAACCCCAAACAAAACTTGTCCCACAAACATGTTTGGAGCGACACAAAGTGAGCAGCCGATTGAGAACAAGAGGCATTCTTGATCTGTTACTATTCAGGAGGAACAGATGGACGTGTGACCTTCCTGGTGTCCTTGGTGGTTTGATTGTGTGTCACCATAGCGGTTGGCCAGACATTAGCAGCTGCTGCCATTTTCCTCTGTTACTGTACTCAACCATCTACGCCTCTTCTTTGGAACACATTGGCAAAAAAGATCTGTCCCTTTGGACTGACTCTTGGAGCTTTGGATGCAATCACTTCACCAACCTGTCTAGCTGCAGTCTGAATAATATACTGAACATACAGCATCTCTGTCAGGGTTCTGAGGACAGAACATGCTGACACTCAGCTTGGCTGTCTTGCTATACAGTAAGGACAGTGTACCATCACTCTAACATGTACAGTGGGGCAAAAAAGTATTTAGTCAGCCACCAATTGTGCAAGTTCTCCCACTTAAGAAGATGAGAGGCCTGTAATTTTCATCATAGGTACACTTCAACTATGACAGACAAAATTAGAAAAATAAATATTAAAAATCACATTGTAGGATTTTTAATTTATTTATTTGCAAATGATGGTGGAAAATAAGTATTTGGTCAATAACAACAGTTTATCAATACTTTGTTATATACCCTTTGTTGGCAATGACAGAGGTCAACCGTTTTCTGTAAGTCTTCACAAGGTTTTCACACATTGTTGCTGGTATTTTGGCCCATTCCTCCATGCAGATCTCCTCTAGAGCAGTGATGTTTTGGGGCTGTTGCTGGGCAACACGGACTTTCAACTCCCTCCAAAGATTTTCTATGGGGTTGAGATCTGGAGACTGGCTAGGCCACTCCAGGACCTTGAAATGCTTCTTACGAAGCCACTCCTTCGTTGCCCGAGCGGTGTGTTTGGGATCATTGTCATGCTGAAAGACCCAGACACGTTTCATCTTCAATGCCCTTGCTGATGGTAGGCTTTGCTACTTTGGTCCCAGCTCTCTGCAGGTCATTTACTAGGTCCCCCCGTGTGGTTCTGGGATTTTTGCTTACCGTTCTTGTGATCATTTTGACCCCACGGGGTGAGATCTTGCGTGGAGCCCCAGACCGAGGGAGATTATTAGTGGTCTTCCATTTCCTAATAATTGCTCCCACAGTTGATTTCTTCAAACCAAGCTGCTTACCTATTGCAGATTCAGTCTTCCCAGCCTGGTGCAGGTCTACAATTTTGTTTCTGGTATCCTTTGACAGCTCTTTGGTCTTGGCCATAGTGGAGTTTGGAGTGTGACTGTTTGAGGTTGTGGACAGGTGTCTTTTATACTGATAACAAGTTCAAACAGGTGCTATTAATACAGGAAACGAGTGGAGGACAGAGGAGCCTCTTAAAGAAGAAGTTACAGGTCTGTGAGAGCCAGAAATCTTGCTTGTTTATAGGTGACCAAATACTTATTCTCCACCATAATTTGCAAATAAATTCATAAAAAATCCTACAATGTGATTTTCTGGATTTTTTTCCTCATTTTGTCTGTCATAGTTGAAGTGTACCTATGATGAAAATTACAGGCCTCTCTCATCTTTTTGAGTCGGAGAACTTGCACAATTGGTGGCTGACTATATACTTTTTTGCCCCACTGTATATGAAGACCATGTTAACTTACTGCCTTCAATGTTCCCAATACTCACAGATAGACAACAAATACAGTCCTCTCGCATGCAATAAATGGCCAAGAACCTGACAAAAGCCGTTGATGTCGCAGGCCATGTCGCAGGCACATGTACATGTATACAGACAGTGAGGTGAGGGCCTTTTGGGCAGAGCCACAGACAGTGAGGTGAGGGCCTATTGGGCAGAGACACAGACAGTGAGGTGAGGGCCTATTGGGCAGAGACACAGACAGAGAGGTGAGGGCCTATTGGGCAGAGACACAGACAGTGAGGTGAGGGCCTATTGGGCAGAGACACAGACAGTGAGGTGAGGGCCTATTGGGCAGAGCCACAGACAGTGAGGTGAGGGCCTATTGGGCAGAGACACAGACAGTGAGGTGAGGGCCTATTGGGCAGAGACACAGACAGTGAGGTGAGGGCCTATTGGGCAGATACACAGACAGTGAGGTGAGGGCCTATTGGGCAGAGACACAGACAGTGAGGTGAGGGCCTATTGGGCAGAGACACAGACAGTGAGGTGAGGGCCTATTGGGCACAGCCACAGACAGTGAGGTGAGGGCCTATTGGGCATAGCCACAGACAGTGCTTGAGCAGAGCCACAGACAGTGAGGTGAGGGCCTATTGGGCAGAGCCACAGACAGTGAGGTGAGGGCCTATTGGGCAGAGCCACAGACAGTGAGGTGAGGGCCTATTGGGCAGAGCCACAGAGACCGAATGAGTTCCTCCTGGAGGACTTACTGTACCCGCTCGGCTGGGGCTCACGCCACGCTGGTCTGTCCTACCCAGCATGCCACCTAATGAAATGCACTAAATGATATTATTAACCTCTTGAACCTCTGGGGGCAGTATTTCATTTTTGGATGAAAAACGTTCCCGTTTTAAACAAGATATTTTGTCACGAAAAGATGCTCGACTATGCATATAATTGACAGCTTTGGAAAGAAAACACTCTAACGTTTCCAAAACTGCAAAGATATTGTCTGTGAGTGACAAAGAACTAATGCTACAGGCGAAACCAATATGAAATTTCATACAGGAAGTGAGCCAGATTTTTGAGGCGCTGTGTTCCAATGTCTCCTTATATGGCTGTGGATGCGCAAGGAGAGAGCCTACACTTTCTGTCGTTTCCCCAAGGTGTTTGCAGCATTGTGACGTATTTGTAGGCATATCATTGGAAAATTGACCATAAGAGACTACATTTACCAGGTGTCCGCTCGGTGTCCTCCGTCGAAACTATTGCGTAATCTCCAGGTGCGTGCATTTTTCTATTTTGAACAGAGGAGAAACCAAACTGCCACGAGTGACTTATCATCGAATAGATATGTGGAAAACACCTTGAGGATTGATTCTAAACAACGTTTGCCATGTTTCTGTCGATATCATGGAGTTAATTTGGAAAAAAGTTTGCGTTGTAATGACTGAATTTTCGGGGGGGGGGTTTCTTAGCCAAACGTGATGAACAAAACGGAGCGATTTCTCCTATACAAATAATATTTTTGGAAAAACTGAACATTTGCTATCTAACAGAGTCTCCTCATTGAAAACATCTGAAGTTCTTCAAAGGTAAATTATTTTATTTGAATGCTTTTCTTGTTTTTGTGAAAATGTTGCCTGCTGAATGCTAGGCTTAATGCTATGCTAGCTATCAATACTCTTACACAAATGCTTGTGTAGCTATGGTTGAAAAGCATTTTTTGAAAATCTGAGATGACAGTGTTGTTAACAAAAGGCTAAGCTTGTGAGCCAATATATTTATTTCATTTCATTTGCGATTTTCATGAATAGTTAACGTTGAGTTATGGTAATGAGCTTGAGGCTATAATTACGCTCCCGGATACGGCATTGCTCATCGCAACAGGTTAACCATCTGTATCCTTCAGCTGGGAGCCACAGGGATCAGGGAAGAGCTGCACTCAATCCCTCCAAAGAGGCTGGGGTCATTCTCTCAGTTATCCACTGCCGTAGAGCATAATATGAGGTGTCTGGAAATGTTTAGGATTTAATAGTGAAATGCATGGAAACAACATGCAACACCATACAACTTCCATCATTTCTACCACTACTGGGAGCTATCAGTGAGAGGGAATGCATTCTCTCTGGTTCTATGATGAGTGGGCCATTGGCCCTGTCCTTACTTTGTGCAGTCATCCAAGTCAAAGATGTCAAGGAATGGCCCTAAGTCAAAGTGTTTTCTTTAAGGCAACTATGCCAGTATTCCATAGTTTGTAAAAGGGACATGTTCAGGTCCACACTTTAGTATTCTGACCACAACACCGCCAGCCAGTAGCCTTGCTTTTGTTTACATATTATGGTAATAACCTAGTACAAGGAACTGAACAACAAAATATTATGTACCTGTGAATCTACCCACTGAATAGGTATACAGCAGTACTGTATGTGTTTGGGTACAGTAGGTACTTTACAGGCACAGTGCACATGAATTCAGCTGTAAACTGGGTGAATGAGATGGCAGTAAGGCTAAAGACTGCCCTGCTGTTTCAGTGGCTCCCCAGAGAATAGAGAAATTGTATTTTACCCAGCTAGGTGGTCATGCTGCAGTTGTGGTTACCACTTTTCATGTGACTGAAATGAATACAAAAGCCACACATTACTTATTTCCAATGCAGATTAACTTCAAGCATAGTGCTATTTTTACCATACAGAACTCTGCATCCTGATGAGGCATGGACTGGCTGAATGCACAAGTCCCTCCGCACAACACAGAGGATGTAGCTATTGTGTCAAAACATTACCAGTTCATCCCACTTCCTGTGAGCAATACAAGTCTTAAAAAGGTGTCAAACATGAGTCATAATGCAGCCATTACTATAAACAGGAGCGGTAAACAAGTGGTAACATGAGCTCACTGACACCACTGGACATTTGCTTGAGTCATGAAAGATCCCTTCAAATAAGTGGGACTTTTTTTCATAAACTAGATGCAAATAGGCCCATTGCAAACATATCACATATCAGGCAAATATGGAGAAAGTTATATATGGAAGAGCAAGAGTGAAACTGGTGGATAAAGATCTGAATCTTTACCACCATGGATGTAGAGTCAGTTGTAGTGAGAGAGAGAAAAACAGTGAAATGTAACAGTAATGACCTGCATTGCCTTGACTAGGTGGCCTCTGCTGGCCCCCACTGGAGCCCACATTCCTGTGTAAGGAGGCCTGAGCGGGAGAGAGCATCCCACTGTCGCTCAGAGAGGCTGCGGCCTGGACCTGGCTGCTCATGGAGCCTCCTGGGTTGTAGGACATGGTGTTCTGGTTGGAGACTGGCACTGCCACATGCATGGAGAAGTTCTGCTGGGGCAGCGCTGTGGGCTACAGGAGGGAAACACACAGACATGGGGAGAATCAAAGACCTGGCACTGGGCTGAGGGTCACAGGGGGAAGGAGACGGCAGAGATGGCATCTGTGATGGTGCCACATCAATCATATCGGTATGGTTAACAGAGCAGTCCTATTAACGGATGGCAAATCAACTGCAGCTGGCAAGTTGTTCCTGTTCCTAATCCAGGTTGCTTATTATACAAGTGTATCTTACACTCTTACACATTCTCTTCCATTAACATCGCATTTAGTCTGAATGGCCAAGAAATGACCACAAATAAATATACCCTTGGTTTGTAATGGGATTAAATAATAACTGTCTTGAATAATATGCTTTAAAGTGGAATCTGAAAAATTGCTGTACTACATATGATGCTGTCATAAACTTGTATAATATATTTATAAATAATATTGCAAAAAATGTATAAATTAACACCATGTTATTGTAAATCCACAAAACAATCATTTTGCTATAGAAAATCATTACACATCACTGAAAACATGACATATTCCAAAACATGCCCATTAGCAGTGTACCAGGTGTTCAGTCTTGCACTGTAATAGTCAGCACTGCAAAACAACGTTTTCTCTTTTAACCAGGATGGTGTAATTGAGTCATTTCCAACAATGTGAAAGCATTTTGGATAATAACGTATAGTAAGAATGATGAGTTATAATCACGTGACGTTAATATTACTCTCCTCCATGTCTGTGCAGTGCTAACTATCCACAGTGTGTGAGAGTGACTGTTGACAGTGAGACCACTCCATTCAGCATAGTCCAGTGAGGCAGTCAGTTAGTGCTATTATTAGTGTGTTAATTGCAAACAGTGGTGCCCTCCATGTCAGAATTAGAGAAAACAACAGTTGAAGCACTATACTTTATGCAGGATTCTATGATTGCCACCCGCAATAAGATCACTCTTGTCTCAAGGTAAAGCTCTGTGTAATGGTAGTAGCTTGATGAAGGACTGGAAAATACACAGTGATAGTCCACTGATGTTGTACTTTAGGAGGACTGTACACTTTAAAAAATATCTCCCCTTTGCTCATTGTACGGTCTCTCCTAGTGGGGCGTCCTCCATTCACGTTGGAAAATAATACACTTAGAAAAAAAGATGCCATCTAGAAACTAAAATGGTTATTCAGCTGTCCCCATAGGAGAACCCTTTGAAGAACCCTTTTGGGTTCCATGAGGAACCCTTTCCACAGAGTGTTCTATGTGGAGCCCAAAAGGGTTCTTCAAAGTGTTCTCCTATGGGGACAGCCAAAGAAGATTTTAGGTTCTAGATAGCACCTTTTTTTTTTGTATGATTTGCCGAGGTAAATGGAGGATGCCCCACCAGGAGATGGGGAACCAGGAAAGACCATACAATGAGCAAAGGGGAGATAAACATTATTTTATTTCCCCAGTCACATGATCTGGCCACTGTGGGACTAAAAGAGATTCAATTTTCACATTTGCTTGGGGGTGAAAATTGAGTTTTGGGGAAAAAACACATCAATCACTAAAGCTAGAGAACAAGTCAATATTTAAGCCAGAATGGGAATATTATTTTTTTTCCAGGGGGAAATGTACATTGATAATAAAGAAGCTTCTCCTCTGGAATAAAAAAATGCACTATCCTTTTCATATAGTTTTCAAATGTTTCAAATAATGTGAAGAAACGTGATAATTCCAAAAGATCTTTGAAAAGGTTAAACCTATCAACAACAATGTGATCTTATCAGGCTGTGCCAAAAAATAAGTTGCAGTACAAATAAACAAAATTAACAATTACACTTCCAATGAATGGAAAAAAGGTTATGCTTGAATAGTCCATGTTTGCTTATAGTAGTTGACAGAGGTTGCAGGGTGGGATAATGAACAAATAAGAACAAATAAAAACCAAAAGGTCAAAATCCTTTGTGCCACAAAGCCAAGCAGCAAGAACATTGCATTTACTTACGATTTTATGATTTCTCATCATATTATCAAACTCCTCATTAATTTTTTTATACTTTTCTTCTGTGTGAGGGGTGAGGACATATGAGGCATCAGGGTCCGGGCTATCACAGCCTCTGTGTTCTTTCTTGTTTAGCGCCTGTAGTGAACATCAACATAAAAACAGGAATCAACACAAAATGGCAGGAGAGGGAGGAAGTACTTACACCACAGCGCTTGTACATTAAATCACTCTCTTCGCTTAGTTTGCCGAAACGGTCGTCCATGAGGGGGCTGTGCCCAAAACAGTCATCTGGATCAGGACTGGCACACAGGTCATTATGGCCTTTGTTTCTTAATTTCTGAAATAAAATTGCACAATTCACACACAATGTATACTGTAGGAAACTCAGTCTACTACCACATGACTCTCTGTCTAGCTAGGTTAAAATACATCCCCTACAAACCTGTTCCCAGAACAAAACATGAACATTGTCAAAAATATAAACATATAAGGCATCATTCAAGTCAAGACGCAAATCAATTTAATAACGCAATAATAATTTAATAATTCATAATGCAACCATTATAATAAACCTGCCCTAGCATGTACATTTATAAATAATAAAACATATCTTGAATTCATTTCTTATTTTTTGGCCTGCCAGTGTGCTGGTGTGAGCTGTAAACGTTACAGGTACTGTACTCCTATGCAATGGTTGACAATGACAGAGAAATTGAAATATCACTCCTTATCCTTTCATCATTTAGAGATCTTCAGCATGGGAGAAACTAAATATTTATCTGTCTCTTGTCTCTGACCCTTTCTCTGCCCTCTCTCGTTGTCTCTCTTGCCCCCCCCTTCTCTCTCCTCTATCTTCCCCCCTCTATCTCCCTCCCTCTCTCTCGCTGCATGTGTGTGTTTCAATACATATTTCTTTATCTTTCAGTTATCATAAGCCACCCAGCTGGAAGACACCACGGCATAAGAGGATCCCACAGAGCAGCAGTTCAAACCGTTGTAGACTTTAATTCTGCATGGTTGCCACTCGCAGGATCTTATCAATGTTAAGTAATGTAGCAAATAAAATAGTTTATTATATGTGGTCAAAGACGCTTATTAGAGCATGAAATGGAGCGATTATTGTAAGAGGAACGAGCACACAGTATGGTGTGTTGTGATATAGAAGTCCAATGAGATTTGTTTTACATCTTAAAAGAATCCCACACTATAAAACAAAGGTTTGTGGTAACTTTCTATCAGAGGAGGGGTTCTCTTGTCTTCGTTAAGAGTCTGAATGACGGTGCTGACATGAGCCGATGACAGCTCGTGACAGCATGTGATATCAAGCCAGTCAGAGCAAATCAAGCTTAATTTATATGTGTGTTGTTCAGGTTCCCCTAGCACGCTGGTGCAGGTCCAGAGCTGTGACCTCCCCTGTCTCTGGGCTGCGTCTGAGCCAGATATCTACAGCAAGGCCACTGACTCCTCTGGATGGAGAGGTCACAGTGTGAGGGAATGTAGTTGGGCCCAAAGACACTAATGAGCCCTTCGTCTCTGCCTCCGTCTCCATCACCCTGGAGGTGCTGGAGGTAACGCACTGGCTGCTGTGTGTGTGTGTGTGTGTGTTCATGGTTGTTGCAGCAGCAGCTGGCGTCTGCTGACAGCTCTCTGACAGTACAGTGGTGTCTCGACTGATCTCTATCTAACAACGTGTCTTACCCAACCCTGCTTACAGTCGCTACCAACACGCTGACGAGCTCTGTATGACACATTACTGTTGGATTTCCTAGGCTTGAAATGTTGTGAAACAATGTACCTGTCTACCAAGGCTCAGTTGATCCCAGCAAATTGACCAGTACTGAATCAAACGACCCTCTACTCTAGATTAGGCACATGATGAAATGGTGTAGAATATAAAAGCTTAAGCAGGAGAACTGAAAAGTACCTAAATCTCATCAGTCATATCTGTCTGACAGTGTTGCTGAGGAGAGAGAGAAAGTCTCATGAGTAATGAATGATCAAAGCCGGCCCTAGCCTTTTGGGGGCCCTAGGCAACATTTTTTAGTGGCCCCCGTTTTGAATGTCAAATAGGAAAAAAATATGTTTCAGAGTTAATTTCCTGCAATTCTACACATTTAGCCATGACTTATGCCATGTTAATACGATATCTGAGTGAGATTGACTAATAAACTCATTGGGGGCTCCCTGTAGGTCAGGGCCCCTGGGCAAGTGCCCTTCGTGCCCGGTCGATAATTTGACCATGATTACTACACGTTTAGATAGCTGGCTAGAGTAACTTAACAATCTAAAACAAAAATGCTGACATGCATTAATTGAGTGACTGTCAGTGACTGACATAACATGAGAAAAACTGCTGATGCACAATCAAATGTTGAAATTGCACCTTGTGTAATCTACTATTCTAACTCTCAACAGTTGAGACCCCAACTGAGTTACCCTATAGGCCGGGGGCCCTAAGCAACCGCTTATGTCGCTTATGCCTAGAGCCGGCCCTGAGAATGATACACAACATGTGTAAATGTGCAGTTAGATGCACTTGTGTTTGGTGTGGTACAGAGCAGGGGCATTCTTCTCAACAGAAAAAAACACCTTCCTGTTTACTAAGGCTGTTCTTTAGTTAGGCTCCTGTAAAGGCTGTGTTTACTACGGAAACTATGCACTTTCTCCACCAGACTGCCACAGATCTGATCGGGACCTGCAAATTAAAGTCCCGACCTGCTCATTATGTGAATAGCTGGTTTGGGCTGGTCGGCCATGGCTGTGTGAGATGGGCAGGGCAGCAGGCAGCACTTCCACAACAAGCCTCCAACCAGCCGCACCCCTCTGGCCCTTGGCCGTGATCACTCAGAGAGGGGCCAGTGGAAACATCCAGTGCCAGGGACACTCAGCATTCAGAACAAACCATGGAACATGTTGCACTGAGACTAAACAACACAGAGCCTAACAACGGGTGCTCATATCTAGGTCATTGTCCATAAGAGATGGATTCATAGGTGAAAATTGATCACTCTGATTAGAGATGTCCTGAAATGCAACATCACTTAAAATGAGGACATAATCATGCACGCCTAAGAAAGACTGAATATTTCCTCCGAGGTGCTCCTAGCTGAGCATGCTCAAGAGTGAAGGTCTGGGACAGCATGGCCGTTATTCCTCCTTAAATGACTTGGCATGTTTCTGGTGTCCCACAGACGCTGCCCGCAGCTCCCAGTAAATGGATCACTAAATCAGCACATGGCCAAACAGGTGTCTCTCTACCAAACACCTGTCAGGCCCTGGTTCCCCGGCCCAGCCAATCACAAACAGTCTCACACCGACATGGCCTTAGAAGGGGCCACATGGAACCCTGAAGGCCATCAAACCTTCCCCCAGCCAAGGATTTTACTCCATAATACAAATACATCAAAGTATTGGTAAAGCAATTCAAATCTTACACAAAACCTAGAAAACAAAACCAACCAACTCTGAACGCATTGGGTACAGATGTCATTTCAATGTATAGTTTTGATTTACATTTGGTTGAGTTGTCAACTAACGTGAAATCAACAAAACATTTCACCATGTCACTGCATTTAGTATAAGAGTTGGGTCGAAAAAAACATTAAATGATCTTATGTTGATTCAATGTCATCACAATAATTTTTTGTTGTTGAAATGACATGGAAACAGCGTTGATTCAAACAGTTTTTACCCCGTGGGAAGTATGGTAAACAAATCCAAAATAAAACAAGCGTCCCTTCTATTGCTTTTCAAATTCTAGCTCTGAAACAAATTCAAATTTTCAAAAGTCATGTCAAGCTGTGTGGTTTTATGCTTATTAAGAAAGAAAAGTTGGAGGGGTATGAATACAGTTGAACAGAGAGATTTTCAACAACAACATTTATAATGGAGGTTGGGTGGGGGTGGTGGGTCTGTCTGTGTACGGGGCTGCAGTCAGAGAGTAGTGACGAGTGAATTTGTGTAATCTGTTCACAAGGCCCGTGGAGGCTCATAAAGTTCAGTGGGAACCAGGCCAGCAGCTATTTTCTCACAGCTATCCAGACCTGGATTGATAGAAATGTGTCTCTATACACCAAACATGTTAGTCGGGGATTCTGACATCAAACCAGCTGGACATCATAGTGAGTGTGTGAATTTAGCAGTAAGAGAACAGGCTTTCTGCTTTAAAGGCCTTGAAATGTGTCTCTCCATTCTCAGTATTGTATGCCAAACCGACATACTGACAATAACATCTAGTGTACCTGTATCACTCATCTCCGCCATAGTGACAATAATTGTTCATTTAGCTGAAACTCACAAACATACACAGGAGTATTTGGAGTTTTTGGAGCAGTGTGTTAAATGTACTGTCAATTGTAATCTTTAAAAAAAAAAATATTTTTTACATTACATTTCACCCAGCATAGAGTATAGTGTCCTATAAAGATCCACGTTTATGTCACATAAAATAAACATGAATGTAACACTCAAAAGACTGACAGGGTATTTTTTTATTTTTTTATTTTTTAATAATTGGCTGAGTTTAACGCCAACCGCAGAGTTTATATCATAGCCCCATACACATTCAAAACTGAGGCCACCATCATTTCAGGAGTTAAAAATAAAGTGGAGCTGAGGCTGTTTGTGAAGCTGTTGCGTAAGCCACCTACATTCCCTGTTCCTTGTGAAGCTCTTTCACTGAAACAGTCTGCCTTGGATAGAACACCATTACACTCCAATGCCCCCCACTTGTGTCAAGAGCTTTTTAGATTTCACTTATTCATGTACTGTACCTGAATAAAAGGGAGGTTGGAAGTAGACAGTGAATGCCGCTATAAAAGCCAAACTTCTCAAATGTGGTGAGAAGGCAGGTAGAGGCTGTATTCCAGTGTGCAAAGGTAGCTACACAGAACATACACCAAGATCATACTTTAAGAGACATTATTATTGTTTATAGTCTATACAAAGTATGTATAGTTGAACTACTTCTGCTTCTGTAGCGTTCATCCCCACCCTGCTCATTCTGCACTGTTGTGAATGATCTTGTTGTGCCTGTTGCCGCACTAAGCAAGGTAGCGTGCTAATCCTCATGACATCACCATTATGTCCAGTCCGTTCCATCTAATGTGCTTATCAAAAGGGCCTCTTTGAGTGTGAAGGCAGTTGAGAATCAGCATGGGGAGGCGGCTGATAGCAAGGCTTTCATCTGCTCACAAATATATTTCTCTTATATAACATCTTAAGAGACAAGTCTTTCAGTGTGAGTATGCTCCCATTTTTCCTTTGGTGCTGTAGATTTCACTTGAGGGGGGGAAAGGAACTGTTGGTTGTTCTCGTTTGCACTCTATCTAGTGGCTGTATGTATTGTATGCCATTACCAAGGGCCCTAAAAGCTTTTCCTGTCTACTCCCTGGTACTGGTCATGTTACTGGTATGGGAGTAGGGAAGCAGGGAGGGCTAGATAAGGAGAGTGGTTTTGATTCCCAGACATATCTGGTTCAATCTCATGACCATTCCACATCATCAGTGATCTAAGTGATATCAGGATATGACCTCTCTGTCAGACCATTGTCTGACTCCTCAAATCAGAGGAACTACAGCAGCAGGGCCTCCTTCTCAGTTGGATGGGACGGACTGCATTTTGTTTAGTTATTATTATCGGTCTGCAGCTGTTTGGGAAACAATATACAGTCTGTAATCCAATCCCCTCCAAAAACAGGACAATGGCGAGACAACAGTTCCAAGCTGACACACCAAAAAGACTAACACATGCAAACATATAAAAGTAGAGTGAGCCTAACTGAGCAGTGGTCTGCGTGTGTCTAAAGGAGGCAGACAAGGAAGAGAAAGCCACCGTCTCAGCTCAATATACAATAAAGCAGATAATTACTGTGGTTGACCGGCTAGATTATCACTTTGATAAATATAGCCGCTATATTATTGAATAAGAATCCATTGCACTGCAACGAGCAATACTTTTCCCTCAGAGAGACAGCTGCTCAGAGACTGTTGATTGATGGACGCGACAAAGATATTAGTTGCCACAGTCAAAGAGAACACACTTTCAATCAGCGGCTTGGATATTTTCAGAAAATTTTGCCAACTGGGAATTGAAGTCCAAATTGAGGATAAAGGCATCTCAAAGTCATCATTATCTACATCTTTAAAAGATTGGGAACAAATGAGACGAACACGCTCCATTACATCCAACTAGCTCTAGACATCTATAGAGCACCATGTCGGTATATTTTAGATGAAAATAGATTACATTCAACATAAAAGGGTATACAATTTAAGTAAATAACCATTCACTAAGTTCACATATTCCCCTCCCGACCTCTCTCTCTCTCTCTCTCTCTCTCTCTCTCTCTCTCTCTCTCTCTCTCTCTCTCTCTCTCTCTCTCTCTCTCTCTCTCTCTCTCTCTCTCTCTCTCTCTCTCTCTCTCTCTCTCTCTCTCTCTCTCTCTCTCTCTCTCTCTCTCTCTCTCTCTCTCTCTCTCTCTCTCTCTCTCTCTCTCTCTCTCTCCCCCTCTCTCTCCCCCATCTCTTCCTCCCTGTACCCCCAGAGTGGATCATTAGCTGTCAGAGCCCTTGAAACCGTACCCCCGCCCTCAACTCCCATTCCTGCTCGCTTCTAAAATATTCATAAGGACAATTAGGAGTTCCGATACGGCGGGTGTGGAGGGCTGGTGTGGGCACGGAGGGCTGGGGGCGCACAGCGGAGGGAAAGGGCAGGATGTGCCAGCAGGACGTCTGTTCTGCAACACTCTATACCCAGACCACAGACCTGGCCTCATCAATCAGCAGCCCTCCCTGACACCCCCCCCCTCACTCAGGCAGGCTAGTCGGGGAGGGTGGCATGATGCCAGCTAACCCCCTCCTCCTTCCAAGTAACTCTGCTCTGCCCTCGCCCCTGGGCAGAGGGGAGGGGTGGGGCGTCTCACACTACCCATTGGGGTGGGCTCGTGGTTGTTCCTCTGTCCATTCTGGTCACTGTGGTCTCTCATGTCAGCTCTGCACTACACAGCGGGCACCAAGGCGCTCTAATGGTGGCATGTCTGTCATTAAAGTAGTTCAAACCAAATTAGGGCAGCTCATGTCTGACCTATTTTACATATTCTGACGTTTATGACGTGTCTGTTAAGGTTGTCAATCTGGCTGTTCCTATATGAACCTGAAAGAATAATGAAGTGGTTATTCTCTGAACATTGTGTTGCATGTTGCCACTGAGCTGCATGTAATGAATTATTTTCATTACAAGTTAGGCCTTGCTTTACAAAGAGTTTTACCATACGCCATGGTAGGCCTGTGCCAGTTAATCAGTGCCATATGCCTCTAGAAACTAAATAATACATCACTTAAGACATTTTAATAAAGTAAAACACAAAGGAATCATATATCATGGCAATGTTGAAATCATTCAAGTGTTTATGGGATGATGTCAGCTAAATGTAATCCACAAACATTTGCCAGAACAATGAGGTAGAGAGCATAGAATTGTATTAGTAAAGGTCTTCATTCCTGGTGTTACAGTTATTACATTCAATCATGTATTTGAGTGTTGGAGATGCTTTCTCCCTCACGATCTCAAGTTGAATCAATAGGATCATAGAAATATTCCATTAGCCACGGTTTGATGTCTAGGGATGAGCTCTGGTGTTAGCATTAGCAAAGGGCTGGGGGTGAGCTCTGGTGATAGCATTAGCAAAGGGCTAGGGATGAGCTCTGGTGTTAGCATTAGCAAAGGGCTGGGGTGAGCTCATGTGTTAGCATTAGCAAAGGGCTAGGGATGAGCTCTGGTGTTAGCATTAGCAAAGGGCTGGGGGTGAGCTCTGGTGTTAGCATTAGCAAAGGGCTGGGGGTGAGACTTGTTAGAATGCAATGCAACGTATTATGCATTGTTTTATACTGAACAAAAATATAAAACGCAACATGTAAATTGTTGATCCCATGTTTCATGAGCTGAAAAGAAAATCCCCAAAATGTTCTATACGCACAAAAAGCTTATTTCTCTCACAGATTTGTTTACATCCCTGTTAGTGAGCATTTCCTTTGCCAAGATAATCCATCCACCTGACTGGTGTAGCATATCAAGAAGCTGACTAAACAGCATGATCATTACACATGTGCACCTTGTACTCGGGACAATAAAACAACACTCTATAATGTGCAGTTTTGTCACACAACACAATGCCACAGATGTCTCAAGTTTTGAGGGAGCACGCATTTGGCATGATGACTGCAGGAATGTCCACCAGAGTTGTTGTCAGAGAATTGAATGTTAATTTCTCTACCATAAGCTGACTCCAATGTTGTTTTAGAGAATTTGGCCGTACGTCCGACCGGCCTCACAACCACAGACCACGTGTAACCGCGCCACCCCAACATCTGAATTCTTCACCTGCGGGATCTGAGGAGTATTTCTGTCTGTAATAAAGACCTTTTGTTGGGAAAAGCTCATTCTGACTGGCTGGGCTCGGCTCCCAAGTGGATAGGCCTATTTCCTCCCAGGCCCACCCGTGGCTAACAGATCATAACAGATCAGCTGCTGGTCATTCTGAAATAACCTCCGTCTCCAGTTCTCTAGTCTTTAAACGGTCAGGCTGATACACAAGTCAGTCTGGCCCTGGTAGATACAACGACAACTAAAAGTTTTAATATCCATAGATTAGGACCTCATTTATTTATTTAAATGTACTATTTTCTTTATATGAACTGTAAAATCTTTGAAATGGTTGTGTGTTGTATTTATAGTTTTGTTCAGTGTATGTGTAATAATTAGATTGAACACTCATGTTGTCATTTTCTATGCCTTGTTCCTTTTCCTAACAGAAAGTGTTCAATCTTTCTCACTTTGTGGATTCATAAATGAAGTGTTGGTCGACATGTAATAAGGTGCAAATGATTGCTTTATTTTTCAAATCAAATCCAAGTTTATTGGTCACGTACACAGTTTAGCAGATGTTATATCGGAACGCTATAAGCAGAATGCTTATGCTACTAGCTCCTAACAATGCAGTAAAATGACAAATAAGTACACAAATAACTCAAACGTTTTAAAAAGGGAAAAGGAAAGTCAGTATGAATCCAATTAACAACCCCAATAGCAATGTAACAGCAATCAAAATGCAATCTATACTATATTATACTATATCATTAGACTATATTCTATATTCAGGTCTGTGTAGTGTTGCTTGTGTAAGATGCTGCTGCTCATGCTGTTGCTCAGACTCAGGCCATGATGAGAGGGTAATCCAGCCCAGCGGGCTCTGTCCCCCTGCCAGGTGCCAGGTAACCTAGGGACAGGTTAGGATCTGTCTCACTTGCCCCAAGACTGGGTTCAAGAAGTGAACTGCACCCACACCAACCAGTTCTAACACAAGAGAGTTTAACAGCAACAAAAACATCAGTGGTTATATCACAAACATGTCTGAAGACATAAACCACTGAAACACTAGTAATACCTTTCAATCACACAGCGCCTTTCCCTAAGCTACGGACACAGTACATGACAAAGAAGCAACATAATGCAAATCCTACTCAGATGAGCAGCAGAAGGAAAATGTTATATATATAACAAAAAGAGCCCGAATGCTGTGTAATTTGTCATTCAGTCTAAAAAACATGTACTCGTGTGTCATCTCTCTTTTTTTCCCTTTGTGAATGAGTGTGAGTGTTATTTGTACAAAGCTGTGAGTGCAGAGCTTCAGCACTTGAGATTAGAGCATGGCTCATTAGTGTCATTGGAGAGTAATGTTTACCGGGGACCGCCATGGCTGTTGTTCTCTCTCCTTTTATTCCACCCTCTCCAAGAAGACCTAGTTTTGAAATGAAAAATACGTATCACACTTGAGAGGGAAGGATGGAAAAAAAACTCTGACGTCAATGAAGCACGACATGTGCCCGAAAACAAAAAACTATTGGCTGTAACCTGGTAACAAGCATCAAAGTGAAGAGTGCAGAGGCTTTGTTGACGAACAGGGGCAAATGGCTAACAAACACACATGCACACACTCTCACACTTCATTGGAGACTCTACTGGTTGTGATAAACTGAGGAATATTTCACTGTTCATGTCCTCTGTTTTTCTCAAACACTAACATGGGTTTCCACAGCAACCAAGTCACAGTGAACGTGAGGGAGAAGAGACAATCATAGTCCATTCACGGTTTGTTACATAAATGTGGACTGAAATAGGATGTTCTATGAAAGACTTACATAAAAATTATCACGATTGTTTTTTTCATGGAAGAAAAAAACTCCTAAGACAGTGGTGACCCTGTTTCTAGTGAAAGCCCAGAGGAAAAGGAGTCCTTGTCCTATAAAGAGGTGCACTTTGAAACCCAGTAGGAGACTGGCTACAAAACCATTAGCACTCCTTCACTCAGCCATGCAAAGGAAGGCTTTTCAACCAACATGTGTACTGCACCTCAGTACATGCGAAAGGGTAACGGTTCTGTTACCTAGAACTACAAAGAAGAAATCCGAAAAATGTATCAAACGATATAAAAATATATGAGGAGCTTGGCTTCTTTCAGAGTATGACAGAAAACATTTGTACAACAAAGCCTGACCAACAACTTGACACTGGAAGTAAAATGAAGTAGTGTTTGTGTGCCATTCTTTCATCGTGTAGTGATAAAGTACAGTGTGTGTTACTGTAAATCAGACTAAACGTATTAGTATCGCTCCCTAGTCACATGTGGAGGCAGATGAAATGACTCAGGTGAAAGAGGATTGCAGTGCCAAGCATATTTCATAAAACCACAATCAACAAAAATATATCACAGTGTTTTATCTGGTCTTTTATGCAAAGATAGCAGCACTATTTCTGCTTTCAAGTTCTACATTTGTGATTCCTTGTTTATTTATAGGTGCTTATATATATGCCTGTGCTCCCTGGCCTGCTCAGAATACTGTGTTTGTTTTGATGGTGCAGACTGATTGTACAGGTTAAAGTGATGCTTCAACTGTATTTCAGACAGCAGTTTTGAAAGTAGTGCTCGCTCACGAGCCAAAACTGGTGACTTTACAGGGGCGTAAATAGCATACCCCCCTGTTATTGTAATAGGGAGAGGTTAGCATGGTATGGTATTTTGGTATTTTATTAGGATGTCTTCGGGATATGATATTTGTGCGTCTGTAATTCTCACTCATCATTATTCAAAATTCATTCAGGATTATCTTTAATCATAGTAGCATCCACATTACTGTAGATGTAT
This sequence comes from Oncorhynchus keta, assembly GCF_023373465.1. Lineage (NCBI taxonomy): Eukaryota > Metazoa > Chordata > Actinopteri > Salmoniformes > Salmonidae > Oncorhynchus > Oncorhynchus keta. Next base: position 25,288,117 of record NC_068437.1, on the reverse strand, counting down.
TTAGAAACATTCTATTCTTATTTACAATAAAAGTAAAAATGGCACAATACATTATTTACCCTTCGTTTCTATTGGACACAAAATCATCTGAAACACAACCAAAACAAACAGAAAATGGCTCCAACAAGTTGGTAGAGTCACAAGCTTGATGTAGTCATTGTGTACTTGGAATATGGGACTAAATACTACACTTTTGACTACTTTAATAAACATATGAGTGAATTTGACCCAATACTTTTGCTCCCCTAAAATGGGGGGACTGTGTACAAAAAGTACTGCACGTTAACCTCCTAGTCATTGTATCAAATTCAAAGTGCTGGAGTACAGAGCCAAAACATTTGTCACTGTCCCAATACTTTTGGAGCTCACTGTATTTTTGCATTTTGTATGATACAGTATATTACGAATTTGTAAGTGCTTAAGATCCTGGATTGCACCTTTAAAGGACTTTCCTGGAATACACAGCAACAGCAACACTCAAGCACCTATACTGAACTGGATACAGACAGCAGAGATGTAGGTAAATAGCCCTTTGCTTCGTTTTTCAAATCAAATCCATTACCTAAATATGAATATTAGAACAAAATAAAAAAATATTAAAGATACGCCTAAATACATGTTCAGGGCTGACCCTTGTATTTCCATTTCAAGTCACATTTGCAGAGCACGTTCCCAGACACTGACGGCCTCAGTCTTTATAGTATGAATGTATGGGGAGAAATTGACACTTCTATGCATATCCTACTCACTACAGACCAATCCCATAAAGAATCCTGTTGCGACAAATATATCAATACAGAGATGGCTTCTGAGATAAAGTCGCCAATACAGCTTATCAAGATACTAAATATTACAGTTATAATATCTCACCATGCATAGTACTCTACCAAACCCCCCCTATGGATATAATTATACAAACCAGGCATAGGTAGAAATTATTTAATGTATCATAGGTTATAAAAGTGAAGGGGAAAGCAAATGAATGTCATTTTAATAAAGCTTGAGAGCCCAAAAGTACATATTTGTTTTTCTGCTGGAATATTAAAGTTGGTCGGCTGGTGTATCAGAATGCCCTGAATCTACTTTAATACATCTATGTCAATAGAACTAACATTTGACTGAGCTTAAGGTGTATTTCTAATATCATGGATGCTCAGAGAGAGAGCTGTAGCTGCATAGCAGTAAGGATGAGAAGGTGCTGCTGAAGAAAACAGATGAGGAATTTAGACCATGAGGTAAACTAGTCACAACATATGATGAAGTACAACTTATGGGAACATATCAAATTAAATGATGGCACTATAAAGATAAAAAGGCTGCTCAGACTGCCTAAATTACTTTGTTAGATATACTGTATGCTTAAACTGGGGAAGAGCACTGCCCAATGCATTCTGAAATCTTGCCAGATTATATCACTTTGCAGGCAGTGTAACCCTGATGTATAGTGTGGACATTGTATGTAGAATAAGTTTAGTAAAAACATGTGTTAATTAGGGGAAGTGGGCTTTTAGATTCTCCCTCCAAGCGACCTTACGCAGACGAGCCAGTGCAGCTAACTATGCGTACCCTTCAGCCATCTCAAATGTCAAACAAGGCTTTAGTGGACCACAGAGGGATTCTGGGCACTGGCCAACCCAAAGTCAAGTCGCTACGTTAAGCACTTGCCAATTAAAATGTAATATTGTCTTTTGTGTTGTCATCTGTGCATATCAAACATAAATTAGGCCCCTGACCCCTTTTAGATTAATCTTTCAAACTTGGTTAATCATCCAGGATTGGGCGAGTCAGTGACATCACTGGAGCGTGAGGTACAGATGTGGGATCTTAATTTGAGCCAGTTTGCTACAGCAGGAAAAAAATCCTGCAGCAACAGGAAATTATCATTATTATGTGGATTATAATAGACATTTTTGTGGGGAGTGATACACTTTTCGTCAGGGCAAATCAAGTGTCTGACAGTTCAAACTTTAGAAGCCTTTTAAAAACTCAAATACACTACAAGTTTGAATTTCCTGCTAGGTGGGAAAATTCTCTGCGGCAAAAGAGTGATCAAATGATCAAATGAAGATCCTACATCTGTAAGTGCCATGATCCGTGTGATGCCAGTAACTTTAAGGCAGGGGAATCTCCTCAGTACACGGCAGCTCTATGTTCTCCTGGGATGCAACACTGTGTCATAATATGATACAGTATGGTGATTACTGACTGTTCATGACTCACACAAAATGTCTGAAATTGAAACCAAGTATTCAATTTAGACTGAAGCTTGGATTTTTTTACACCTTTGTCTTGTTTTATTGAGACAAATACTGTTAGGTGCATGTTTACAGCATACTTCATTGTATGCACTACTTTCTACTGAACATCGACTACAAAATCCTGTTTCACACCTACCAAGCTATCCACAACTCTGGACCCAAGTGCCTGTCTGACCTCATTCTACCCTCCTGCCCCACACGCACCCTTCACCCCTCCATGTCTGTCCCCCTTGTCAGCCCCGCAGCAGACTAAACACTATGGGTAACAAGGCTTTCAGTTGCACGGCTCCACGGCTGTGGAACGCACTTCCAGACACTATTAGGGCTGAGTCTCTTCCAGACACTATTAGGGCTGCAGAGTCTCTGGCCTCCTTTAAGACACAGCTCAAGGCAGTGCTGTTCAGGAAAGCCTTCAAGGACCTATGCTATTTCTGTTCTCGTGTCCTCCGGATCTGGCCACACCTGTATATAGCTTTGATTGTTGTTAATATTATGATTATTATTTGTATTATATTATTATATGTTCCAGAGAGCCAGCCCTCTGGAGGAGTGATTTGTATGAGAGAATTCAGGAGTGGTGACAGTTTCTCTCTGTGCCAGCCAGAGCCTCATGTGACTGTCCCCATTATCTTGGAATGTCACAACTATAGATACACAAGCCTGAATCTGTCTCTGATGCGCCACAGAGGGAGCCACTAGGCGTTTGATGTTTATTACAATGTACTTACTCACTAAGCCTAAGTCAACAAGAGTATGGTCATAATATTCAACAAAAACTAGCACCATCTCACAGTAGAATGCTTTTTCAACTATTCATTTCTATGATTGATTCCTGCAATTCAGGAACAGTTGTGTGTATACACGTATTACCTGGGAAGTCTTGGTGTGGTTACTTGGATTGGAGAGATGAACTAAAATGAAAGTACAAATGTTTCCATCATATCATCACTGCATTATGTGGGCCATTGAAGTGCAGTTGTCGGGCATAAATACATAGCATGTCATGCCGTTGCAAGGTGTCTGGTGTCCACTGCCTGAAAAGCACGATTCATCCCCATAAATGAAAGGAATACATCTTGTCAAGTGCCAAGAGTCAAAGTGAGCAACGTATTTGTCTATTTGAGGACTTCATCGTTAAATTGATAGCTCCACTATAATAAAATGAAAGAATTTCCATCATGATTTGTGTCTAATCAAATAAAGCATCTGTATTTTGATGGGTAGAGTGAAGGGTTTGAAACAGAGGCTTTCCTTTCCCTCTCTTCCTCTCGCTCTTTCTGTGCAGACAATTTTCTTCACATTCACGTTCTCCGCAGAAGCACCGGGAGGAAGATAATTGATCAATCAGGCAAATTGAACAGTCTGGACGGCTAGCCCACCATAGCAGATGTGCCAATTTGCATTCATTAAGACAGAGATGAGTCTTAATCACTGTACTGGATTTGATTGACAACATAAACAGCCCCTGTCTCAAATCCTGGGACCACTGCTTTGTATAGCTCTTTTCTATATTTTAAATAGTCGTTTCTATATGCAATGGCATTTGTTTTATGATCCACTGCCAATGGCCAATGTGGTTACTATAAGCAGGCTTAGTGGTGAAAGAGCGGAGTGATTTAAATGAAACGTAGTGGAGGAAAGAGAAAAGCAGGCCCAATAGACCTGACATTATGAAATGGTCAGGATTGACATATATCTTTGGATTATCATTCTGAATGGTGAATGCCATTCATCATAACAGATGATCATTGAAAGTAACAATACAGATTCTCAGATAAAAGGTTCACAGGTTTCTCACTGCAAATCTAGAGTCATTTACATGCTCATTCTTCCACTGAATGACTTGTTTACCTTTAGAACACTCAACAATGACAAATTATTTATTTCCAAAAGCACATTTAACAAATATGGCCTCTCTAATGTTGCTGGAAGATAAAGGTGAATTTGCATATGACTTCTCTTACTTACTCCACAAGACGGGCATGTAAAAAGACAAAACACAAAAAGTGTAGTCCGGCTCTTTACAAGCTCGGGCAGCTATTTGAGTAAAACTGCAGTTCCAAATTTGATTAAGGATTATTACTAGCCTGGACTAAAGTGTAGCCTACCAGTTGTGTTTAAACTAGTACAGCTGTATAATCCCATGCAATTATATCCACATCCCCTATTTTATGAGATTACTTTAAATGTGTTCAGTTAATGTCAATTTCGTTTAAATGCAAACTTGATTAATCCAAGCATTGCTGCAAATCGTAATTGTGTTGAAATGCTCTAAAGAAAAGCACAGATGGACATTCCTGTGAAGTTGATTTCAGGGAATTGCAGCTAGACAGTGAGGAGTCTGTATTCAGAGTTGCAGTGGAAGGTTATAGAATAGCTAAAGGAAGATTTCATTAGTTGGGGAGGAAGAGGAGAAGGGATGATTTGATTATTTTAATTACCTACAGCAGCATTTTCATTTGAGGTACAAATAGAATGCAATAATAAACACAACAACACTGTAGGACAGCACCCAAATCCAGACATGAACAGCAGTGATGTACTATACAGGGTAGTATGACATATGCAAGCTGGTCTGACTGTTTCTTTATCACAGTGATATTGATCCAGTTGAAATGCATTTGATCTATCCTCTGTACATCAGCCTTAATACAGATTCTCAGATAAAAGGTTCACAGGTTTCTCACTGCAAACTGCTAGTAAAGAAAGGGTACCAGAAACTAAAATGATCCTGTAAAAGCAAGCTTTTCTTCTCTACTTGCCCCTGTGTTCACTCAGCACAGGAAAACGGCATGGCAAGGAATTACGTTTTCTCTGGCAATATATGTTCTATAAAGTCCTTAGAGACCCAGACAGGCTTGCCCTAACCTCTGAGGAAAGGAAACAGTACATCAATCCATCCAGCATAGCTACTCAGTAAATAAAAGGTTGCTCTGAGAGCCGGGTCTTTGAAAGGTGAGACGCAGATGAGATCAGATGGGAACGGGGAGACTTCTAATCAGACGGAGAAGTGGACGTGATCCACAAAGGGAGATTTCATGCAACAGTTCACCTGTCGCCCGGAGTGTTGCTGCAGTTCAGACCACCACACACACACACACCGCACACACATTTATGCTCAGGCACAGCGATCTGAGCCTGCTGCTCTGGTCTCCACAGCGAGCCAAGTTTGAGACAAAATCCATAGCCCTCCACTGGGTTATCAAACTGTGCCCCAGGCATGTCTCCATCTGAGGAAAACATGGCAATTGCTCTCCCACACTGCAAGGCCCAGCCTTTATCTACAGATGGTACTACTGAGCAGGAATGTGACCTTTGATTTGGCTTCGCACATGGAATTGGAACGTATGCTGCCCAATGAAAACTCAGAAAGGATTTGCTTGGTCTCTCAAGCGAGGCAGGTGAGCAAATGACTGTGTGGCAATTATCAGTTTAATGCAATTTCTACATTTAGAGGAGTGTCAGGGTGAGTGTCTCCATGTGAGACACATCACTACAGAGACCAGTGCAGGCTGCTGAGGGGAGGACGGCTCACAATAATGTCTGGAACAGAGTAAATGGAATGGCACATGGAAACCATGTGTTTGATGTATTTGATACCATTCCACTTATTCCACTCCAGCCATTACCATGAGTCCGTCCTCCCCAATTAAGGTGCCACCAACCTCCTGTGACAGAGAGAGGGAGAGAGAGAGAGAAAGTGAAAGACACAGAGAGAGAGAGAGAGGGAGGGAGTGAGATAGATCTATCCATTATAGACCCATTCTGTGCTTCTCTCACCCATTTAGACTAAGAAGGGAACTATTGCTTCATTAGGCGTGCAGTCATCCTATATCCCAATGACACTGACTACACCCAGATAGGGAAGCAGCTGACAGATAGACATTCAGATCATGGCATAAAATACAATTTGTGCTTTTGTCATTTCAAAAGGATCGTCCGTGTTTTAATGATAAAGATCACATCTATTGGCAATCTCTGTGTTCTGTAAGAACGAAAGGACATTCTGAACATTTCATTTGTCTTTTATTGAAGACGCCACCTGGCTTTCTCTATATAAACACTTCACAACAGGATGCAGCCAACAGCCTGGGCTAGATCAGATAAGCCCACAGCAGACACTGAGCTCTATCTAACGGCTCTGACATTTGCTCTTGTGCCGCAGCACTTTTTGGAACAGTGAATGGTGGGTAGTGTGGAAATGTTCAGAATTGGAGCCTGGACAGGCCTGGTTACTTCTGCTCTGCTTCTTCACTTCTGAACCTTGGTCACATAGCCAGCAGGGTTAGAGGGATTTGCACAGATCTGCACAGAAGCTGGCCGAGTGAGCAGGGACAACGCTGCATTGTTCTCCCCTTTTGATCGCGCCGCAAGAGCAGGGCAGAATCCTTGCGAGTAGCTAGAGGGGCTATGAGGGACATGAACAGATCGCCACCAGCTTGTACTACACACTACACTTCAGTTAGTGGCAGTGCCCCCTAGAGATGACACTGTGTGCCCTGCAGAGTACAGTACATGACATTTACAAGATACAGCTAACATATACATCAATAAACTACAATGGCAAAAGGCATACATTACTGTACTGTAGAATCTGTACGGGAATCTCTACAAAAAGGAAATGCCTATTTATTAAGAGCAAATAGAGCAAATGATGGATCCTCTTCCATCTGTGAGAAACAGTTTTAGTTGTTGTGCTTTGGTCCTGATGAATCCAAGAAGGACTCCCGAGTCACGGCAGAAAACAATCATAGGGTCACTTTTACATAATTGTGGAGTGTGTCCATGTATTTTTAATGCAGGTGAGACCCTGCTTAGCTCAGAGGGAGAGAGATCAGGGCCCCTGGTGGGGGACTGAGGCTGCTGGATGCCAGAGCACTGTTTTGCAGCTCTGCCAAGCAGGTAATTTACTAGCGGCAGTACCATGAATAAAATATACCAGGCACAGCTGACTCCTTTCATGCTATTGGATGCTAAGTGAAAGACTTTTAAAAACATGGGATTCTTGGAATTGATGTATCATTCTCTGTATCCCTTTCCTGCAGTCAAATGACTAGTGGCCTCATGGGTGTAATGTTATTCATATTTTTCATAATTTCATAATACACGCAGATAATTAGGTGTTTCTATGCAAACGGTTTTGTTATATTTCTTCTGTGATGTATATAAAGAATAATATTGGGATACAAACTCAAAATTGAATACATTTCAACTCTTTAGCCCATCACAGTAAAAGGTTAAACTCCTGATGTCTCTTTGTCGGACAGAGTAATAATAAGGTACAGTGCCTTCAGAAAGTATTCCCACATCTTGCATTTTTTCACATTTTGTTGTATTATAAAGTGGGATGAAAATGTATTTAATTGTAAATTTTGTCGACGATCTATAAAAATGACTCTGTAATGTCAAAGTGGAAGAAAAATGATATATTGTTTCTATTACTTAATGGAAAATTAAACATTATTATAAACTGGGTGGTTTGAGCTCTGAATGCTGATTGGTTGACAGCTGTGGTATCTCAGATCATATACCATGGGTATGACAAAAGACGTATTTTTACTGCTCTAATTACGTTAGTAACCAGTTTATAATAGCAATAAGGCACCTCTGGGTGTGTGCTTAAGAACAGCCCTTGGCCGTGATATATTGGCCATATACCACACCCCTTTGGGCCTTATTGCTTAAATATATCTTGATTAGATACGTATTCAACCCCCAAAGTCAATACCTGATAGAATCACCGTTGGCAGCAATGACAGCTGTGAGTCTTTCTGGGTAAGTCTCTAAGAGCTTTGCACACCTGGCACAAAATCGTGGCATAAAACGTCTAAAATCTTACAGTCTGCAAAGGCCTTTAGTGAAGAATTAAGACACCAGCTTCAGAAAACAGGTTCTGAATAGGTTGAAAAACCACAAGTACGTCAGTAAGAGGTATTTGTATCCAGAAGGATCACATAATCACCCCCATTTTCTTTTCAGTGATGCTCTTGGCCGACAGATTAGGTAGGCTGGCATAACAAGTGGGTTCTTCTTCTTCTGTGAGTGTTTGGGCATGTAGACGGATACTAGCTGCCAGGAAGACCAAGTGCTGCCGGAATTCTCTCCAACACTCTTAGAGCCAATATGAATCTCTAAAGTATGTTCACTCCACAATGCTGTGTAATGAAACCTAACATTTAAAGACTTTTTGTCTTAAATGGTGGTATAATAATTCTGCCATTCATCCATGCATGTATCTACAGTACAGTATCTGGGGGAAACAGGGTTTCCATACTGTTTGGACAGCTACTGAGTGTAGTCCTGTGCTGAACTCATCTCTCATAGCTTATCAGAGACTGCAGACGTCCTCTGCCTGACTGGTAACTAAAAGGAAACTGTTACCGGCCCTTCAGTTTCCATTGACCAAACAGTGTATTTTTCCAACATAAGCATATACATGGTTTTCCTGCCATGGCACAGTGAAAATGTGAAGCCACTCACCTCGACAATGTCAGAGTTAGTTCTGCTCTCGTGGGGCTCGTTGTACTCAGTGTATTTGAGCAGGACCTTGTCCATGTCTGTGCTCGCATACTGAAAGAGTTTGTTTGAGCTGTTGAATATGATCAGGGCTATCTCACAGTCACATAGAACGCTGAGCTCATAGGCCTTCTTCATTAGCCCAAACTTCCTCTTCGTGAAGGTAACCTGAGGAGACACAGACCAACATCATCAGTTACACACAGAACAAAATCAGATTCAAAAATTACTATTCAAATCCAGAAAATATGCATAAATAAATCCACACAGAATTTAGTATGCATGTATTAAAGACGGTGCTTAAACAGAATTGGAAATGATGTTGAACGGCAGCCTGAGGGTGTTTTTACTGCTTCGATAAGGGGTCAGGCTGCAGCTGCAAAGTTTCAGAACTAAAAATAAGACACTTTCCTATCTCCATCTCTCATAATACACAAGTCATAAGTGTATCCCTTTAGGACAACTACAGTGAGGATATGAGGCTGGTGTGACTGGTTAGCAGGCCAGAGGTCAGGCAGTGTAAAGTCATGTAGCGGTTAGGTAAGCTGAATCAGGGCGTTGGGAACAGGGATCCATACATTACATTAGCTCCTGACTCCATGTACGGTACGGACAGCGGTCCCTCCCTGCCCCTGCATCACTCTGCTTGTAACACGAGCCCACAGACGGGACTGTAGGTCATGCATCACTCTGCCTGTAACACGAGCCCACAGACGGGACTGCAGGTCATGCATCACTCCAGTGGTAGTGACACCTAACCTTCTCTGCATACTTTCTGTCCTGCATCTCTCAGCTCTGTGGTTTCTTGTACCTGATACACATGTCATTATGTAACACTGCGTTATTGCCTTTGCAGTACTGTATGCTATGACCCTCTTTCATTGTAAAACCTGATCCAGGCAAACAGGGAAACAAGGAGAACGTACAAGCTGTTCTGTAATGTTGTTTATGTGAAACACCTCCTCAATAGCATTTATGCAAGATTATCATCCTCACAGTGTGCATCATGTAAAGTGCATTCAGTTACAGTACACTGAGAGCTATGCTATGGATATGCCAGTGAAAGCTGTGCTTCGGGCCAAAGGAGAGTGAATGTGTCTGTATTCACTTCTGCCAATTTCACTGACCTACTAAGAGGAGCTGAGCAGATGAGCTGGCTTTGTTCAACTTTAATTGGTCACAGCTTGCGGCTACCCTCATTTAAAATGGCATAATGCAATATAGTCCTATGAGTTGCATAGCTTATCTGTCTCCACTCAGACAGTGGGGTCACTCCAACTGTGAAAAATGAATTTCAAATGTTCCACACTACAGGTATTTACACAGGTCCATTATAAATCTGGGAGACACACAGACCCATTCCACATGTAATTTGACAGTCACTGCTCCCATGTCAGGTGTGGACATGATGACAAAACCAAATACCAGAATGACATTCCCTAAAATGACATATTTTAATAGTATGAGTTGGAAGTCTTAGAACATGTTAAAGGCCCAGTGCCGTCGAAATTCTATTTATATTGTACAACTGTACAACATATTGTACAACAGCTGATGAAACGAACACTGTAAAAGTATTATTTTTACCCCCTTTTTCTCCCCAATTATTAGTTACAGACATGTCCCATCCCTGCAACTCCTGTACAGACTCGGGAGAGGCGAAGGTCGAGACACTCTGCTCACTTAACCCAGAAGCCAGCCGCACCAATGTGTCAGATGAAACACTGTACACCTGGAGACTGTGTCAGTGTGCTCTGTTCCCGGCCCGCCACAGGAGTCGCTAGAGCACGAAGAGACAAGGACAACCCGGCTGGCCAAACCCTCCCCTAACCCGGACGACGCTGGGCCAATTGTGAGTCGCCTCATGGGTCTCCCGGTCGCGGCCAGCTGAGGCACAGCCTGGTATCAAACCAGAAAATGCAGTAACGCAGCTAGCACTGCGATGCAGTGCCTTAGAACGCCACACAACTCGGGAGGCCCTAATGGGCAGGTTTTGCATGCGTGGAGTTTCGGCTTGCCTGGTGACATCACAGACATCGCAGTAAATTAGTTAATTAGTTAATAGACCAATGAAAGAGAGTTCCACCACTTTTCAACCTCATATACATTATCTCCAGCACCATACCAGTGTCTACATATGTGAAAATGGTATGTTTCTATGGTCTGTGGTTAAATAGATAAGAACGGTCCTAAACAATGCTTGTACTTGACAGGGTAGGACTAAAAGTACGAAAATGATTTTCAAAACCTGCAACAAGTTTCCAGCCAAACGGAATGTATTGTCTTGCTCCCCACGTCACTGTGAATCTCATAGTGTTTCAAAATCACGCTTTGGCTTTTGATGATGTCATCAGGTTGAACTTTCTTACTTTAGATTTTTTTCTACAAAACATAGTGCGCCATTTTCACATATGTAAACACTGGTAATGTACGGAGATAATGAAAATTATGTAGAAAATGTTTGTAATTGCCTATTAATTGTCACCCAGAAATGATTTGATATTGATGTAAAAACATCTGCATTCACAGTAAGTTTGACATATGGATGTATACGAGTCCTGCTGGAGAGCAACTCCTCTATATATTGGTTTTGTGCATGTCATAGTGCTTATTTGTGCTGTGGAGGTAATACGCTCCATGAGGGCAGACAAGGGTATGTGCAGTCTTTGTATCCTTGGTCCACAGAGGACCATTCCCCACTCCGTTCTCATCAGACCTGACTATAACACAGTACAGTAGGCTACAGTAGCTCCTGGTGCAGGTTAATGGACCTGTGTGTGACAGGTCAAACCACCTGACAATGACCTCCCTTGACTCACACTCCTTCTCAGAGCTGCTTGCTTGCTTACTTGTTTGTTTAATCGGCTGGAAAGCAACGACTGTCATGTGGGGAAATGATTAACAAATGGACTGCATTTTAGCAGATGAGTATGTCTGCTAAGCTAAGCCATGGAGGGAGGGAGCATTACCTTTCAGCAGGAAGCAGGAAGCTAACCCTGGGTGAATGAACTGAACTGGTGAGCTGGGACTTTGTTCCACCTGGCTGGGCTGGCTCTCGGTGTGCTGAGTGAAAGAGCAGGGCCACAGCGCTGTGCTGACCCAGGCTCCTGCTTCATTTCACCCAGAGGAGCACAGAGACCCTGCTTCGTTCCGCATCGCCCCTGCAGAGCCAGCTGCATACCCTTAAAGAGGCGTGTTCCCTATTCTATTGTACTGTCTGTCTCCTTGCACTGACTGGACACACTGTAGGACGCGTGTCTGACATGGTTTCTGTTCTGTATGCACTGATCAAAGAAGAGAATACAGACATGGCAAACAATATGTCCACATACTGTGCTTCATACTAATGTACAACAAGGTATATCTTCATCATAAAAAAACTTAGATGCAGCGAGACCAAGCCCTTTGTGTCATGACTATCAGTAGCCTACACCGCAGAGTTGAGTCCTTGCTGAGGCATGGGCCTTTGGGTTGACACCCCCCAGCCACTGTCCTCTATGGGGTGACTGCCTGGTGAGACAGTGGAAAACCACAGACATGCTTGAGGTCACGTGGGCTAGTCTGTAGGCAGGGTTTTCTCTTGCTCACCGCGTCAAAGACACCCACACACATAGGCACCATTCTATGGGTTCCTCACGAATTTGGATGGTGCTTCAAGTGTAAATGATTATGTTTAGTTAATGTACCGTCTAATTCGTGCAATGACAGTGACAGCAAAAGGAGAATCCACTGTAAATCATGTGGAACAAACGACTTTCGGGTACCACAAGTTACTAGTGTGCTACTGCTATCCTCTGCCAAGCAATCAACTGCAAATATAGAACACATCTAATGACTCAACTATTTTAAACTCTAAATATAAAATGGATCCATTTCTCCAACTTTCTGCAGCCTTTGATAAGGTCATTATAATAACCCACACAATACCTAGCAGACAGACAGTAATTATATTAGCATTTCTCACCTGATTGTGTGCCTGGCTGAAAACCTTGACCTTTTCAGATTCTCTCTCACTGCTAGTGACGAGCTGGGGGTGCTAATTCTGCTCTCATAAAAAACTTTCTCCAAATACTTTTCCTTCAGGTCTCCACCCATCCTATCTATGAACTACATGCCTCAGGCATTGTGCTTTTGAAATTCTCCATTGACAACTGTAGTCAGTAATTAAATGTGGGAAGATGAACGAAGAGGATGTTCAATAGAATGTTTAGCTTGGTCAAGTGGTTTTATGTGTTGAACTACTATACTGTATAGCATTTGTTGCCATAGATCAAGCCGAGTGCATGGTCATCTTGCTCTGCCATGATATGAACTGAATACCTACATGATCCTGTCTTCAGAGAATGACAATGATGGAGGGACCTGTCACTCGTCAGGTCTATCAATTTCCAGGAGTCAACATGACAAACAGGCCATCAGGGCTGGCTTTGGGGTGATAGAGGTGATGCCGACCCATTGAGGGAAAAGGGAGATGGAACTCCATGTCCACTCTAATGGTCTCCATGGCAGACAGGGGTGTGGAAGGATAGGTAGGCTTGGTTGGCTGCAGAGCATGTGTGCCCTGACACCAGCTGGGAGAGTGACCCGGGCCCCCTGGCTCCTTGGCTGTACAGTACTAGGCACAAGGCTTTCCATCCTGTCCTGTCTGGCTGGATCAGCTCTCACAAGGAGGATGGACAGCTCCAGGACCCCTGTGCCAATGGACCACTGCAGGATCAAGAGGCCTGACCCACCAGCTGGGCTTGACCTTGGAACCTAAGTGGACAATCCTTCCCATTAGACCACAAGAAAAGAGTCCAACACTCTGACCTCCTCTGATAGGTCTATATTGATACTGGATGTATAGAGTTTACTCGGCTGAGCCGGTGAGAGGACTGGTGCTAGAAAATAATGTAATTATCATTCCTTATGGGTCGTAATTTGAATCATTAAATTCATAACGGTCTGTCTGTCCTGATGGGTAGAAAAGGTTGAATAATCTCATTGGCTCTGCTTTTCAATCTGACAACAGGAGCAGACCATTATACTTCCCTCACTAACCTCTTGCTAATACTTCACCATTGGAAAACAAAACATAATTTTCCCTGTTTCACATATAGCTGCTACCCTCTCATTTGTAAGGCAGTTAAACACGATATTTTTTCAAACATGCGTCATAGATGCACTCCACCTAGCCTCCCCTGTTTTCCACCACTTCACCTTCCTTTATTCCCTCTCCATTCTCTACCAACAAGGTTTTTACCTGTTAAATAAATAATGGAATTGGCCCTGGAGCTTTCAGAGTTTCAGAGTGGGGAGAGAAAGAGATGAAAAATAGAGATGTGCTCTGCTGCTCCCTGGTGAGAGAGGGAGAGGGGGAGAGAGAGGGAGAGGGAGAGGGAGATAGGGAGAGGGAGAGGGAGAGGGAGAGGGAAAGAGAGAGCAGCACTGTGCCCACAGCAAGGGCAGGCAACCCTCCACCCAGCAGAAAAATCATCAAACTTTTAATGACTTGGGCAATTACCCCCAGTGAGCCTGCTTAATGGCATCCAGAGGACGTCATTAGACACGAGGAGCTAACTACGTAGCGTTCCCTGGGCCAGACACAGCCAATCACACTTTTTTCTTACAGTAGTGAGCAAACATTATCATACTTTATCATAACTGGTCCCCCGTGGGAATCAAACCCACAACACTGCCTTTGCAAGCACTGTGCTCTACCAACTGAGCCACCACAAAACAAGGTCACTCTGTACCTTCCAATGTCCTTTCACTGGGAGGGAGTCCCCAGCACACGCTGCTACTAAAAAGCCCCACCGTCTCCTCCATGGCCTCTCACATAGTCTTTGTCTCCTAGTACAACATAACAATCACAACACAATCAGGCCACAACAGAGAGTTTCTCTGTCTGAAAGGCACTTCTCATCAGGTCATGTGAGGCAAATTATATTATTAAATCAGATTCCCCCTCAGGGAATCATCTCAGAACATTCCCCTACTCTTGAATTATTCAGCCAGATTATCTAAATGAGACAGGTGTGTGTTATCATTTGGAGTATTAATTGTAGGGTGGTGCACTTGGGTAAATCAGGCCTTTCACTGGCTGGGCTGAGCTGAGGATTGATCCATCCATAGTGACTCTGTTGTCGAGCTCCATTATAGAATTCATCGTTTGCACAGGTTTGCAATTAGTATGTCAGGCAGGCTGTTCTGCTCAGTGAGACTGGCTGAGCTGAGGTCTCTACCTGACAGGATCTCAGTCGCCATCTTTCATACACCTAGAGTATGAAGAGAAGGAACGCAGTAGAGCCAAGGGGGGGGGGGGACCTAGGGTGAGCATCATAAAATAATTCTAAATTCATGAAATCTATTCATGAAAAAGTGATTTGGTTATTAATACATTTTAGAGAATTGACAGATGAGTCAATCCAAAGGAAAGCAAAGAAACTTCCTAGAAATTACATAGTTTACATGCTCTGCCTGAGCTCTGCATGGGCTCTGCCTGAGCTCTGCATGGGCTCTGCATGGGCTCTGCCTGAGCTCTGCATGGGCTCTGAATGGGCTCTGCCTGAGCTCTGCATGGGCTCTGCATGGGCTCTGCCTGAGCTCTGCATGGGCTCTGCCTGAGCTCTGCATGGGCTCTGCATGAGCTCTGCCTGAGCTCTGCATGGGCTCTGCATGAGCTCTGCCTGAGCTCTGCATGGGCTCTGCCTGAGCTCTGCCTGAGCTCTGCATGGGCTCTGCCTGAGCTCTGCCTGAGCTCTGCATGGGCTCTGCCTGAGCTCTGCCTGAGCTCTGCATGGGCTCTGCCTGAGTTCTGCCTGAGCTCTGCATGGGCTCTGCCTGAGTTCTGCATGGGCTCTTGAGGCTAATCTTTCTGCCATAAAGCGTGAAAGGTCCACAACCCTTCCAGAGCACTTCAAGTGTTGATGTTAGGAGAACACCCCTGCTGCTGTCCCCGTGCAGCGTCCTGTATTACCACACTATTTAATTAGGAATTACGGCAAATTTCAAAAATGTTTCTATGCTCCTAAACCCCTCTGATGCATTATTGGACTGTCTGTCAAAGTGGGAGAGCGAGGTAGAGCTAGAGCAAGGTAGAGCGAGGTAGAGCTAGAGCAAGGTAGGGCGAGGTAGAGCTAGAGCAAGGTAGAGCGAGGTAGAGCTAGAGCAAGGTAGAGCGAGGTAGAGCTAGAGCAAGGTAGAGCGAGGTAGAGCTAGAGCAAGGTAGAGCGAGGTAGAGCTAGAGCAAGGTAGAGCGAGGTAGAGCTAGAGCGAAAGCTACGTCACCAGGTTATGCAGCCCCCCACTCTCACTGCAGCGCTAGATAGGACTTTGTGGAATAATGCAAATCTACGAAAAATATAAACATCCTGTCACAGAAATTACTAAATTCTGGAAGTCTAATCGATTGTGAGATATGGCATATACATTTTATGTGATAAACTTGGGTCACGGGTTCGCAATTTGACCTTTTCTGAGACCTCTGCCAAGCAAGGAGGGAGAGGCGGGAGAGGCAAATGTTGAGAGCCGTAAGTCCTCCAGAACACAACCAAGCAGCACTGCTTTGTGACACAATGCCCACTTAACCCAGAAGCCAGCCACACCAATGTGTTGGAGGAAACACCGTACACCTGGCGACTGTGTCAGCGTGCACTGCACCCGGCCCACCGCTGGAGCTGCTAGTGCACAAGGACATCCCTGCCGGCCAAACCCTCCCTAACCCTCCCTAACCCGGATGACGCTGGGCTAATTGTGCGCCACCCCATGGATCTCCCAGTCGCGACAGAGCCTGGACTCGAACCCAGACTCTAAAGTGGTACTGCGATGCAGTATCTTAGACCACTGCGCCACTCGTGAGGCTGACAATAACCTTATAATGTATTTGTGTGGCTACGAAGCCATCTTTAGAGACCAACATTTTCTGCTTGGTTTCCGGTGCATTGAAAAACAAATGAAATTGACTACTACCAAGGTCTGATGATGCTTCTGACAATACAGTAAAAGGCGTGTTGTGTTGGGTGATGTGCTAAAGTCTGTAGGCTATTTTGAAAACTGCCGGTGTGTTGTGTTTATGAGGAGTGTGTGTTGTTGCATGAGTTGACTGCTGATTCCTCCTTGCTTGGCAGAGATCTCAGAAAATGTAAAAATGTGAACCCGTGACCCAAATGTATAATTTAAAATGTATATGCCATATCTCACAATCGACTGTTTTTTTTCGCTGTGACAAAACTGATATTTTCTGCATATTTGCGCTGTAGTGAGTGGGGGGCTGTGTAACCCTGTGACCGAGCTCCGAGTGAGAAAGGTGCACACTTTGACAGACAGTCCTACAACAAGTCAGAGGGGTTTAGAAACATAGTGACATTTTAGAAATACGTCGTTATTCCCCATTAATGCTATGAATACGGATTGCTGGCCATGCGGATAAAGATTCTAACTGTCTTCTGATAATGAGCCTGAATGCTAATGGCCATTCCCCCTTGGTTAGGAGCACACCCCAGGGAAAGGGGACTGTGTGTTTCATGGTCCATAGAGAGAAGATACACACACATCACATTATCATGGTGAAATTTTATTATAGCAGCACTCCCAGTGTTTTCACAGTGTGCCCTATTCTCATAGAAGAGTAATGGCAGCGCCTGGGCTCTTCTGATAACCATTCTGGGAGATGAAAAAGTGTGACATTTCAAAATCGTATTGTGAAACAAAAAAGGAAACGGTAAACATGTCGTCCCCCATGAATGATAAAGCGCCCCCCTTAGGCCAATCAGTGTGATTTTGTAAATGATGGATCTCTATGGTAAGACGCATCATGTGAGAATGCTATTCATTGACTACAGCTCAGTGTTCAACACCATAGTACCCTCAAAGCTCATCACTAAGCTAAGGATCCTAAACACCTCCCTCTGCAACTGGATCCTGGACTTCCTGATGGGTCGCCCCCAGGTGGTGAGGATCGGTAGCAACACATCTGCCACGCTGATCCTCAACACTGGAGCCCCCCAGGGGTGCATGCTCAGTCCCCTTCTGTACTCCCTGTTTACCCACAACTGCATGGCCAGGCACAACTCCAACACCATCATTAAGTTTGCAGACGACACAACATTGGTTGGCCTGATCACCGACAACAACGAGACAGCCTATAGGGTGGAGGTCAGAGACCTGGCCGGGTGGTGCCAGAATGACAACTTATCCCTCAACGTAACCAAGACTAAGGAGATGATTGTGGACTACAGGAAAAGGAGGACTGAGCATGCCCCCATTCTCATCGACGGGGCTGTAATGGAGCAGGTTGAGAGCTTCAAGTTCCTTGGTGTCCACATCACCAACGAACTAGAATGGTACAAACATCCAAGACAGTCGTGAAGAGGGCAAGGCAAAGCTTATTCTTATTCTGTAATTTTTTATCATAGGTACACTTCAACTGTGAGAGACAGAATCTAAAACTAAAATCCAGAAAATCACATTGTATGATTTTTAAGTCATTAATTTGCATTTTATTGCATGACATAAGTATTTGATACATCAGAAAAGCAGAACTTAATATTTGGTACAGAAACCTTTGTTTGCAATTATAGAGTTCATACATTTCCTGTAGTTCTTGACCAGGTTTGCACACACTGCAGCAGGGATTTTGGCCCACTCCATCATCATCCATCATCCCCTCAATACGGTGCAGTCGTCCTGTCCCCTTTGCAGAAAAGCATCCCCAAAGAATGATGTTTCCACCTCCATGCTTCACGGTTGGGATAGTTTTCTTTGGGTTGTATTCATCCTTCTTCTTCCTCCAAACACAGCGAGTGGAGTTTAGACCAAAAAACTATATTTTTGTCTGATCAGACCACATGAACTTCTCCCATTCCTCCTCTGGATCATCCAGATGGTCATTGGCAAACTTCAGGCGGGCCTGGACATGCACTGGCTTGAGCAGGGGGACCTCCATAACGGCGTAGTGTGTTCCTAATTGTTTTCTTTGAGACTGTGGTCCCAGCTCTCTTCAGGTCATTGACCAGGTCCTGCCGTGTAGTTATAGGCTGATCCCTCACCTTCCTCATGATCATTGATGCCCCACGAGGTGAGATCTTGCATGGAGCCCCAGACCGAGGGTGATTGACCGTCATCTTGAACTTCTTCCATTTTTTTATAATTCGCCAACAGTTGTTGCCTTCTCACCAAGCTGCTTGCCTATTGTCCTGTAGCCCATCCCAACCTTGCGCATATCTACAATTTTATCCCTGATGTCCTTACACAGCTCTCTGGTCTTGGCCATTGTGGAGAGGTTTGAGTCTGTTTTGTGTGTGTGTGGACAGGTGTCTTTTATACAGGTAACGAGTTCAAACAGGTGCAGTTAATTCAGGTAATGAGTGGAGAACTGGAGGGCTTCTTAAAGAAAAACTAACAGGTCTGTGAGAGCCAGAATTCTTACTGGTGATCAAATGATTATTTAATGCAATAAAATGCAAATGAATTACTTAAAAATCATACAATGTGATTTTCTGGATTTTTGTTTTGTTTTTGTTTTAGATTCTGTCTCTCACAGTTGAAGTGTACCCATGATAAAAAATACAGACCTCTACATGCTTTGTAAGTAGGAAAACCTGCAAAATCAAATACTTGTTCTCACCACTGTACATACTACCTCAATTGGCCGAACCAACCAGTGCCCCCGCACATTGGCTAGCCGGCTATCTGCATTGTGTCCTGCCACCCACCACCCGCCAACCCCTCTTTTACACCACTGCTAGTCTCTGTTCATCATATATGCATAATCCCTTTAACCACATCCACATGTACATACTACCTCAATCAGCCTGACTAACCGGTGCCTGTATATAGCCTCTCTACTGTTATTTTTCACTGTCTTTTTACTGTTGTTTTTATTTATTTACTTACCTATTGTTCACCTAATACCTTTTTTTGCCCTGTTGGTTAGAGCCTGTAAGTAAGCATTTCACTGTAAGGTTGTATTCGGAGCATGTGACAAATTAACTTTGATGTGTTTTGATCATTCACGCAAGTTTCATCAAAATCTAGCCAATGGTATCTGAGATATCGCGTTGGTTAGCTAGACTGATTATCCTGAGGGTTCACAGCCACTTTAGCAATCAGAAATAACCTGAACTGATGTTGTCGCTTTCTTCCTTTTCCTTTTTTGCTGATGTCACAGGTCAGTGCAGATGGTGCAGATAATAAAGCTCTGGCAGGAGCCTGCTCTCACCTGGACTGCTATTTGGATCCCACCCAGAAGCAGGTGTTATGCTGATAATTGGCCCATCATGTAGATTTTGGTTTCTCACTTGGCTGAGCTGCACAGTAACAGTAAGAGAAACGGAGGGAGCGGGAGCAGCATTGAGGAGAAGGGGCATGAGGTCTCATGTTATCACCCTCAGGAGGGTGAGCAAAACCTCAATTTGCTTTCTGTGTGCATGGCATAAAAGTTGTTTCACCCACTAGAGAGTGCAAATTATATTTTGAGAGGGTGCGAATAGGATAAATCCTATTGGATCGGGCTCAAAGACCACATCTCCATACTTTATCATGGGTAATGCAAAATATCAAACACATCGCTGTTCACAGGAATACCTACTACCTGACATATATCTACATATTCTGCATATGTAATGCAAAGATAAGAAAACTCTAGGGATTTCGGTTCTCCACAGATACAGTCGGCCTCAGACAGTGGTTGAGCAGACAGGACGGTACTGTACTGTTTAAGAGGGTTATATTTAGCGTGAGCAGGCAAACAGAGTGAATTCCAGGGCAGGCCTCTCCTCTCTGTGGCTGGCCAGTACCAGATCCATGGCAGTTAGAGTTGAGGGAGAGAAGGGTGCTCTGTGTCCGGCTAACTGACCCACCCTACTAATGAGAGGGTGGTGTGGTGCAGTGGCTGCTCCTAATTACTACCAAGCAGCTGCAACCGCATGGAGCCGCGCGGAACCCAGCGAGGGGCCCTGTCAGGCCAAGGGACAAGCCCTCCAGTGTGGAGAGGCCGCAGTCGCCCCACTTCGCCCCGCTCACTGCTCAGTGTTCTGGGTTCACTCCCACGCCAAGCAGCCCCAACTGCAGCCTGCTATACTACTGCTGCTGCCTCATCAACTTCTCCTGCTGAAATTGCAGGGTAGCGGGGGAATCATGTCTGTAAATAACGCTGCACTGACAAAAAAATGTCATGGTTCTTGTTTATCCGGCTGGGAACTTTCTATTCAGATTCATATTGTCACTGACAGCAGCTTCAGTTCCATAGAACAGGTATCCTATCCAAAATATGACCCAATATAAAAAGGGCATTTTACTCCAACCCTTAAACTGGAGAGATATACTTTCTCTTAAAGGACTGGATAATGTTAATTTATTACAAACAATAAATGGTGTTTATTGGATTGAAAATACTTGAGTCACCAATTCACTCCAGAGAAAAGTGCGCCCTCAAATAGAAATGGTTGCTATATGAAAACATACAATCCTGTGAAGTCAGTGGGCACTTTGAGTCCCTGTCAAGAATTCACCACAGGTGGTAAGCGGTGAGAAGACAACTCCTGTTTTCAACTCCAAGCGGAACAACACTGTAGGCCTCAGGTAGACAAGTGGGAGTAGCCTGCTGCCATTGGCTTGTGTGTGGAGAGAGGTTTATCTTTATGCTGAGTGGAGGGCAGGGGAGAGGGGTGACACTGACCTGCCTGTTCCTCTCATCCATGATCCTGGTGATCTGTATCTTCTTCCGTCCCATCTCTGCGTTCTGTTCGGTCTCTCTGACACCTCAAGAATATCAGAAAAACTACCGAGCTCGTCTTCTTCCTTATCTCCTAGCACATTGTACAACACTCTCTCTCTTCTCTCTCTCTGACTCTGTCGTTTTCGTGACCACACCACAATCTGCAGGGAGAGAGAGAGAGAGAGAGCGAGAGAGAGAGAGAGAGAGAGAGAGAGAGAGAGAGAGAGAGAGAGAGAGAGAGAGAAACAGAGTTAACATGACACCCAGTGATCTCTTCTCAGGCACAACAAAGCACCCAATGGCTCTGTGTTCCATTCCCTGACACATACAGAGAGGTTATGAGACAGACAGGAGAACATGATGGCACCTTATCTCCTCACCTGCACTTCCACAGCAGCTGGAGCCACTGTCAGAACACTTCAGACTTAAAGGAGAAACCGTTCGGAAAATGCTAAACGCAATTTACAAGTTCATCTGCTCTTTAGTGTTGAATAGGCCTGATTCAGAACCAATGATAAAAGTGCCTTTCAAGAGCTTTTCATACATAAGTGTGAAATTATCTTTTCCATTTTATGTGAGAAATGACTGCATTAAGCTCTTACTGAAGTACAAGTTGCCATGTGGAGCTCGTGTTGACTCCCAACCAAGTCAATGTCTACTGGGTATATCTGGCTTTGATCTTTAAGCCTAACAACCAGTAGCAGGATGACAGAATTACAGAGCTTTAACAACAAAAAATGTATCCTATTCTCTCTCGCTCTCTGTGTCTGTCTTACTCTCATATGTACACCAGTAGTCAGTCAAAAGTATTCCTAAGATGCCTGTGAAGATCGAGCACAGAGCTCCACTCTTCCTTGGCCAAAGCTTTTGACACGGTAAACCATTCCATTCTTGTGGGCCGGCTAAGGAGTATTGGTGTCTCTGAGGGGTCTTTGGCTTGGTTTGCTAACTACCTCTCTCAAAGAGTGCAGTGTTTAAAGTCAGAACATCTGCTGTCTCAGACACTGCCTTTCCCCAAAGGTGTACCCCAAGGCTCGATCCTAGACCCCACGCTCTTCTCAATTTACATCAAGAACATAGCTCAGGCAGCAGAAAGCTCTCTCATCCATTTATATGCAGATGATACAGTTTTATATTCATCTGGCCCCTCTCTGGATTTTGTGTTAAACGCTCTACATCAAAGCTTTCTTAGTGTCCAACAAGCTTTCTCTGCCCTTAACCTTGTTCTGAACACAACAAAGGTCATGTGGTTTGGTAAGAAGAATGTCCCTCTTCCCACAGGTGTGATTACTACCTCTGAGAGTTTAGAGCTTGAGGTAGTCACCTCATACAAGCACTTGGGAGTATGGCTAGACGGTATACTGTCCTTCTCTCAGCACATATCAAAGCTGCAGGCTAAAGTTAAATCTAGACTTGGTTTCCTCTATCGTAATCACTCCACTTTCACCCCAGCTGCCAAACTAACCCTGATTCAGATGACCATCCGACTCCTTTTTAGATAACGGGGACGTAATTTATAGATCGGCAGGTAAGGGTGCTCTCGAGCGGCGAGATGGTCTTTAGCATTCGGCCATCAGATATGCCACTAATGCTCCTTATAGGCCACCTTACTGCACTCTATACTCCTCTGTAAACTGGTCATGTCTGTATACCCGTCGCAAGACCCATTGGTTGATGCTTATTTAGAAAACCCTCTTAGGCCTCACTCCCACCTATCTGAGATATCTACTGCAGCCCTCATCCTCCACATACAACACACATTCTGCCAGTCACATTCTGTTAAAGGTCCCCAAAGCACACACATCCCTAAGTCGCTCGTATTTTCAATTCGCTGCAGCTAGCAACTGGAACGAGCTGCAACAAACACTCAAACTGGACAGTTTTATCTCAATCTCTTCATTCCAAAACTCAATCATGGAAACTCTTACTGACAGTTGTGGCTGCTTTGCGTGATGTATTATTGTCTCTACCTTCTTGCCCTT